>NC_089507.1:216011696-216311696 GCF_036850995.1 Saccopteryx leptura | reverse complement strand
CCCGACCTCCGTGGGGGGCTCACGTCGGGGGAAGAAGCTGCAGAAACCGGCAGGTTTCCCAAGATCCCTGCCCTTCACTCTGTCCCAACCCGCCTGCATCACGGACACGGTCCTTCCACACAGCCCCCGGATGTCCCTTCTCTCTGGTAACAAAGTCATGGACAGACTGTGGCCTTGGGGACTGAGTAGTGTCTGAATGGACCCCGATGCGCGGAGCTTCTTGGCCCTGCCCCGACCTAGGAGAGAGAATCCCTCAGGGGGGGCAGGTTTACATCCTCCCTGATCATAAACAACCTTTAACGTTCAGAACAGACTTGACTTGTTCCCGGAGCTGCTTTTGCAACTAGAATTTCATTTAAACACATAGATATCCAGAATCACTCAGCAGAATAAGCATTCTTGTATTCAGAACTATGTAATGAAGAACATAAAAATTATCCACAGACCCAACATCCTATTTCTGGACAGTAGTAATAATTTTGCCTTATTGTTCTCTGTTTCCCTTGGGGGGAAAAAACTGTTCTGAATTGACTCTATCATTCTCCAGCAAGATCTGATACGTTTACAACATACGGGTAAATCCTGAAGCAGTTTTGGATATCACTTTGCATGTCTTCAACTGTATTGAAATGCTGTTACACTGCATGCAACATTGTTATGCTTCACCTAGTACGCTAGGACAGTGGTCCCCAACCTTTTTTGGGCCACAGTCCAGTTTAATGTCAGAAAATATTTTCACGGACCGGCCTTTAGGGTGGGACGGATAAATGCACAAAATAAAATTATGCAACTGGTGTAAAAACTGTGGTATTTTTAAATATAATTGTCGAACTTACGATATTTATTGGGCTAAGTTAAAGGAGGAACGAGCATGTCCTCATTATTCAGGCTGTATTTGAATTTATTATTCTGACAACATTTCATGTTATTTATTCTTTCTCTGCGGACTGGTACCAAATGGCCCACGGACCGGTACCGGTCTGCGGCCCAGGGTTTGGGGACCACTGCGCTAGGAGATAGGCTGCCCTGTATTGATTTTTGCCTCTGATTTTAGGGAAGCTTTAGCTAATGTTTTGCTGGTACAACTTGGCAACAAATGTTTGTATGTTTCCTTCCCCAGGAGCACGTGGGGAGAGCCCCTCCTGCTCTCCGAGGGGGGGCCACGGGCAGCAACCTGGGTCTCCTTTGGGACCTTTGGTTTTACAAAAACTGGTCTCAAATTTTTTTATCCATTTTTCTCTTTCCATTGTGCTTTGCTCTCGGTATATTTTGCTGGTGTGTGTGTGTGTGTGTGTGTGTGTGTGTGTGTGTATGCCTGTGTGTGTGTGTGTGTGTATATGCCTGTGTGTGTGTGTGTGTGTATATGCCTGTGTGTGTGTGTGTGTTCCAGGTGGTGGGATCCTCTTTCCTCCACAGGATACATCGCCCGCACTCCCGGTTCACACTGCCACTGTTGCCACCAGTCAAATTCTCACAAGCACCTGAGTCCCTGTATGAGCTCCCTGCTCCATTGAGCTGCTTATCCATCCCCCGGTCACAGCCAGCCTGTCTTAACCTCAATAGCTTTAGAATCAGTTTCTATACCGTTTTGGGGCAGATCGTCCCAATTTTTTTTTGTTTTAGTTGTTCCGAATGGTGTACTAGTCACAGCCCAAATCAACGATAGAATGACTTTGTCATGTTTCATGAAGAACCATATTAGAATTATCATCTTATCACACTGAATTTATGTATTAATTCAGGCCAATTGATATCATTTCAATATTGAGTTTTCCCATTCATGAACATCATTTACTTTTATTTAGGTATTTTATAACTTTAAATTCACAATCTTTTTCTTTTTTGGATTTTTTTTAAGTGAGAAGCGGGAAGTCAGAGAGACAGACTCCCACATATGACCCAACAGGGATTCATCCAGCAAGCCACCTACCAGGAGATGCTCTGCTAATCTGGGGCTGTTGCATTGTTGCTCGGCAACCAAGCTATTTTAGCACATGAGGCGAGGCCATGGAGTCATCCTCAGCACCAAGGACCAACGTGATCCCATGTAGCCATGGTTATGTGAGAGGAGGAGAAGAGAGAGAGAGAGAGAGAGAGAGAAAGGAGAGGGGGAAAGGAAGAGAAGCAGATGGTCACTTCTCCTGTGTGCCTTGACCAGAAATTGAACTCAGGACATCCACATGCTGGGCGAATGGGGCTACTACTAAGCCAACTGTCCAGGACCAAATTCACAATCTTTTATATTTTTTCCCCCTAATGTTCTTAGGCATCTCTAAATAGAACTTCCTTTAACACTTCTCTGTACATGGAATCTGGAAAAGTTAAAACCACCATTTTCAGTGGTTTTAGACGACTGTTTAGCATGGTAGTGGACTTTGATCATTACTCATGTCCAGCAAGCTGCTGACACACTACTGCAAATAGCAAGGACATTGCTTTTATTTGCAACACTTACAACATCAATGATCTAGAATTAGTTTTTACCTTCATCAGGGTTTCATGTACATGTGTTTTAAGACTGTAAGAGTTCTACGAATTTACCTGTGAAAACCGGAGTATCCCTGACCTCACACCATTTTCTGCCTGCAAGAGGCAACCGTTCCCAACTCTGATGTTACAGCCACACCTCCTCTACTGCACTCCTGCGGAGCGTCTTGATTTCTGACTTCTATGGTTTAATTTGCTCAGGGTGTTCTGTGTGGACCTACGTTGCATTTCTCAGAAATAAATGCCTGGGAGTATAAATATTGTCACATAATCCATGTGCTCTAGTAAAAGATGTGAAGAAATTTCCTTGTGTGTTAGATGAAGCTTGGAAGTACATGCAAGTTGTACCTGTTGCATCAGTAAAGGGTTAGAAGAGGGGATCATTCTGGAGTGGACATTCAGCTCCATCCCAACGCTGACCAGGCTCTGGGGATCCCTCCGCCTTCCTCAGCGGAGCAGCTCTCGGTGAGGCTGGAGGAGACGGGGCCACAGGCTGGCTACACAGCCCTCAACCCAACCACAGACCCTTCCTGTCCTGGGCCCCCAGTGGGGCATCACCATGGAGACCAGAGATCCCACGCAGGGAGGAAGCACAGTTTTCTGCAGGCCTGTCCCGGTGTCTCTGGGAACTAAGATGAGTGACTCCTCACCCTGCATTGGCCTCTGCCTGACTCTGTTTCACAACCAAGAAGCAGGAACGGTCCTGAATCTGGCAGCCCGTGTTTCAGCCCGTCCTCCGCACTTCCTCCTGTATGACGGGGCGGGGCTCCCCTCTCACCCAGCAGAGAGTCCGGGTTGTCCCAGCCGGAACCGCTCCCGCACCCGCCCCGCGACAGAGCCGGCTCCTCAGGCCTCAGGATGCCCGTCCCTGCCTCCTGGCCCCGCGCTCCTCCGTGCCTGCTGCTCACTCTGCTGCTGAGCCTCCCAGGTGAGCGTGCGGGTCTAGAACCTTCTCCTCTCCCGGCCCCTGGACCTCCTGTTGCCCCAGAGATCTCAGGGCCTCTGGGAGAACGTGGATGTGTCACGCAGGGCTGCAGAGAGGGCGACGGGCAGGGCGTTATCTGAGGGCATGGGATCACGGACCCGGGCATGTTCTCCGTGGGTCCATCGCCTGCACCTGGTCACCAGAGGTGTCAGAGCAGAGGGTGCTGCAAACCACAGCAGCAGAGACGACTCTGTGCCGCTAACGGGTCTGACCCTCACAGCGTCCCTGTGGGAGAGCTGTGGCTCTCATCCCGCACTTGCTGATGGGGAAACTGAGGCAGAGAGCTTAAGGTGCCCTCCATCCTCACCTATATCAGCAGAACATCCAGGTCCCAGTCTCGGCCACCAGCTCCCGGGGCTTCTTGTTTCAGCCTGTTTTGTTGCCTGGGCTCGCAGTGCAGACCATTGCAGAAGAACCAGTAACCCGGGAGAAGGAAACTGAGGAGCAGTCGTCCCCCCCCAACCCCCCAACCCCGCCCCCGCCCATCACGCCACTCCAACCTGGAGCTAAACTCCGCTGTTTACTCGGGAACTTCTGTTAATTATATGTTGCACTGTTCCCATGTACCAAGTGTGTGACTGGGTATTAGTATGTGTCATTGTTGGGCAGATAAAATATATTGTGCTCACTTTGTTAAAGATGGTGCTGCCCACGTGGAAGCCGTTGCCCAGGTGACATTATTTACCCTTCTTGCTTGGAATGGGCGTGATTATATTTATATTAATGTGTGTTGGGGGCGGGCTATGGGCAGGCAGGGTGGTTATACCCTAAGGCAGGGGTCCCCAAACTACGGCCTGCGGGCCACATACGGCCCCCTGAGGCCATTTATCCGGCCCCCGCCACACTTCCGGAAGGGGCACCTCTTTCATTGGTGGTCAGTGAGAGAAGCATAGTTCCCATTGAAATACTGGTCAGTTTGTTGATTTAAATTTACTTGTTATGTATATTAAATATTGTATTTGTTCCCGTTTTTTTTACTTTAAAATAAGATATGTGCAGTGTGCATAAGGATTTGTTCATAGTTTTTTTTATAGTCCGGCCCTCCAATGGTCTGAGGGACAGTGAACTGGCCCCCTGTGTAAAAAGTTTGGGGACCCCTGCCCTAAGGCTTAGTTTTAAGACAAAGCTTTTCCCCACACCCTTGACTATTGCATGATGTGGGGTGGTGCACTCTCATGAGGAATCCCATCATGCCTCAGATAAGTGACTCTGTATCAGAGACTTCCCTTTTTTGTATATTGGATTAAAGGTTTTGATTTCTACACTATGCAGTGGGGCAGCCAGGAGCTTGCTCTATCGGGTCCTGAGATTAGCATTAGAGAGCAGACAGCAGAGAAAGACCACGTGGAGGAGGCCAGGAGAAGCAGCCAGGAAGGTAGAGTGCTGAGGGAGAAGCCAGTTATACAGAGCGTGTGCAGAAAGAAGAGTTGGGGAACAGAGGTGAATAAGGCTGGTAAAGTAGAATCTTTGATTCTAGGAAACTCAGATAAGTCAGTGGCTTTGAGAGCCCTGAATGAAAAGGGAAGTGTTTTCCCACTGTGTGTATTTCTTGCCAGCTGGGTACAAGCTAGGATTAAAGCTAGTGGCCCACCAGTTCTTGGCTCCATTGTTTCATTACCATCCTTTCGAATCAAATGTGAACCTGCATGGGCCAGGCTGCTGTGATGGTGGCTGCGGCTACTGGCTTTACAGTCATAATGTAATTAATCCTCAAAACAACCTGTACTGGCCTGTGAGGACACTTCCATAGACATTTGTGATGGGTGTATCTGTGTGTCTCTGTGTGATTGTCTGTGTGTGCCAGTGTCTGTGTGTATGAGTCGGTGTGAGGGATTGACAGCCACACCTGGGATTTGGTTTTTTGTTGTTGTTTTTTCTGAAGTTGGAAACGGGGAGGCAGTCAGAAGACTCCCGCATGCGCCCGACCAGGATCCACCCGGCATGCCCACCAGGGGGCAATGCTCTGCCCAGCTGAGGCGTAGCTCTATTGTGACCAGAGCAATGAGCATTTTAGTGCCTGAGGCAGAGGCCATGGAGCCATCCTCAGCACCCGGGCCAACTTTGCTCCAAGGGAGCCTTGGCTCCAGGAGGGGAAGAGAGAGACAGAGAGGAAGGAGAGGGGGAAGGGTGGAGAAGCAGATGGGTGCTTCTCATGTGTGCCCTGGCCGGGAATTGAACCGGGGACTCCTGCACGCCAAGCCAACGCTCTACCACTGAGACAACCGGCCAGGGCCACACCTGGGATTTTAAGGGGAAAATTAAAGTATAGCTGGGTAGGAGAATGTGTGGAATCTGTAAGATGAGTTGTATTTCAAACAGGGTAGTCTCGGAGGTCTCACTGTAATGGGGAAGTCTGAGCTAAAATGAAAAGAAGGTTGGGAATCTAATGACAAAGTAAACAAAGTAGTAACAGAATCACACATACTGAGAAGAGACTGACATGTATGGGGGAGGCAGGTTGGCTAAAAGAGGTAAAGGATTAAGCAGCTGAGTTGTGTGTGTTGATTTTTCTCTGCCACAAAGTTGCTGACATCATTGGTTAGCGCTAGCAGACGGTGTGAGTGTGAAATCTTTAGAACTGCTACAGATAACATCATGTCAGGTGAGAACAGAGGTAGTTTCCCTTCTTCCTTTAAGTGTCAAACAATGCTTTTTATTTGTGTTTCTTGTTTCATTTCTTTTTCTGAAACTTCCAGGATTGCGTTGAGTATTTGTGGCAAAAGTGCACATGCCTCTCTTGTTTCTGATATTAGAGAGAAATTTCGCTACCACACTATCACCAACAAGTACAATCTTAGCAGTGGGTTTTTCATACGAGATTTCTGTGGACATTTCCATCTATTCTAACTAACTGCTTCTGTTTATCATGAAAAATGGTGACTTTTGTCAATTGCTTTTTCTGCAGCAAGTGAGAGAAGTTTGTGATATTTTTACTTGCCATCCTATTAATGAGATATATATTACACTCTTTGATTTTCACATGTGAACCACCCTTACATTGCAGGAATAAACCCCAGGTGGTCACATCGTATAACTCTTTTCACATTATGTTGAATTTGGTTTGCTAATATTTGGCTGAGGAGTGTGGGACTGAGATTGATGTAAGGTATTGGTTTGAAGCTTCATTTTTTTGTGTGTGATACAGAGAGAAAGACAGAGAGAGGGTCAGATAGGGACAGACAGGGAGGAAGGGAGACAGATGAGAAGCATAAATTTTTGGTTGCAACACCTTAGTTATTCATTGATTGCTTTCTCACATGTGCCTTGACTGGGGGTGGGGGGTGGGACTACAGCAGAGCAATTGACCCCTTGCTCAAGCCAGTAATCTTGGGCTCAAGCCACTGACTATGGGCCCATGTCTATGATCCCACGCTGAAGCCAGCAACCCTGTACTCAAGCTAGTGAACCCGTGCTCAAGCCAGCGAACTCGGGGTTTGGAATCTGGGTTCTCCGCATCCCAGTTCAACGCTCTATCCACTGTGCCACCAAGTGTAGGTCTGTAGCTTTCTTATTGTGCCTTCATCTGATTTTCATATCCAGGTGAGGATGGCCGAGAATGAGTCTTCTGACTCCAAATGAGTCAAGAAGTCCTCCTTCCATTTAAATTTTTTGTAAGGTTTGATGAGGATTAATGATAGTTCTTAATGTTTATTCAAATTCATCAGTGAAACAAAACAGTCCTGGACGTTCCTTTGTTGGGTGATTTTTTTTTTTACTCTTAATACAATTTCATAACCAGATACAGGTCTACTCATATTATTTATTTCTTTAAAGTTTATTCTTGGTAATGTATGTGCTTCTAGAAATTATCTATTTTATCTGGCTTATCCAATTCCTTGACGTGCAATAGTGCATACTACACTTCTCTAATTTCATTTTATTTCTGTGAAGTCATTAGTAATATCCTTTGTTTACTTCTGATTTTAGATATTTGCTTTTCTCTCTTTTTTTTTTTTCAGTCCACATAGCTAAATGTTTGTTAATCTTATGGGTCTTTTTTTTTCTCTCTTTAAGAAATTAAGATTCCTATTTCTTTCTTTTTATTTATTTTTTTATTTTTTTTATTTTTTTTTTACAGAGAGTCAGAGAGAGGGATAGACAGGGACAGAATGACAGGAACGGAGAGATGAGAAGCATCAATCATTAGTTTTTCGTTACGACACCTTAGTTGTTCATTGATTGCTTTCTCATATGTGCCTTGACCACAGGCCTTCAGCAGACTGAGTAACCCCTTGCTTGAGCCAGCAACCTTGGGTCCAAGCTGGTGAGCTTTTGCTCAAACCAGATGAGCCCGCGCTCAAGCTGGCGAACTCGGGGTCTCGAACCCGGAACCTCCACATCCCATTCCAACGCTCTATCCACTGCAGCACTGCCTGGTCAGGCTGTGGGTCTTTTTCTGAACCACTTCTGGTTTTGTTGATTTTCTCCATTGTTTATCTATTTACGTTTTCTTTATCTGTGTGTACTAATCCTTTTGTTTTTATTTACTTGCTTCTGCCAGTTTTGGGTTTATTTGCCTCTATGTTTTCTAATGTCTTAAGGTGTATAGTTATGTTATGTGTATAGCTCAGAGTTGATTTATGAACTCTTCTCTCTTTTAGCTCATGCGCCTACAGCATGGACGCCCCCTAGCACGGCTCACACTGAGACTCACTGTCCTCTTACGTTGTGTTCACACTTTCTCTTGTCTTGTGTCTTCTTCACTCTCCCTTCTCATGTCTACTTTGAGCTATTGATTCTCACTGTGGTCTGATTTCTTAGTATCGGTGATCATTTTATTTTTCCTTCTTGTTATTGATTTCTATCTTTATTTGCAAACTGTTCTTACCAGGGCACTGCTACCACAGTCCTTCTTCCAGATTCCAATACCTTGTGTGTGTTGTCATCCAACCTGTGTGACGATGCCACATGCATAGGTTTTTGTTATGACAGTGGTTTCTGTAGTAGTCAAGAGATGTGTGTGTGATAGACAGAAACACAGCCCTAGAATAAGGTCTATGTATGAATACCCAGACCCTGTGCATGTATTACTTTATATATAGAAGAGATTTAGGAAAAGTGAGTAAGTTAAGACTTCGATCTTGAAACACTATACTAGATATTCCAGGTGGGCCCAATATACTCACAGGGGTCCTTAGGAAAGAGGTGGCGGAGAGTCTACGTCAGAGAAGGAACAGAGGCAAGATTTTGAGGGACAGGAAGATGAAAACCTCAGGAAAAGGAACGCAGGCAGCCTCTGCACTGTGGGAATGCAGGGACCAGGCTCTGGTGAGATGCGGGTCAGCTACAACCCAGAAGTCAGACAGTTAACATTGAACTCCGATCCCAGACTGGAAGACCATCCATTTCTGTTTCAAGCAACTTTGGTTTTTGTAGTTAGTAAAGCAGCATTAGTAAACAAATCGAACGTAGTTGTGATATTAGGAAGAACAACACTCTTAGTTTTTATTTGAATAACACGTTCATTGTGAGTTGGGGGCTCAACACACCCCTGACACTCACGTGCCCAAGCTGATGAGGCTGACCCACTGTGTCACGTGGTTGTCCCTGGAGGACGGAAGTCGACCCACAGAGGTTCTTCCAGTTAAGTGCACATCCCACATAAGACAGCCATCACCTCTGCTCACAAATCAGTGGTCTAAAGACATGTTAGGGTCCCACCCAATGGAAAGTTCCAGAAGTGGGACTTATTATGAGGCTATAAATTGAGCAGCCAGAAATATCTGGGAAGTAGGACACTTCCAGAGAGGGCCGGCCCAGCACTCAGACCCACTCTGTGCCTCATCATTAACCCCTCTGTGCCTCAGATTCCTCATTTGTGACAGACTCTCACATACAGGTTCATGAGGGTCACAGGTCTGACACATGCTGTGTCCCGAGCTCGAGGCCCCCTCGGGGTGTACACGGGGTCAGTGGACGCTGCGACTGACAAACACTGGACAGACCTCCGGGTCCCGTGTGGATGGGTCAGTGATGGCTCTGTGTTTCCCTGCAGGAGGGGCCGGTCAGGAGCTGAGGGTGATTCAGCCTGAGGAGTCCGTGTCCGTCGCAGCCGGGGAGACGGCCACTCTGAGATGCACCGTGACTGCCATATACCCCATAGGACCTGTACAGTGGTTCAGGGGGACAGGGCCTGACTGGGAGTTAGTCTACAGTTTCAAAACAGGAGGCCACTTCCCCCGAGTAACAGCAGTTGGAGACACCACGAGGAGAAACAACAAGGATTTCTCCATCCGCCTCAGTGACATCACCACAGCCGACACGGGCGACTACTACTGCGTGAAGTTCCGGAGAGGAAGCCCTGATGATGTGGAGATCGCGTCGGGCAGAGGCACTCATCTCACCGTGAGCGGTGAGTACCGAGGGGGTCCCTTCGTCCCTGGTGTGTGACACTCGTCAGGAAATCTTCTACAGATCAGGGAAGTTCTGTTCCCTTCCCTCCCAGGGAAGAAATCTCTGCTGGGCAGAGAGAGGGAGGACGGGTTACTTTGTTTCATCCTCAGAAACATCACATGAGTAGATTCCTGAGGGGCACACACTCACAGGTGACTGACAGCCCTGGTGGGAGGAGGTGCCCAGAAGCTGGCAGTCCCTGTGCTCTGTCCGGAAGTCCCTTCTGTGACTCAGAGACTGACTCACACGCTGATGGCACATTGAGTGAGTGCGCCTGGGTCATCTCTGAATGTCACTCGCCCTGGAATAAGGTTCCCACGTGGGTCACCTTGCTGAGACAGCAAAAGAGCTCAGTTAGGGTTTTCAGCCAGAGGCTCCGGCTCTGAATCCTGGTGGGTCAGCACACAAAGGACCTTCAGTGCATTTATCCCAACACCCCCATTGGACAGATGGCGGCCTGAAGCTAAGAGGTGACAGGGGCTTTGGCCACGGTCCCATGGCCAGTGACTGAGGGAATTCCAGAAGCTGATCTGACTCCAGCTGGCTCCTTCCTGCCCCAGCACAGAAATCTCTTTCCATGGGAAACCCTGGTGTGCGCTCAGAATAAAAACAGAACCTGGGCCCTGGCCGGTTGGCTCAGTGGTAGAGCGTCGGCCTGGCGTGCGGGGGACCCGGGTTCGATTCCCGGCCAGGGCACATAGGAGAAGCGCCCATTTGCTTCTCCATCCCTCCCCTCCTTCCTCTCTGTCTCTCTCTTCCCCTCCCGCAGCCAAGGCTCCATTGGTTCAAAGATGGCCCGGGCGCTGGGGATGGCTCCTTGGCCTCTGCCCCAGGCGCTAGAGTGGCTCTGGTCGCGGCAGAGCGACGCCCTGGAGGAGCAGAGTATCACCCCCTGGTGGGCAAAGCGTTCCCCCCTTGTGGGCGTGCCGGGTGGATCCCGGTCAGGCGCATGCGGGAGTCTGTCTGACTGTCTCTCCCCGTTTCCAGCTTCTGAAAAATACAAAAAAAAAAAAAAAAAAAAAAAAAAAGAACATGAACAGGGAGCTGGCATTCCTTCTTTTCATCGGTTTCCCTGGAGTTCAGATGCCCCAGCATTCAGACCCTGAGGCCCAAGGTGATGGGGGACCTCTCCCAACCTTCAGCCACATCTCCCCAGACCGAGTGTCCCTGTCAGCGCCCAGAGCTGCCTCCATACTGACCCCACTGTGGCCGCCCCGTCTGCATTCCCAGCAACAGTGCTGAGGGCCCCTTTCTCCACATCCTCTACAAACACCTGTTATTTCTGTTCAATTGGATAATAGCCATTCTAACAGGTGTGACGTGAAGATAGATTATTGTGTTTTGATTTCCACCTCCCTGATAGTGTGATTGAATATCCTTACAAGTACTCTTTGGCCACTATTATGTCTTCTTTGCAAAAATATCTATTCAGATTACTGCCCACTTTCAATTAGTTTGTTTGGCTTTCTCCTCCTCCCCCTCTTCCTCTCCTCCTCCTCCTTCTTCTTCTTCTTGTTTTCCTCCTCCTCCTCCTCCTCCTCCTCCTCTTCTTCCTCCTCCTTTTCCTCGTCCTTCTTCTTCTTCTTTTCCTTTCAAATTTCATTTCTTTTTTTGAGAAAGTTGTATGAGTGCTTTATCTATTTTGGATACCAACCCCTAGTCAGATATGTGATTTGCAAATGTCTTCTCCATTCCATAGGTTTTCTTTTCATTTTGTGATTTTCTCTGTGGTTTAGAAACTTCTTTGTCTGAGGTACTCCCACATTATTTCCCCCCTTTTTGCCTTTTCTTTTGGTGTCAGATCCAAGAAACCATCTGAAAGACCAGTGTCGAAGGACTTACCCACTATGCTTTCTTCTTCAAGAGTTTTAGTTTCAGATCTCACATTCAAGTCTTAATCTGTTTTGAGTTGTGTGTGTATGCTGGAGGATCGTGGGTGAGTCTCACGCTTTCGCATGTGTCTTTCCATTTTCCCAACACCATTTCTTGAAGAGACCATTTCCCCACTGTTTATTCTTGGATCCTTTGTCATAAACACTTTTCTTCATCTGGGTTATTGCACGGCAGCTGTGAGCAGCAGAATATTCTTACTGTTTTTGATATATTCTTGTTTGGCCTTCTTAATGCTTAAAAGCTAATAGGACCGGATCTTACAATAACAGCAGTAGGTGTTATTTATTAAGCAACTACTATGTGCCGGGCTCTGTGTTTTGCATACATGCTCACTCCTCTTACTGGGGTGGTGTTTTGACCCGCTGTGTACAGGAAACAAACACCGAGGCTCAAGGCTAGAGAACAGAGATACTAAAGTTCATCAGTCCCTGGAGCGGTGAGCTGGGCTAGCTCTTCCCTCTCCCCGCTGGGTGCCCGTGGTCGGGCGATTCCTCTCTCAGTCTCGTTCCATCAGTGAGACCACACAGGGCCAGCCCCACAGGGTGCTGGGAGGTTGAAAACCTGAGGGGCTCAGAGGGATCGGCCCATCGTGGAGCCCAGGAGGCTCTCGATGAAGTGTAACGATTCCTAGGCTCTCATCCCTCTAGTGACAGCCAGGATGCTAAGGGTTTTATGACTTGACTGATTCATGTAACACCCTCTTTCTGTATTCTCAAAATGTGTCATGAGTTTTAAGACACAAGTTGATTTCCAAGTGCCAATACCAATAAATAGTGGCTGTCTGCCCACTGTTGGAGAAGGTGTTGGGTAATAATAAACAATTGGAAGACAATAGTTATAGGACCCTTCTGCAAGGAGACACTGCTGTCACTGTTGACTCACAGATGTCTGGATGCTCGCAGGATGCAGGAGGTGTCCTGCCTGCTTTGTAGGCCTGTATCTGTGTCTCTTATCATTTTAAGTAACGATTGAGAAAATTAATCATCTTTGTCTTTCTCAGCACTCAGGAACCTTGTGTTCAACCCAAAAATGACCCAAGAGAAGACCCCAGATTCAGAAAAATATCCCATCTCCCTCTGCCTCCACCTTTCAAATTCAGGGGTGTTCACAGATTAGAGACCCTACTGGAATCTGGTAAATGAATGAGCATTCTCCAGTAAAACCATAAATACCTGCAGGGAGAGCTCTGGATGTAAACTAAGTGCAGGTTCAAGATGGAGCTGCGGCCTGACCTGTGGTGGCGCAGTGGATAAAGCGTCGACCTGGAAATGCTGAGGCCGCCGGTTTGAAACCCTGGGCTTGCCTGGTCAAGGCACATATGGGAGTTGATGCTTCCAGCTCCTCCCCCCCTTCTCTCTCTCTCTCTCTCCTTTCTCTCTCTCTCTCTGTCTCTCCCTCTTCTCTCTAAAATGAATAAATAAATAAATAAAATTAAAAAAAAAATAATAGTGTCCTGCAAGGGCAGTAATATTTAAAAAAAAAAAAAAAAAAAAAAAAAAGATGGAGCTGCGTTTGTTTACTATTGTGAAGCCTCTTCTGTTTGCTGAACGCAAATGTGCTTCCATGACCCAATTTAACCCTCACAGCAGCCGGGAGGGGAAATGCCACTGTCCCATTCCACAGCTGGGGACCCGGGACGTGTCCTGGACACAACCCTTGACGGCCCCCGGCCTGGCTCCCACGTCCCCACTGCGCCCTGCATGTGCCTCTGTAAACACTGGCTCTGAGGTGGACAGGTTTCCGGGGGAGGCAGCTAGGAACAGTTACTATGATGAGTGAGACCCATTGGTAATTCGTTCCTGAGCCCAGATGTGGGGAAGCCCCTGGAGAGGATAGAAGTGGACTTTGATCTCAAGCCTGGAATGACATGTCGGCCTGTCCCTCCCCCAGAGTGCATTGGGGGGTGGGGGGGGGACACGGTGACACACCCTCCCAGCGTAATCAGAGGGATAAAGCCCACTAGCTACATGGGAAGGTTCTTAGCAGTGTCACCTGCTGATGGTTAGTGGTGATAATCACTGTCATGTTCATTGTGTATTATTCTCCTTTTTTTTTTATTTTATTTATTTATTTATTTATTTTTTATTAAATTTAATGCAGTGACATTGATAAATCAGGGTACACATGTTGAGAGAAAACATCTCTAGATCACCTTGACACCTGATTGTGCTGCATACCACTCCCCCAAAGTTAAATTGTCTTCTGTCACCTTCTATCTGGTTTTCTTTGTGCCCCTCCCCTCCTCCAACCCCTCTCTCCTTCTTCACCCCATCCCCCCTCCCCCCACCCCCCACCCCTGTTGCCATCACAATCTTGTTCATGTCTCTGAGTCTCATTTTTATGTCCCTTCTATGTATGGATTCATATAGTTCTTAGTTTTTTTTTCTGATTTACTTATTTCACTCCGTATAATGTTATCAAGGTCCATCCATGTTATTGTAAAAGATCTGATGTCATCATTTCTTATGGCTGAGTAGTATTCCATAGTATATATGTACCAAAGCTTTTTAATCCACTCCTCCTCTGACGGACACTTG
The DNA here is from genome assembly GCF_036850995.1 of Saccopteryx leptura. Lineage (NCBI taxonomy): Eukaryota > Metazoa > Chordata > Mammalia > Chiroptera > Emballonuridae > Saccopteryx > Saccopteryx leptura. The sequence continues at coordinate 216,297,401 of NC_089507.1, read as the reverse complement.
GGCTGTTTCCAGATCTTCGCTATTGTGAACAATGCTGCCACAAACATGGGGGTGCATTTCTCCTTTTCGAGCCGTTCTATGGTGTCCTTGGGGTATATTCCTAAAAGTGGGATAGCTGGGTCAAAAGGCAGTTTGATTTTCAGTTTTTTGAGGAATCTCCATACTGTTTTCCACAGAGGCTGCACCAGTCTGCATTCCCACCAGCAGTGCAGGAGGGTTCCCTTTTCTCCACATCCTCGCCAGCACTTATTCTGTGTTGTTTTGTTGATGAGCGCCATTCTGACTGGTGTGAGGTGATATCTCATTGTGGTTTTAATTTGCATTTCTCTAATAATTAGTGATGTTGAACATTTTTTCATATGCCTGTTGGCCATCTGTATGTCCTCTTTGGAGAAGTGTCTATTCATCTCTTTTGCTCATTTTTGGATTGGGTTGTTTGTCTTCCTGGTGTTGAGATTTATGTGTTCTTTATAAATTTTGGTTATTAACCCCTTATCTGACGTATTGTCAAATATGTTCTCCCATTGTGTAGTTTGTCTTTTTATTCTGTTTTTGTTGTCTTTAGCTGTGCAAAAGCTTTTTAGTTTGATATAGTCCCATTTGTTTATCCTGTCTTTTATTTCACTTCCCCGTGGAGATAAATCAGCAAATATATTGCTCCGAGAGATGTCCGAGAGCTTACTGCCTATGTTTTCTTCTAAGATGCTTATGGTTTCACGGCCTACATTTAAGTCTTTTATCCATTTTGAGTTTATTTTTGTGAGTGGTGTAAGCTGGTGATCTAGTTTCACTTTTTTGCAGGTAGCTGTCCAGTTTTCCCAACACCATTTGTTAAAGAGGCTGTCTTTACTCCATTGTATTTCCTTGCCTCCTTTGTCAAATATCAGTTGTCCATAGAACTGTGGGTTTATTTCTGGGTTCTCTGTTCTGTTCCATTGATCTATATGCCTATTCTTATGCCAGTACCAGGCTTTTTTGAGTACAATGGCCTTGTAGTATAACTTGATATCAGGAAGTGTGATACCTCCCACTTTATTCTTCTTTTTTAAGATTGCTGAGGCTATTCGTGTTCTCTTTTGGTTCCATATAAATTTTTGGAATATGTGTTTTATATCTTTGAAGTATGTCATTGGTATTTTAATTGGTATTGCATTGAATTTATAGATTGCTTTGGGTAATATAGACATTTTAATGATGTTTATTCTTCCTAACTATGAGCACGGTATATGCTTCCACTTGTTTGTATCTTCCTTGATTTCTTTTATCAATGCTTTGTAATTTTCCGAGTACAAGTCTTTAGTCTACTTGGTTAAGTTTATTCCTAGGTACTTTATTTTTTTGGTTGTAATTGTGAAGGGCATTGTTTCCTTAATTTCTTTTTCTGACTGTTCATTGTTGGTGTATAAAAATGCCTCTGATTTCTGAGTATTGATTTTATATCCTGCCACTTTGCTGAATTCATTTATCAGGTCCAGTAGCTTTTTGACTGAGACTTTAGGGTTTTCTATATACAATATCATATCATCTGCAAATAATGATACTTTTACTTCTTCTTTTCCAACTTGAATGCCTTTTATTTCTTCTTCTTGTCTGATTGCTGTGGCTAGGACTTCCAGGACTATGTGAAATAAGAGTGGTGAAAGGGGGCACCCCTGCCTTGTTCCTGATCTTAAGGGGATTGCTTTTAATTTTTGCCCATTGAGTATGATGTTGGCTGTGGGTTTCTCATAGATGGCTTTTATCATGTTGAGGTATGTTCCCTGTATTCCCACTTTGCTGAGAGTTTTGATCATGAATGGGTGCTGGATTTTATCAAATGCTTTTTCTGCATCTATTGAAATTATCATATGGTTTTTCTCCTTCTTTTTGTTTATGTGATGAATCACATTGATTGATTTACTAATATTGTACCATCCTTGCCTCCCCAGAATAAATCCCACTTGATCATGGTGTATGATTTTTTCCATATATTGTTGGATCCGGTTTGCTAATATTTTGTTGAGGATTTTAGCATCTATATTCATCAGAGATATTGGCCTATAATTTTCTTTCTTTGTGTTGTCTTCGCCTGGTTTTGGAATCAGAATTATGCTCGCCTCATAAAAGGAGCTTGGAAGTCTTCCTTCCTCTTGAATTTTTTGAAATAGTTTGAGAAGGATAGGAGTTAGTTCTTCTTTGAATATTTGGTAGAATTCTGTTGTGAAGCCATCGGGCCCTGGACTTTTCTTTGTTGGGAGTTTTTTGATAACTGTTTTGATCTCCTTTGTTGTAATCGGTCTGTTTAGGTTTTCTGATTCTTCCAGATTGATTTTTGGAAGATTGTATGTTTCAATGAATTTGTCCATTTCATCTAGGTTGTCTAGTTTTTTGGCATACAGTTCTTCATGGTATTTTCTTACAATATTTTGTATTTCTGTTGTGTGAGTTGTTATTTCTCCTCTCTCATTTCTAATTTTATTTATTTGAGTCCTCTCTCTCTTTTTCTTGGTGAGTCTAGTTAAAGGTTCATCAATCTTGTTTACCTTTTCAAAGAACCAGGTCCTAGTTTCATTGATCTTCCGTATTGTTTCTTTAGCCTCTATGTCATTTATTTCTGCTCTGATCTTCATTATTTCCTTCCTTCTACTACATTTGGGCTTTACTTGCTGTTCTTTTTCTAATTCTTTTAGATGCAGGGTTAAGTTGTTTATTTGAGCTTTTTCTAGCTTCTGAAAGTGTGCCTGTAGTGCTATGAACTTCCCTCTCAGCACTGCTTTCGCTGTGTCCCATAAATTTTGAGTTGTTGTATGCTCATTGTCATTCGTTTCTAGGAATTTTTTTATTTCTTCTTTGATCTCATTCTTAATCCATTATTTAACAACCTGCTATTTAGTTTCCATGTATTTGAGAATTTTTGAGCTTTTCTGTTGTGATTCATTTCTAGTTTCATGCTGTTGTGATCGGAGAAAGTGCTTGATATGATTTCAGTCTTCTTAAATTTGTTGAGAGCACTTTTGTGCCCTAACATGTGGTCTATCCTAGAGAATGTACCATGAGCACTTGAAAAGAATGTATATTCTGCTGCTTTAGGGTGAAAGGTTCTGAAGATATCTATTAAATCAAGTTGATCTAGTGTTTCCAATAAGTCTGCTGTTTCTTTGTTAATTTTCTTTCTTGAGGATCTATCTAGTGATGTTAGTGGGGTATTGAAATCCCCTACTATTATAGTATTGCTGTTGATCTCGCCCTTTAAATCCATCAAAGTCTGCTTTATATATTTGGGTGCTCCTATATTAGGTGCATAGATATTTATAATAGTTATATCTTCCTGTTGGATTACTCCCTTTATCATTATGTAGTGGCCTTCTTTATCTCTTACTATATCCTTTGTTTTAAAGTCCAATTTGTCTGATATAAGTATTGCTACCCCAGCTTTTTTTTTCATTTCCGTTTGCATGAAATGTTTTTTTCCATCCTTTTACCGTCAATCTATGTGTGTCTTTTGTTCTAAGGTGTGTCTCTTGTAGACAACATATGTATGGGTCCTGTTTTCTTATCCACACAGCTACCCTATGTCTTTTGATTGGATCATTTAATACATTTACATTTAAGGTTATTATTGATATGTAGTTGTTTATTGCCATTTTCTTCTTTAAAGGTGTATTCCTTTTTTTGCTATATTCTTTTCCCACTTTGATCTGTTTACAACAGGCCCCTTAACATTTCCTGCAGCATTGGTTTGGTTGTAATGAATTCCTTGAGTTGTTTTTTGTCTGGGAAGCTTTTTATTTCTCCTTCGATTTTAAACGATAGCCTTGCTGGATAAAGTAGTCTTGGTTGTAGGTTCTTGTTCTGCATTACTTTGAATATTTCTTGCCATTCCCTTCTGGCCTCAAGTGTTTCTGTTGAGAAGTCAGATGTCATCCTTATGGGGGCTCCTTTGTAAGTGATAACTTTTTTTTCTCTTGCAGCTTTTAATATTTTCTCTTTATCGCTTAGCTTTGGTATTTTAATTATGATGTGTCTTGGTGTAGGTTTCTTTGGGTTTCTCTTTAATGGAGTCCTCTGTGCTTCTTGGATTTGTGAGAGTTTCTTTTGCATTAATTTAGGGAAGTTTTCATCTATGATATGATTGAACAAAGTCTCTATCCCTTGTTCTTTTTCTTCTTCAGGAACCCCTATGATGCGGATGTTATTTCTCTTCATGTTGTCACAGAGCTCTCTAAGAGTTTCCTCTGACTTTTTGAGTCTCTTTTCTCTTTTCTTCTCTGCTTTCATGCCTTCATTCCAGTTGTCCTCTAACTCGCTGATTCGATCCTCTGCTCTAGCAATCCTGTTTTTAATTCCTTCCATTGTGGTCTTTATTTCTGATATTGTATTTGTCATCTCCGACTGATTCTTTTTTATACTTGCTATTTCTTTATTTAGGTTTTCATAATGACCATCCATTGTTGTTCTAAGATCCCTAACTATCCTTACAATCATTATTTTGAACTCCGCATCTGGAAGTTTGATTATTTCCATATCACTCAGTTCATCTCTCGAAGGTGTCTCTTGTGGTTTCATTTGGATTGCACTCCTTTGTCTTCTCATCATGGTGTTTTATTTGTAGAGTTGGTTGAGTCTTGGGTTGGTGTTGTCTGCCTCCAGTTTTCAGTTGTGTTATTTCTAGGTCTTCTTGGGTTGGTATCAGCTGTTATCTGTAATCCACTTTCGGATTTGGGCAGCTTTGAAGTCTTGATTTGTTTGTTTTCTTAACAGGTGATAGTCTTGTTTACTGATCTCAGCAGGGGGCTTCCTTGAAACTGTATCCAGGAATGCGATGGGTGTAACCTGAGACTCTGAAGGCCTCTTTAGCCAGCTAATCTCACTGGGAGCAGGGTGTTTTCTCAGCTTCAGTAGGGGGAGGTGTATCTCAGATCTCCATGGAGACCTGAGTTACTGCCCCTCCTCCCCACTTCTTGTTTTCAGCTGTGTCTTGTTGCGCTGATTGGAGCTGGAGAGATGTCCGGAGATCTCTGATCCGGAAGCACTTCAGTTCTGTTTTGTGACAGGTTCAGTCCCTCCCCCAGCTATGGCCGCCTTCAGCATGGATGAGTCAGCTTTTTCAGTTCGTTTCCTGCATTCCTTAGCTCCTCACAGTCTGTCCCTCTCTCTGTCCTTTCCACTTGGGAGATAAGCTGGTCTTTTCAATGCACCTCGCTCCCTGGTCGCCAGGCAAGTGGCTGTGAGCAGTAGTTTCTGCTCTTTTCCCTCTGAGATCCTCTCTGGGCTCTCAGCCTCACCCCCCCGCCCCCCGTTCCAGTAAGCAGAGGAGGTTCAGGCGCTCCCTACCAGGATTGTTGTGGTTTCTTTTTTGCTCCTTGGTTTTTGAAAGCTGTTCTTGCAGTTCAGAGTTGGTTTTTCATTCTGATTTTTCCTAAGTTGATTTGTATTCCAGTTTGGTGGTGAGAGCTGGGCGTCTGTGCTTCCGCCTACTCTGCTGCCATCTTTTCATCTCCTCCTTATTCTCCTTTTGAAGCCAAACCCTCTCTCCCCGTGGTAGCGGGCCCCACGGAGAGGGCCACGCCGGGGCAGACCGTGAGCTTCACCTGCAAGTCCCACGGCTTCTCCCCCAGACACATCGTCCTGAAATGGTTCAAAAACGGGAATGAGCTCCGCGCCTCCCAGACCAGCATGGACCCCGAGGGAGACAGCACCTCCTACAGCGTCTCCAGCACAGCCAGGGTGGAGCTGACCCGGGGGGATATCCGCTCCCAGGTCATCTGTGAGTTGGCCCACGGCCCTAAAGGGAGACACTTCTCTCCGTGGGACTGCCAGCCTGTCTGAGACCCTCAGAGGTAGATGCCCCTCACGCCCAGGCAAGGTCCACACCTGGCCCCCCACCTGGAAGCCTGCTCCTCCCCCTACTCTTTGCTCCAGGCCTGGGGTCACCTGGAATCTAAGACCTGGGAGTCCTCCCATCTCCAGGCCCCTGATTGTGCCCGTCACTCGCCACTGCTGAACAGCAGCTGCCAGGTGGACACCTGCCACGTGCCAGGCTGTGTGCTCAGAAATCTCATCACTTTACCATAGCAACCACGATTATGAAGCACACGCTATAAGCCAGGCTCCTGTGTGCTTGGTGATTTCATTTGCTACAGTTATTATGCTCCGACTGCATGCGGGGGCTTGGTGGTGTCACTCCTGTCCCCCTGAGAGCAGCAGCCTGTCCTTGAGTACCTATTGCGTGCAGGCCCTTGTGCTTATGATTTCATTCATATGCACAGAGCCCCCATATCCCCCTGTTCTCTGTGACCCCCGTCCTGGGCTGGGGAGTGAGTGATGGAGCCCCACTCCGTCACTGGTCTCTCCCCGAAGTCAGAGCTCTGTCCGGTGCTCTTGCAGTTCCGCCCACTTTGGAGGTTGCCCAGCACTCTGTGCTAGAGAACTGGGTGAACATCACCTGCCAGGTGAAGAACTTCTACCCCGGGCACCTGCAGCTGACCTGGTTGGAGAACAGAAACACGTCCCGCACAGAAATGGGCTCGACCCGTGTAGAGAACAAGGACGGGACCTTCACCAGACCAGCTGGCTCCTGGTGGACTCATCTGCCCGCAGGGAGGAGGTGACACTCACCTGTCTGGTGCAGCATGATAGGCAGCCGGCGGTCACCAAAAACTTGACCGTGGAGGCCACTGCTCTGCAGAAGGGCCAGGGCACCACGGCACCCTTGGTGAAGCCTCCACTGTAACTGGACCGCTTACTAAATTTTATGATTTTTTCATGTTCAGGGTAGTAATTTATGCGTGTGATAGAATACTGTAGAAATCTCTGGGTAGAAATTAGAATTTTGAAGGAGCTCTCCTCCCGCAAACCCCACACTCCCAGAGTGACCCCGGGGAAGAGTTTTGTATGTGTCTGTGTGCATCTTTGGACACCAGTGGACATAAAGAAAGGGGAGGAGGGAACCATTTGTCAGAGTCCTGCCTCCGGCTCCTTCCCTCACAGTCCCCGCCTCCATTGGCCTGTCAGCCCCTCCTCCTGGCTCCTACTTCTGTGGCATCTGTTATCCAACACCTACATCCTTCTCAGCGACAGACCCTGGGCAGACGTCCCCGTCCTCCAGAGGTCCCCCGGCTCCCACCCTGGATTCCTAGAGTAGCTGTCTGCTTTCTCTGGGCTGTGTCAGTTCCCCTGCAGTGACCGGGGTCCCAGGGTTTGCCCTGCTCGGACTTGGTGGCCATCACCTGCCATGTGCGAAGATTCTGTCCACAGAGTGGGCGTCTCACCTGGCTGGAGAACTGATATGTTCAAGGTGCCGACAGCCCATGTCCACGCAGAACAGTGAGGGGACCTGTGGCCTGGAGGGCTTGCAGTCAGTGAATGCATCACTGCAGGGGTCCGAGCGGGTGCTCACCTGCATGGTGCAGCGTGAGGCATGTCCCTCCATCCAGCCCGACTCCTACCGTCCACACCTGCCCACGCCACACCCAAGCTCCTGGGAGTGCACGCAGCTCACCGCCACCTGGGAGCGGCTGAGTGTCCTCTGTCTGCTGAGTGGAGGGAGGTATTTAAACTCACAGAGCCCCAGGTGATGGCTCCTTCTGCCCCTTGGTGTTTAGGTCCTCAGACATCTTTCGTCATCTTTGTGGTTTTCCTCCTGGGCCTCAAGGTGCTGCTGATGGTGACTTTCACAGTCACCTACGTCTGCAGGTTGCGGAACCTGCAACAGGTGAGTCAGGGGTAAGTTGTTGTCCTTGGGGAGGAAGGTCAGGCTCATCTTCATGGGCCGGAAGGAGGAGTCCAGGGTGGAACCCACGTAGTCACATGGTCCAGATAGCCTGATTCAGCCTCAACAGGAGATTCTCAATGCTTTTATATTTTCTAAGTGTCCTTGAATCTCCGGAGCTTCCAATACTTTCTCATTGTGCGGTGCCCTAGAGGTTGAAGGTTTTCAAATAAAATTCCTTGGGACCCTGGTGATGGTGAGCCAAGGAGTGGAGGTAAGTTGAAGGTCAACACTTCGAGACCCAAAGTGCCAAGAGTTTCCGATATAGTATTCTATGTTTCAGTTGTCATATCTTTTTGGAATGAGTAAGAAAGTATTGCCCTGGCCGGTACATTCCGTGGTAGAGCATCAGCCTGGTGTGTGGATGTCCTGTGTTTGATTTCTGGTCAGGACATACAGTAAAAGTGCTCATCTGCTTCTCCACCCCTCCCCCTCTCACTTCTCTCTCTCTCTCTCTCTCTCTCTCTCTCTCTCTCTCTCTCTCTCCTGCAGCCATGGCTAAATTGGAGCACGTTGGCCCCAGACTCTGAGGATGGCTCCATGGCCTCCTCCTCAGGTACTAAGAAGAGCTCGGTTGCCAAGCAATGGAAGAACACCCCCAATGGGCAGAGCATCACCCTCTAGTGGGCTTGCCTGGTTGAACCCAGTTGAGGTCACATGTGGGAGTCTGTCTCTCTGCCTTCCCTCATTTCACTGAATAAAGGAAAAAAAATGTATTGCCAAAGTCAACTAATAGAAACCATCAGAGGGATTTGGAGTTGCTGACTCATGGCAAAGATGAGTGTGGGTACGGAAGAGAGATCAGAACTCAGAAGGAGGTGTCGGGGTGCTTTGAGGAAGGCCTTCATTTCTGATCTGTGCCATGAACCCAGGCCAGACAGATTGCCTGCCACTACGCATGTGTTCAGTATTTATTTGTGGAATTAAGGCAGGAATGACTGGATGACCTCTTTTTCTTCCGTGAATATATGATTGAGTTTCCCTCCAGCTCCGCTCTCTGCCCTGATACGTTGTCTCCCGACCTCCGTGGGGGGCTCACGTCCGGGGAAGAAGCTGCAGAAACCGGCAGGTTTCCCAAGACCCCTGCTCTTCACTCTGTCCCAACCCGCCTGCATCACGGACACGGTCCTTCCACACAGCCCCCGGATGTCCCTTCTCTCTGGTAATAAAGTCATGGACAGACTGTGGCCTTGGGAACTGAGTAGTGTCTGAATGGACCCCGATGCGCGGAGCTTCTTGGCCCTGCCCCCACCTACGAGAGAGAAGGCGTCAGGGGGGGCAGGTTTACATCCTCCCTGATCATAAACAACCTTTAACGTTCAGAACAGACTTGACTTGTTCCCGGAGCTGCTTTTGCAACTAGAATTTCATTTAAACACATAGGTATCCAGAATCACTAAGCAGAATAAGTATTCTTGTATTCGGAACTATGTAATGAAGAACTTAAAAATTATCCACAGACCCAACATCCTATTTCTGGACAGTAGTAACAATTTTGCCTTATTGTTCTCTGTTTCCCTTGGGGGAAAAAAAATGTTCTGAATTGACTCTATCATTCTCCAGCAAGGTATGATACTTTTACAACATACGGGTAAGTCCTGAAGCAGTTTCGGATATCACTTCGCATGTCTTCAACTTTATCGAAATGCTATTACACTGCATGCAACATTGTTATGCTTCACCTAGTTTGTGTGTTTTATCATCGATATGTGCTGTTACAGTTTATTCCCTTTCCATGCTCTACAGCTGTCCGCTAGGAGATAGGCTGCCTGTATTGATTCCGCCCCAGATTGTAGGGAAGCTTTAGGTAATGTTTTGCTAGTACAACTTGGCAAGAAACGTTTGTATGTTTCCTTTCCAAGGAGCACGCGTGGGAGAGCTTCTCCTGCTCCCCGAGGGGGGGCCACAGGCAGCGGTGTGGGTCTCCTTTGGCAGCTTTGGTTTTACAAAAACTGTTGTCAAATTTTTTTATCCATTTTGCTCTTTCCATTCTGCCTTTGCTCTCGGTACATTTTGCCGGTGTGTGTGTGTCTGTGTGTGTATGTGTGTATTCCAGGTGGTGGGAATCCTCCTTCCTCCACAGGACACATCGCCCCACACTCTTCTTTCACACTGCCACTGATGCCAGCAGTCATGTTCTCACAAGCACGTGGGTCCCTGTATGAGCTCCCTGCTCCATTGAATGCTTGTCCATCCCCCAGTCACAGCCAGCCTGTCTTAACCAGCATAGCTTTAGAATCCGTTTCTATACCTTTTCTGGGCAGATCTTCCTAATTTTTTTCCTTGTTGTAGTTGTTCCAAATGGTATACTAGTCACGGCCCAAATCAATGATAGAATGACTTTGTCATGTTTCATGAGAACCGTATTAGAATTGTCATCTTATCATACTGAATTTATGTATTAATTTAAGGCCAATTGATATCATTTCAATATTGAGTTTTCTCATTCATGGACATCATATACTTCTATTTTGGTATTTTATAACTGTAAATTCACAATCTTTTTCTTTTTGATTTTTTTTAAGCTGAGAAGCAGTAGACACAGAGATTGACTCCCACATATGACCCAACAGGGATTCACCCAGAAAGTCACCTACCAGGTGATGCTCTGATAATCTAGGGGCTGTTGTATTGTTGCTCGGCAACCAAGCTATTTTAGCACATGAGGCGAGGCCATGGAGCTGTCCTCAGCACCAAAGGCCAACTTTCTCCCCTGTAGCCAAAGCTGTGTGAGAGGAGGAGAAGAGAGAGAGAGAGAGAAAGAGAGAGAGAGAAAGGAGTGCGGGAAGGGAAGAGAAGCAGATGGTCGCTTCTCATGTGCGCTGACCGGAAATCAAACTCAGGACATCCACATGTTGGGCCGAAGCTCTTCCACTGAGCCAACCGTCCAGAGCCAAATTCACAATCTTTTATGTTTTTCCCCCTAATGTTCTTAGGCATCTCTAAAGAGAACTTCCTTTAACACTTTGTACATGAAATCTGGAAAAGTTATAACCACCATTATCAGTGGTTTTAGACGACTGTTTAGCATGGTAATGGACTTTGATCATTACTCATGTCCAGCAAGCTGCTGACACACTACTGCGAATAGCAAGGACATTGCTTTTATTTGCAACACTTACAACATCAATGATCTAGAATTAGTTTTTGCCTTCATCAGGGTTTCATGTACGTGTGTTTTAAGACTGTAAGAGTTCTACAAATTTACCTGTGAAAACCAGAGTATCCCTAACCTCTCACATTTTCCACCTGCAAGAGGCAACCGTTCCCAGCTCTGAACCGATGGCTTTAGACGTTACAGCCACACCTCCTCTACTGCACTCCTGTGGTGCATCTTGATTTCTGACTCCAATGGTTTATTTTGACCAGGGCGTTCTGTGTGGACCTACGTTGCATTTCTCGGAGATAAATGCCTGGGAATATAAATTTTGTCACATAATCTATGTGCTCCAGTAAAAGATGTGAAGAACTTTTCTTGTGTGTTAGACAGAGGTTGGAAGTACATGCGAGTTTGTCGCAAACCTTCATGGTTAGAAATTCTGGGTGCTGAGGGAGAACCGTGTGGAATTAAGAAAATAGACTCACGGAGAAAAGAGGATGGGATCAGATCAGAAGGTCTCTTCAATGCTGATGGGAAGATCAGAGAGAGCAAGCCCCCGGTCTTTGCTTTATTATATAGCATAGACATTTAAAGCTTTTAACCCAATAAGTATCTCATACAAAGCCACCGATCTGAGGCATAAATTGGATTCCTTATAGAGTGCACACCCTACATCATGCAACAAAGGTGTGGAGAAATGCTTAGTGTTGAAAAGATTTTAGTATATAAGAGTGGAAAAGGTTCAGTCCCAAACCAAGCCTTAGGCTACAACGACCCCAGCAGCCCACAGCTTGACGCCCACACAAGTGGTACCTGTTTCATCAGTAAAGGGTTGGAAGAGGGAGTCTTTCAGGAGCAGACATTGAGCTCCATCTCAACGCTGACCAGGCTCTGGGGATCCCTCCGCCTTCCTCAGCGGAGCAGCTCTCGGTGAGGGTGGAGGAGACGGGGCCATGCACTCGCTACACAGCCCTCAACCCAACCACAGACCCTCCCTGTCCTGGCCCCTCAGTGGGGTATCACCATGGAGACCAGAGGCCCCACGCAGGGAGGAAGCACAGTTTTCTGCAGGCCTGTCCTGGTCTCTCTGGGAACTAAGATGAGTAACTCCTCGCCCTGCATTGGCCTCGGCCTGACTCTGTTTCACAACCAAGAAGCAGGAACGGTCGAGAATCTGGCAGCCTGCGTCTCAGCCCGCGTTTCATCCCGTCCTCCGCACTTCCTCCTGTATGACGGGGCGGGGCTCCCCTCTCACCCAGCAGAGAGTCCGGGTTGTCCCAGCCTGAACCCGCTCCCGCACCCGCTCCGCGACAGAGCCGGCTCCTCAGGCCTCAGGATGCCCATCCCTGCCTCCTGGCCCCGCGCTCCTCCGTGCCTGCTGCTCACTCTGCTGCTGGGCCTCCCAGGTGAGCGTGCGGGGCTAGAACCTTCTCTCCCAGCCCCTGGACCTCCTGTTGCCCCAGAGATTTCAGGGTTCTGGGAGAACGTGGGTGTGTCACGCAGGGCTGCAGAGAGGGCGACGGGCAGGGCGTTATCTGAGGGCATGAGACCAGGGACCCGGGCATGTTCTCCGTGGGTCCATCGCCTGCACCTGGTCACCAGAGGTGTCAGAGCAGAGGGTGCAGCAAACCACAGCAGCAGCGACGGCTCTGTGCCGCTAACGGGTCTGACCCTCTCAGTGTCCCTGTGGGAGAGCTGTGGCTCTCATCCCGCACTGGCAGATGGGGAAACTGAGGCAGAGAGGGTAACGTGCCCTCCATCCTCACCGATATCAGCAGAACATCCAGGTCCCAGTCTCGGCCACCAGCTCCCGGGGCTCCTTGTTTCAGCCCTGTCGTGCTGCCCGGCCTGGCAGTGCTGACCGATCGCAGAAAAACCAGTAACCCAGGAGGAGGAAACTGAGCAGCAGTACCCCCCCCCCCTCCATCACACCACTCAGACCCGGAGCTAAACTCCGCTGTTTACTCCAGAACTTCTGTTAATTATGTTGCAGGGTTCCCATGTACCTAGTGTGTGACTGGGGGTTTAGTATGTGTCATAATTTCATTAATCCTCAGAACTACATGTACTGGCCTCTGAGGACACTTCCATACACATTTGTGATGGGTGTATCTGTGTGTGAGTGTGAGTGTGTGTGAGTTGGTGTGAGAGATTCATACGCGCACCTGGGATTTTATGAAAGCCTTTCCTTTCTATTCTCTTCCATTGTGTTCACTCTGCATGAAATGCACACGAACAGATGTTTAGTCTGTCAGTCTGTCTGTCCCTCAGATACCCGTCCTCCTTGCTACTTCTCCAAACTTATCCCCAATCCTCCCTAAACTCTATGACAAGCAAGCTCCTCTCTTGGTAAGAGGAGGAAAACGGTCCATCAGTAGAAACATGAGTAACAAAGAATGCTGCCCATACATACAATGGAGTATATTCGGCAATAAAAAGGAATGAAATCTTGACATTTGTGATAACACAGATGGAGGGAAGGCTGTTCTCTAAGGCAGTGGTGATCAACCTGGTCCCTACCGCCCACTAGTGGGCGTTCCAGCTTTCATGGTGGGCGGTAGCGGAGCAACCAAAGTATAAATAAAAAGATAGATTTAACTAGAGTAAGTTGTTTTATGTAGATTTATTCTGCCAAACTTAGCAAAAATCTGACATAAAGTACTTGGTAAGTAATTATTATTATATGATTTAACTTGCTGTAACTCCACTTTATAAATTTTATAAAGTAAAGTTACTTCCCTACTTTATAAATCACCATTACTGTGGAGCCGGTGGGCGGTTAGAAAATGTTACTACTAACAGATACAGAAGTGGGCTGCAGGTGTAAAAAGGTTGACTACCCCTGTCCTAAGGGAAAGGAGTCAGAGAGAGAGAGAGAGAGACAAATACCAGATGCTTCACTTATCTGTGGAATCTCAAAAAAAACCCAAAACCCCAATGAATATGCAAAACAAAAGAGGAACAGATGCGTATTCAGAGAGAACAGCTGAGCTGATAAAGGGGAAGGTGGGGGGGGGGGGTGAGCAGAAGTCTGTGCATCACTATCCTGTGGTCTCCACCATGCACCATGCCGGATGAGGATGAGGAGGGAGACAGGGAGAAGGAGACAGAGAGCGCTGCCCTGCGCTCTAGATCTGTAACCATATCCGTATCCACACCTGTCCTCGGATATCCGGAGAGACCACAGGGCATCAGATAGTACAAGTAATAATTCTATCAGTTCTCCCGCACTCAGCTCAGGCAGGTCCCGTAGCTGTCACCTCCTGTGGTCATTTAACCCGAGGTGGAACCTCTTGTCACCCGTACCATCCAGGTAAGAAAATAAAAGCCGAGGGAGGTTCAGGTGACTCAGCGGTGAATGGTGAGCCGTGCTCTGAGTTCGGGAATCTGATTCTAGAGCCCACAGATTTCCTCTGCCGTCCTCAGTGCCTGTGGCCTCCTGTCCATCCCGTGGGTCGCTGTGTGTGGGGAAGGGAGTGTGTGGGGACAGGGGTCGGTGGTTTCCTTCTCCTGGGCTCTCTGCTTCCTGCATGAGCCCCATTCGTTCCTGGGATTTTTTGCCGAGTCATCTACTAGGGGGACGTGGTTTCTGCCATTGTTTCCACAGATTTGTCCGCATACAATAGACGGCACGGCCTCAGGGAGGTGTAGCACTGGGCAGTGCACATGTCACACGTATATTTATTGGATAATTGGTATGTGGACGACATGTTATAGGAACGTGGGTGCGTTGTTGAATAAATGGGAAAAAGTAGCCGCCCCGTGGAGTTTCTATATTAGTAGAAAAATGACAATAAGCAATATGCATAATAAATAAGTGAATTAGATAACATATAGGAAAATAATGAGCATTAAGGGGAAAAATTACACTATTGCTGGGTAGGAGAATGGGGGAATCTGTAAGACGGGTTGTATTTCAAACAGGGTAGTCTCGGAGGTCTGACTGTAATGGGAAAGTCTGAGCAAAAATGAAAACAAGATTGGGAATCTAATGACAAAGTAAACAAAGTAGTAACAGACTCACATACTGAGAAGAGACTGACAGCTGTGGCGGGGGCAGGTTGGCTAAAACAGGTAAAGGATTAAGCAGCTGAATTGTGGGTGTTGATTTTTCTCTGCCACAAACTTGCTGACATCATTGGTTAACGCTAGCAGAGTGTGTGAGTGTGAAATGTTTAGAACTGCTACATATAACATCATGTCACGTGCAAACAGAGATAGTTTTACTTCTTCCTTTATGTGTCAAACAATGCTTTTTATTTGTGGTTCTTGTTTCATTGCTTTCTCTGAAACTTCCAGTATTGGGTTGAGTATCTGTGGCGAAAGTGCACATCCCTGTCTTGTTTCTGATATTAGAGAAAAATTTCCCTGCCGGACTTTCACCATCAAGTACAATCTTAGCGTTGTTTTTCATACTAGATTTCTATGGACATTTCCATCTATTCTAACTTACTGATTGTGTTTATCATGAAAAATGGTGACTTTCGTCAACTGCTTTTTCTGCACGAAGTGAGAGAAGTTTATGCGATATTTTTACTTGCCGTCCTGTTAATGAGATATATTACACTGTTTGATTTTCACATGTGAACTGCCCTTACATTGCAGGAACAAACCCCAGGTGGTCACGATATATAATTCTTTTCACATGATGTTAAATTTGGTTTGCTAATATTTGGCTGAGGAATGTGGGACTGAGATTGATGTGAGGTATTGGTTTGTAACTTTTTTGTGTGTGTGTGTGACAGAGACAGACAGAGAGAGACAGAGAGAAGGACAGATAGGGACAGACAGCAAGAAAAGAGAGAGATGAGGAGCATCAATTCTTGGTTGCAACACCTTAGTTGTTCATTGATTGCTCTCTCATATGTGCCATGTGAGTTTCGGGAGGCCTACAGCAGAGTGAGTGACCCCTTACTCAAGCCAGTGACCTTGGGCTCATGTCTATGATCCCACGCTGAAGCCAGCAACCCTGTACTCAAGCTAGTGAACTTGTGCTCAAGCCGGTGACCTCAGGGTTTGGAACCTGGGTCCTCCGAATCCCACTTCAACACTCTATCCACTGTGCCACCAAGTGTAGGGCTGTATCTTTCTTATTGTGTCTTCTTCTGGTTTTCATATCCAGGTAAGGATGGCTGAGAATGAGTCTTGAAATGATTCTGAATGAGTCAAGAAGTTTTCCTTCCATTTTAATTTTTTGTAGGGTTTGAAGAGGATTACTGTTCATTCTTTTTTTTTTTTTTTTTTTTTTTTCATTTTTCTGAAGCTGGAAACAGGGAGAGACAGTCAGACAGACTCCCGCATGCGCCCGACTGGGATCCACCCGGCACGCCCACCAGGGGCTACGCTCTGCCCACCAGGGGGCGATGCTCTGCCCATCCTGGGCCTCGCCATGTTGCGACCAGAGCCACTCTAGCGCCTGAGGCAGAGGCCACAGAGCCATCCCCAGCGCCCGGGCCATCTTTGCTCCAATGGAGCCTTGGCTGTGGGAGGGGAAGAGAGAAACAGAGAGGAAAGCGCGGCGGAGGGGTGGAGAAGCAAATGGGCGCTTCTCCTGTGTGCCCTGGCCGGGAATCGAACCCAGGTCCTCCACACGCTAGGCCGACGCTCTACCACTGAGCCAACCGGCCAGGGCTGTTCATTCTTAATGTTGATTAGAATTCACCAGTGAAACCAAATGGTCATGGACTTTCCTTTGTTGGGTGATATTTTTTTTTTTACTGTTAATACAATTTCCTTACCAGATACAGGTCTATTCGTATTATTTATTTCTTTAATATTTGTTCTTGGTAAGGTATGTGCTTCTAGAAATTGTCCGTTTTATCTGGCTTATTCAGTTTATAGACATGCAAAACTACATACTGCACTTCTCTAACTTCATTTTATTCCTGTGAAGTCATTAGTAATAGCCTTTGTTTATTTCTGATTTTAGATATTTGATTTTCTCTCTGTTTTTCTTTTTTTGTTTCTTTTCAATCCACCCAGCTAAATGTTTCTCAATCTTGTGCATTATTTTAGAACCACTCTTGGTTTTGTTGATTTTCCCTGTTGTTTTTCTATTTACATTTTCTTTATCTGTGTATACTAATCTTTTTTTAATTTCCTTCCTTCTGCCAGTTTGGGTTTTTATTTGCCTCTATGTTTTCTAATGTCTTAAGGTCGATAGCAGGGGTCGGGAACATTTTGGCTGAGAGAGCCATGAACGCCACATATTTTAAAATGTAATTCCGTGAGAGCCATACAACGACCCGTGTACATTACACATTATCCAATAAAAATTTGGTGTTGTCCCGGAGGACAGCTGTGACTGGCTCCAGCCACCCACAACCATGAACATCAGCGGTAGGAAATGAATTGGTGCTATACATGAGAATGTTTTATATTTTTAACATTATTATTTTTTTATTAAAGATTTGTCTGAATAAAACAATAAATAAATAAATAAATAAATAAATAAATAAATAAATAAATAAATAAAAGATATGTCTGCGAGCCAGACGCAGCCATCAAAAGAGCTACATCTAGATCACAAGCCATAGGTTCCCTACCCCTGGTCTATAGTTCTGTTACATATATAGATCAGAGTTGATTGATGAACTCTTCTCTCTTTTAGCTCATGCGCCTACAGCATGGACGCCCCCTAGCACGGCTCACACTGAGACTCACTGTCCTCTTACGTTGTGTTCTCACTTTCTCTTGTCTTGTGTCTTCTTCACTTTCCTTTCTCATGTCTACTCTGAGCTATTGATTCTCACTGTGGTCTGATTTCTTAGTATTGGTGATCATTTCATTTTTCCTTCTTGTTATTGTTTTCTAGCTTTATTTGCGAACTGATCTTACAAGGGCACTGCTACCACAGTCCTTCTTCCAGATTCTAATACCTTGTGTGTGTTGTCATCCAACCTGTGTGACGATGCCACACACATAGGTTTTTTTTTATGACAGTGGTTTCTGTAGTAGTCAAGAGACATGTGTGTGTCGTAGACAGAAACACAGCCCCAGAATAAGGTCTATGTATGAATACCCAGACCCTGTGCATGTATTACTTTATATATAGAAGAGATTTAGGAAAAGTGAGTAAGTTAAGACTTCGATCTTGAAATACTATACTAGATATTCAGGTGGGCCCAATATACTCAACAGGGGTCCTTAGGAAAGAGGTGGCAGAGAGTCTACGTCAGAGAAGGACAAGTGACAACAGAGGCAAGAGTTTTGAGGGACAGGAAGGTGGAAACCTCGGGAAAAGGAGCGCAGGCAGCCTCTGCACTGTGGGAATGCAGGGACCAGGCTCTGGTGAAATCCGGCTCAGCTACAACCCAGAAGTCAGACAGTGAACATTGACTCCCGATCCCACACTGGAAGACCACCCACTTCTGTGCTTCAGGCACCTTAGGTTTTATAGTTAGTAAAGCAGCATTAGTAAACAAATAGAATGTAGTTATGCTATTAGGAAAAAGAACACTCTTAGTTCTTATTGGAATGACACATTCATTGTGTGTTGGTGGCTCAGCACACCCCTGTCACTGAAGTACCCAAGCTGATGAAGCACCTACCGTGTCACGTGGTTGTCCCTGGAGGACGGGTATCGACCAGCAGAGGTTCTTCCAGTTAAGTGCACATCCCATAACTGACAGCCATCACCTCTGCTCACAAATCAGTGGTCTAAAGACATGTCCCACCCAATGGAAAGTTCCAGAACTGGGACTCATTATGAGGCTAGAAATTGAGCAGCCAGAAATATCTGGTGAAGCAGGACACTTCCAGAGAGGGCCGGCCCAGCACTCAAACCCACTCTGTGCCACATCATTAACCCTTCTGTGCCTCAGTTTCCTCATTTGTGACAGGTTCTCACATTACAGGCTCATGAGGGTCACAGGTCTGACACACGCTGTGTCCCGAGCTCGAGGCCCCCTCGGGGTGTGCACGGGGTCAGTGGACGCTGCAGCTGATAAACACTGGACAGACCTCCGGGTCCTGTGTGGATGGGTCAGTGACGGCTCTGTGTTTCCCTGCAGGAGGGGCTGGTCAGGAGCTGAGGGTGATTCAGCCTGAGGAGTCCGTGTCTGTCGCAACAGGAGGGACGGCCACTCTGAGATGCACCGTGACCTCCCTATCCCCCATAGGGCCTACACAGTGGTTCAGGGGGACAGGGCCTGACCGGGCGTTAGTCTACAGTTTCAGAGCAGGAGGCCACTTCCCCCGAGTAACAACAATTGGAGACATCACGAGGAGAAACAACACGGACTTCTCCATCCGCCTCAGTGACATCACCACAGCCGACACGGGCGACTACTACTGCGTGAAGTTCCGGAGAGGAAACCCTGACGTGGAGATCGCGTCGGGCAGAGGCACTCAGCTCACCGTGAGCGGTGAGTACCGAGGGGGACCCTTCGTCGCTGCTGTGTGACACCCGTCAGGAAGATCTTCTACAGATCAGGGAAGTTTTGTTCCCTTCCCTCCCAGGGAAGAAATCTCTGCTGGGCAGAGAGAGGGAGGACGGGTTACTTTGTTTCATCCTCAGAAACATCACATGAGTAGATTCCTGAGGGGCACACACTCACAGGTGACTGACAGCCCTGGTGGGAGGAGGTGCCCAGAAGCTGGGCAGTCCCTGTGCCTCTGTCCGGAAGTCCCTTCTGTGACTCAGAGACTGACCACATGGTGATCGCACATTGAGTGCGCCTGGGTCATCTCTGAATGTCACTGGCCCTGGATTAAGGTTCCCCATGTGTGTCACCTTGCTGAGACAGCAAAAAGACTCAGGGTTTTCAGCCAGAGGCTCCGGCTCTGAATCCTGGAAGGTCAGCACACAAAGGACCTTCAGTGCATTTATCCCAACACCTCCATTGGACAGATGGTGGCCTGAGGCTAAGAGGTGACAGGGGCCTTGCCCACGGTCCCATGGCCAGTGACTGAGGGAGTTCCAGAAGCTGATCTGACTCCAGCGGCTCCTTCCTGCCCCAGCACAGAAATCTCTTTCCATGGGAAACCCTGGTGTGCGCTCAGAATAAAAACGGAACCTGAACAGGGAGCTGGCATTCCTTCTTTTCATCGGTTTCCCTGGAGTTCCGATGCCCCAGCATTCAGACCCTGAGGCCCAAGGTGATGGGGGACCTCTCCCACCTTCAGCCACATCTCCCCAGACCGAGTGTCCCTGTCAGCGCCCAGAGCTGCCTCCATACTGACCCCACTGTGGCCGCCCCGTCTGCATTCCCAGCAACAGTGCTGAGGGGCCCCTTTCTCCACATCCTCTACAAACACCTGTTATTTCTGTTCATTTAGATAATAGCCATTCTAACGGGTGTGATATGATGATAGATTATTGTGTTTTGATTCCCATCTCCCCGATGATTAGTGAGATAGGGCATCCTTACAAGTACCTGTTGGCTGCCAGTATGTCTTCTTTGCAAAAATATCTATTCAGATCTTCTGCCCACTTTTAATTACATTGTTTGGCTTTTTTCTCCTTCTTCTTCTTCTTCTTTTTAAATTTCTTTTCTTTCTGCGAGAAAGTTGTATGAGTACTTTATCTATTTTGGATACCAACCCATAGCCGGATATGTGATTTGCAAATGTCTTCTTCCATTCCGTAGGTCGCCTTTTTATTTTGTTGACGATTTTCTCTGTGGTTTAGAAACTTCTTCGTCTGAGTTAGTCCCACTTTCTGTCCCCCTCTGGGTGCCTTTGTTTTTGATGTCAGATCCAAGAAACCATCGTGAAGACCAATGTCGAAGGGCTTACCCACTATGTTTTCTTCTTCAAGAGTTTTTGGTTTCAGGTCTCACATTCAAGTCTTAATCTGTTTTGAGTTGTGTGTGTATGGTGGAAGATCATGGTTGAGTCTCACTCTTTCGCATATGTCTTTCCATTTTCCCAACACCATTTGTTGAAGGGGCTGTTCATTCCCCACTGTGTGTTCTTGGATCCTTTGTTGTAAACACCTTTCTTCATCTGGGCTTTTGCACGGCAGCTGCAGGGAGCAGAATATTCTTACCGTTTTTGCTACATTTTTGTTTGGCCTTCTTACTGCTTAAAAGTAGTAGGACCAGAACTTAAGATAACAGGCGTAGGTGTTATTTATTAAGCACCTACTATGTGCCGGGCTCTGTGTTTTGCATACATGCTCACTCCTCTTACTGGGGTGGTGTTCTGACCCGCTGTGTACAGGAAACAGACACCGAGGCTCAAGGCTAGAGAACAGAGATGCTAAAGTTAATCTGTCCCGGGAGCAGTGAGCTGGGCTAGCTCTTCCCTCTCCTCCCTGGGTGCCCGTGGTCGGGCGATTCCTCTCTCAGTCTCGTCCCATCAGTGAGACCACACAGGGCCAGCCTCACACGGTGCTGAGAGGTTGAAAACCTGAGGGGCTCAGAGGGATCGGCCCATCGTGGAGCCCAGGAGGCTCTCGATGAATTGTAACTATTCCTAGGCTCTCATCCCTCTAGTGACAGCCAGGATGCTAAGGTTTTTATGACGCGACTGATTCATGTAAAACCCTCTTTCTGTATTCTCAAAATGTGCCATGAGTTTTAAGACACAAGTTATATTTCCAAGTGCCAATACTTATAAACAGTGGCTGTCTGCCCACTGTTAGAGAAGGTGTTGGGTAATAATTAACAATTGGAAGACACCTTATAGGACCCTTCTGCAAGGAGACACTGCTGTCACTGTTGACTCACAGATGTCTGGATGCTCGCAGGACGCAGGAAGTGTCCTGCCTGCTTTGTAAGCCTGTATCTGTGTCTCTTATAATTTTTAAGTAACGATTGAGAAAATTAATCATCTTTATCTATGTCAGCACTCAGGAACCTGTGTTCAACCAAAACTGACCCAAGAGAAGACCCTAGATTCAGAAAAATATCCCATCTCCTTCTGCCTCCACCTTTCAAATTCAGGGGTGGGCACAGATTTGAGAGACCCTACTGGAATCTGGTAAATGAATGTCAATTCTCCAGCAAATCCATAAGTAACTGCAGGGAGAGCTCTGGATGTAAACTAAGTGCAGGTTCAAGATGGAGCTTCTTTGTTTACTATTCTGAATCCTCTTCTGTTTGCTGAACACAAATGTGTTTCCATGACCCTATTTAACCCTCACGGCAGCCGGGAGGGGAAATGCCCGCTGTCCCATTCCACAGCTTGGGACCCGGGATGTGTCCTGGCCACAACACTCCACAACCACAGGCCTGGTTCCCGCGTCCCCACTGCGCCCTGCATGTGCCTCTGTAAACACTTGCTCTGAGGTGGACAGGTTTCCGGGGAGACAGCTAGGAACAGTTACTATGAAGAGTGAGACCCATCGGTAATTCGTTCCTGAGCCCAGATGTGGGGAAGCCCCCTGGAGAGGACAGAAGTGGACTTTGATCTCAGGCCTGGAATGACATGTCAGCCTGTCCCTTCCCCGGAGTGCACCTGGGCGGGGTGGGGGGGAGGCTGGGGACGGCAGGGAGACACGCCCTTCCAGCGTTATCAGAGGGATAAAGCCCACTAACAACATGGGAAGGTTCTTAGCAATGTCACATGCCTGAGGACAGGCAGGTACAGGGGTGCATGGACTGGACTTGGAGGAAAAACATAATTTGTGGCAAGCTGGTTGAGCACGCAGGAGGGAGAAGAATTAGCCCTCGACCCAGGGATGCTGTGATCGTGTCTTACAAAGCTGAGACACGGCATGTGGACGCATCCTTCTACAGCACACAGGCTCAGAGAGGCGAGGTTTCCCCGCCCGAAGTCACGGTGTCTCTCCAAACCGGAGTCTGGGGGTGGGGTGGGAGGTCGGTGATGGGGGGGAGCTGAGCCTGCCTGGGGTGGAGTGATATAGGCAGGAAGCCAGGCTCCCGCTGATACCATTCTGTCAGCAGGTGCCAGCACATTCCAGCGTGTCTTGGGGATACCCTTCTTCACGCAGCTGCTGCTGCTCGGCTGGAAGCTGTGCGCCCTGATTGTGCTTGCCACCGTCTACGTCCTCAGGTGGCGCCTCTCTCCCAGGTGAGGAGGGTTCCCACCCCTGTGTGGCCCGCGGAGGGGGGAGGGGTGCGAGGAGAAGCATGTGCCGCTCCCATCTCGCCTCCCCCTTAATGGCACATGGAGACCACAGGGCCCCGCGAGCTGCCGCCCAGTCCCTGCAGCCCCTGTGCGCCCCTCACAGCCCCGCCTGAGCAGGCACGGAGGGGCGGCTCCCCCGGGCTGGGCAGGAAAAGACAGGGAGCCGGTGTGGAGAGAGCACTCCTGGGGGTCGTCCCTGAGGAGAGGTCCGAAAAGACCCAGCGCCCTACTTTCCCCGCCGGTCCCGGGCGCCACGAGGCCTGCTCAGGGACACGGGCCCCTCTTGTCTGCCTCACCCAGGAGAACCGACCCTCACGGGGCCCCTGCCGTGACGCCTGCAGCTGCCACCCCAGCTCCGCCCGCCTGGTGGGCCTCTTGAGACGTGTCCAAGGCCGCCTGCCCCTTCCCGGCTCCTGCAGCTCCCGGGGGCGGGGAACGCCTGCACGGGAAGGTCAGCGGGGATGGGGGGCTCTCGTGCCCTCCCCAGGGGAGAAGCTGCCGTCGACATTCTGACCCCAGAACAAGAGACCCAGCGGAGACGGGACAAACACATGCCTGCCATTCCGGAACGACCCGTCCTGGCTCCCAGGAAACTCCGTGGTGGATGCCCAAACCCCGCGAAAGACCTTTCCAGCCCCGTGGTTAAAATGGGATTATAGAAAACATTGTGGCCAAAAAAAAAAATATATATATATATATATGAAGAGACATCTAATCTCATTAATAACCAGCAAAAGCCAAACAAAACCACACTGAGATACTATTTTGTCCCTATTCAAACAGCAAAAAATAAAGAAACCATGGCTCTTTCTTATGCTCAGTGGGTAGAGTGTCTATGGATGTTCCTGGTTTGATTCTCAGTCAGGGCACATAGGAGAAGTGACCATCTGCTTCTCCACCCCTCCCTCTTTCCCTTCTATCCTTTTCCTCCTCCCACAGCCAGTGGCTCGATTGGCTCGAGCATGGCCACAGGTGCTAAGGTTAGCCCCGTTGGAGCGCATCAAACCTCAGATGCTAAAAATAGCTTGGTACTCAAGCATCAGCCCCAGATGGGGTTGCTAAGTGGACCCCGGTCTGTGTGCAGGCAGAAGTCTACCTCACTATCTCCCCTCTTCTCACCTGAAAAATAAATAAATATATATATACATGTAAGGAGGGAGAAATAAGGCCCTGGCCAGTTGGTTCAGCAGTAGAGCGTCAGCCCAGTGTGTGTAAGTCCCAGGTTCGATTCCCGGTCAGGGCACACAGGAGAAGCGCCCATCTGCTTTTTCACCCCTCCCCTTCTCCTTTCTCTCTATCTCTCTCTTCCCCTCCCGCAGCCAGGGCTCCATTGGAGCAAAGTTAGCCTGGGCACTGAGAATGGCTCCATAGCCTCTGCCTCAGGCACTAGAATGGCTTCAGTTGCAGCAGAGCGACGCCCCAGATGGGCAGAGCATCGCCCCCTGGTGGGCATGCCAGGTGGCTCCCAGTCGAGCGCATGCGGGAGTCTGTCTGACTGCTTCCCTGCTTCTAACTTTAGAAAAAATCCAAAAAATAAAAATACAAAGAGTGCTCTGAAGGGAAAAAATAGGGTACATAAAATAATGCAGATTTCTATGCCAGAGCTCTCCCCGGGAATCAAGAATTAGTGGCTGCTATCTAGAAAGAAGAGCAGAGAAATGCTTTTTGAAAAGGGAATGTTTGAGCTGATATCTGCAAGTGGTGAGAGCTTGAGAAAGTACGTTCTCGTTACAGAAACCCACTGTGTCAAGGCCTAAGGTGTGAAGGAGTCAGAAACATTCACAGAGAAGGACAAAGCCAGTGAAGCTGGGATCTGGGAGTCATGGGCATGAAAGGTGGTGAGGAGACGGGCGGGAGCCACACCACACAGGGCTGTTGGCCTGGTAAGGAGCGCTTGGGTTTTATTCCAAGAAGAATAGCAGGGCCCGCTAGAATTGGAAACCACAGGGTACATGACGAGATCTGGTTTACGTGTTTAAGAAATCACCATGACGCCTCATGGGGTCACTAAGTTAGAGGAAAGCAGGTCATCAGAAAATTCAGAGGTGAAGTCACCGCCGCCAAGTAGGGGGCAGTGAGGCTGGCTTGAGCTACGGTGGCACCAATGGAGATGGAGAGGGATGAACTAGTATGAGGTGTACTTAAAGATGGAAATGATGGTGCCAAGGTTGCGGGTTCAATCCCGGGTGCGGGCACATACAAGAGACAAGGAATAAATGTATGAATAAGTGAATCAAATCCATGTTTCTCTCTCTCTCTTTCTCTCTGTTTCTCTCTCCCTCTCTCTTCCTCTATCTCTTCCTCCACCCCCTCTAAAATCAAGAGAGAAATGATGGGGCATGTTTAGGGACTGAATGTGAAGGGTAACGGAGAGGGAGGAGTGTGGAGGGGCTTCCTGGGTAGGTCGAGCACTGGACGAGACGGGGAAGACAGGAGGAGGGGGAATAGGTTTGGCGATGGGAGCTGGGCTCCGTTTTGAGCATGTTAAATATAACGCCGGTTCACCACCCGAGTACAGATGTTAAGTAGGCAGCTGGACATACACGTCTGGAGTTCAGGAGAGAGATCAGAGCTGGAGAAATGTTTTAAGTGTCACTGGGTGTAAAGCTGGTTGCCTGGGCTGCTCATCAGCAGGGCTGAAATAGTCCTGTTTTCCTTTTCTGTCCTTCTTGGCTCCCGGAAGCCCCTTGGATACAATGCAGTCTCCAGGCTCCGGCACGAAAAGGGGTTCTCATATAGACGTGGATTGCACTGGATTGGACGCCAGAGCAAAAGGATAAAATGTTTCCATTTATCATGAAGGTGTGCTTGCCTATGTGGTTTTTGTTTGTTTGTTTGTTTTTGTATTTTCTGAAGCTGGAAACGGGGAGAGACAGTCAGACAGACTCTCGCATGCGCCCAACCGGGATCCACCCGGCACGCCCACCAGGGGCGATGCTCTGCCCCTCTGGGGCATCGCTCTGCGGCGACCAGAGCCACTCTAGCGCCTGGGGCAGAGGCCAAGGAGCCATCCCCAGCGCCCAGGCCATCTTTGCTCCAATGGAGCCTCGCTGCGGGAGGGGAAGAGAGAGACAGAGAGGAAGGAGGGGGTGGGGGTGAAGAAGCAAATGGGCGCTTCTCCTATGTGCCCTGGCCGGGAATCGAACCCGGGTCCCCCGCACGCCAAGCCAACGCTCTACCGCTGAGCCAACCGGCCAGGGCCGCCTATGTGTTTTTCTTTTGCATTTTCATATGCTATCTGCAGGGTTTGGGAACGTCCTCCTTGTCCCCTGTCACCCTGGGCTAACCTGATGATTGTCAGTAGTCTCCCTGGACTCTGGGGAAAAGACAGCAAAGAGGGTGACGTGTAAGAAAAGCACTCACGAGCGGGCGGCGAAACACCGGAGAGAGGCTGAGGCTAGGGCTTCCTGGTCAGTCTGGGAGGGAAAAGCGGAGACCGCCTGGTCGAGCCCCTCCTCCCCAACCCAGTCTGCAGATGAGGCTGTTGTGCCTTGGAGAGTTAGTTGTCACGATCAAGATGACACAATGAAACTCTCTCACCTGACCGGAGGTGACCGGAGGTGGTGCAGTGAACTGGGTGTGGGCCTGGGACACTGAAACCCCTGGTTTGAAACCCAAGGTTGCCGGCTAGAGCGTGAGCTCATCAGCTAGAGCGCAGGCTTGCTGGCTTGAGCGTGGGGTCGCCGGCTGCCTCCCCATAATCTCTCTTCTGTGTGTGTGTGCGTGTGTGCATGTGTGTGTGTGTGTATGTGTGTGTGTTGTGCACAGACACTCAGAGTTGAGGTTCTGCCTAGACATTCTGAGGTTCTATCTCCCAAGTTCACTGCTATTTCCCGGAGAATCGGGAATCAGAGAGACTCCCAGGAACCCGCCCCTCTTGGTCACAGCTGCCTGTGACGTTAGGTCATTTATACAGAAGAGGGTGTGGGATCTCTCCTCCCCTTTCCCCTTCCAAAGCTGACGCCAGCTCCTCTCCCCGGGGAGCCTGACCCAGAGCAGTGTTGGGAGAGCTGGAAGTTGTGGCTCCCGGACATCCAGCCCTCTGACAAAGAGGACAGCAGACAGAGGGCTGGAGATGCACGCTGATGGCAAAACCACCCTTGTTTGCTCTTTTTGGTATTTTTCTGAAGTGAGAAGTAGGGAAGCAGAGAGACAGACTCCCACATGTGCCCTACTGGGATCCACCCGGCATGCCCACCAGGGGGCGATGCTCTGCCCATCTGGGGCATTGCTCTGTTGCGACTAGAGCCATTCTAGCGCCTGAGACAGAGGCCATGGAGCCGTCCTCAGCGCCTGTGCCAACTTTGTTCCAATGGAGCCTTGGCTGTGGGAGGGGAAGAGAGAGACAGAGAGGAAGGAGAGGGGGAGGGGTGGAGAAGCAGATGGGCGCTTCTCCTGTGTGCTCTGGCTGGGAATTGAACCCAGGACTTCCACATGCCGGGCCAATGCTCTACCGCTGAGCCAACTGGCCAGGGCTTGTTTGCTCTTCTTATCCATTTTTTTTTTTTTTTGTATTTTTCTGAAGCTGGAAACGGGGAGAGACAGTCAGACAGACTCCCGCATGCGCCCGACCGGGATCCACCTGGCACGCCCACCAGGGGCAATGCTCTGCCCACCAGGGGGCGATGCTCTGCCCCTCCGGGGCATCGCTCTGTCGCGACCAGAGCCACTCTAGCGCCTGGGGCAGAGGCCAAGGAGCCATCCCCAGTGCCTGGGCCATCTTTGCTCCGATGGAGCCTCGGCTGCAGGAGGGGAAGAGAGAGACAGAGAGGAAGGAGAGGGGGAGGGGTGGAGAAGCAAATGGGCGCTTCTCCTGTGTGCCCTGGCCGGGAATCAAACCCGGGACTTCTGCACATGCCGGGCCAATGCTCTACCGCTGAGCCAACTGGCCAGGGCTTGTTTGCTCTTCTTAAACCTGGCGCTTATTAGATTGCTGACGAGGTTAACGTGTCCGTCCGTCCTGTCCTCCCCCCCCCCCCCCCCGTTTGCTCACTGTGTTCTCCGTTTTCCTTCTCACACCAGCCCAGTTTCTTCCCAGGCAGCTCTGCCCCTTAGCGAAGCTGGTGCTGAGACTGGCTGCCTTCAGGAGGGGCCGGCTGGGGCCCAGCGAGAACAAAGGAGACCATCTGTTCAGGAGAAGACTGAGGTTCGGAAAGTCCCTACAGAAGGAAGAAAGGGGAATGCCTCCCTCCCCTTAGGACTTGGTGGAGGAGGCCAAGAAAAGGGTGGGGGCATGCTCGGGCCGGAGCTGAGATGCTAGGGACCTGGCACCCCCACGACCCTGGGGTCCGAACTCTGGGGTGAGGTGGCGATGGCATATGCTTGGAGCGTTTAGAGCAGAAGGGACAGTGGTCTGGCTTCCTCGGCTGTCCAGGAGGCAACAGGCCTCACAGAAGGGGGCCGTGTCCAACCTGGCTTTTGAGCAACGGATCAGACCTAGAGGAGGCACTGAAACTGGTGACCTGGTGAACCCAGAGGGAAGTACTCTCTGGGAGCCTTATAAAAGGACCTTGAATCCTGTGAATTCCGAACCCCGTGAATGCCTGTGGTAGGTAAGTTACCCAAATGTTTGCGATGTTTACCCGTTCTCTGTGTCCACGGCCTTTGCGAAATGCTCCTGCAGCTCCTCCTAAGAAGAGGTGAAGTCTGTCCCCCCATCCCCACCCCCCACCCTCCAGCCCCCGTGACATCTGGCCTGGTCCTGTGACATGCTTTGGCCAAAGAATGTGACAGAAGTGACCTTGTACTTTGCAACTTCTGGTCTCCCTCAAAACAGCCCCTTTTGTGTGAACAAGCCCAGCGTAACCTCCTGAAGAATGAGAGACCCCCCTGGAGGAGAGCTCAGGTGGCCCCGGCCACCATCACCCCTCCCCCACCCCATGACACAGCTACCTAGCCCACCTGCCACTGAGGTCAAGTCCACGAGCAGTCAGCAGGTGTGAAAGGAACCACCGAGCTGAAACCCAGATGAAATGACCAACCCACAGAAGCATGAATCAAATAAATGGTTCTGCCTGACCTGTGGTGGTGCAGTGGATAAAGCGTCGACCTGGAAATGCTGAGGTCGCCGGTTCGAAACCCTGGGCTTGCCTGGTCAAGGCACATATGGGAGTTGATGCTTCCAGCTCCTCCCCCCGTCTCTCTCTCCTCTCTCTCTCTCTCTCCCTCTCTCTCTCCTCTCTCTCTGTCTCTCTCTCTCTCCCTCTCTCTCTCCTCTCTAAAATGAATTTAAAAAAATAAATAAAAATAAAAAAATGAAAAAATTATAAAAAAGCAGTGGTTAAATAAATAAATAAATAAATAAAATAAAATAAAATAAATGGTTCTGGTTTTAAGCCGTTACATTTTTTTTGGTGGGGAGTGGGGTTTGGTACACGGCCGTAGCTGACCCATACAATGCCTGACCTGCCGCGGACCAGCACAGCTTCTAATAACGATGCGGAATTGAGGAAACACACTTTGTCAGAACAAAACCGATGGGACCGGGAGGACTCCTCAAACTGCCTGGCAGTATCTGAGTGCCTCATAGTCCCAGTTCGCTTTATTATATAGACCTATGCAAATCAAGGCCCCTGATACAAAGTTGCACATCAAAGGCTAAGACAGGAACTCTCCCAAGGCAAAAACAGGATACATTAGTGAAATTTACACAGGATACATTAGTGAAATTTACAAACATCTGAAACAAACAAAGAGTCAGAGGAAGGGCATGTATATTGCTTCCTGCACCCCAAGGAAGCAAGTGGAGTGGGTGCAAATACTCAGCATCAAAGCCAAATCTGGAGATGGAGGGGGGAGAACTTAGCCTTTTGCTAAGCCTTGAATCTATAATGGCTTCCTGCCATTAACGGTCCACAACACTGACCTACTTAGTAGAACAAACTCAATGAATCTTCAGTAAAACGTGAAAATAAAAGAAACAGCTCAGAAAGGTGTCCACCCAGCTGAGCGGGAGCAAGAGGTTCAGGAGTCTGACGGGAAGGCGCTGAGGGTCTCGTACACTTTTCCAGGGCTGAGGTCAGTGCAGAGCGGTTCCGATGGATGGGCCTCCTCGACCAGAGGACGGGAGAGGGAGCCATGGAGGTTAGCAGGGGTGCTGACACAAGGTGCCAGTGTGCCAGACGGGGCGGGCCACCCCTGAGCAGACCCAGTGCAGAGTGCGCAGGGACCAGGACCTTCTCGTGACAGACGCCAGAGCCCGAGACGGTCCTCAGACCCACGGCGCCGTCCTGCCCCAGAAGGGAAGCTCGGTGTCCTCTGCGCCCAGGACCATCCGGAGGAGGAAGGACAGAGGGACGCCCAGGAAGCCTGAGGGGTTTGTTGTTCTTTTTCTGGAAAAGACTTGAGTTAACCTCGAAGGAAGCGACGGCAACTTATACCCGCGTGGACGGCGCGCGCTCCACCCCCTACGGGCCACCGCATGTTTATTCTGTTTTACAGACCAGGAATCAGAATTACAAGGTGTTCAAATAATTGTAACAAGTGGGTACAGCCAAGATTCGAACCCAGGCAGGGGCTGTCAGAACCCGGAAGAGCCTTGGATGGCTTTCGTCGGCTCAGAAACAAAAAGGCTCAGAGATGGCAAGTGAGTGCGGAAGGTCACACAGCCAGGAAGAAGCAAACCCGAGGGCACACTGTGACGACCACGCTTGTCTCCCTCCCCAGCACTGAGGACAGAGTCGGCGGTCAGGGACCACTGGAGTTTTGACACAGTGCTTACAAGAACCGCGGCCCAGACACAGAAGCCGGAAACCCCTCCAGCTGGCTCCTTCCTCTTCTCTCGCTGTTGTCAGAACACTTCCCCAAGAAGCCTTCGTCCTGTCCCGTGGAGCAGACACAGCCTTGTCCACGGGCCCCACTTCCGACTCCAGCACACCGGAGAGCAAAGAGACGGCCGGCCTTGGGGACACAGGAGGCCCCCTGCGCCTCTCGCCATGCCCACCCTGCCCGGCCCGGCCCACTCGCCTCCCTCCCGGCTCCTGGGGCTGCTCCTTGTCCTCTCAGGTGAGCGGGGTCCGGGACAGGACAGCATTGCCCCCTGGCTGGTTCCAGAGAGGGGCACCAGGTCCTCTGGCATGCCTGGGGGGGGGGGGCTCAAACCCACCGAGATGGAGTAGGAGAAGGGCGTGAGGAACGTGGCTGACCCAGCAGAGCTCAGGCTCAGCGTCCCAAGCAGCAGAACCCGGGCAGCGCAGTGACGTTCTGCTCCCGGGCTCCCGGGCTCCTGGGCTCCTGCCAGGTGGGTCCTGGCTCCGGCACCTGGGTGCCCACGTCTTTTCTACAACGCAGGACCACGCACGGGACCCTTCTCTAGAAATGCTGGGAGTGTTCCACATAAACACTCCCAGGGCAGTGTTTAAGCCTCACAATAGAATGTTGTCACTTTTTTTTTTATCATTTGGGGGGCCTTGCTTTTCTGACTTGTTAAGTGGGACCAGAGCACTTCTCTCTGGGTAGGGTTCTCTGTCCTGCATAATCCGCCCGTTGCCCTGCTGGGAGGCACAGCCCAGGGCCAGTGATGTAATTTAAATGCAAGCCTTTTGTTCAGAAAGTCTTGAGAATTTTAAGGCAGACGCAGCAGAGCACTAACTCAAGCCGGGGCCCTTTGAAGCGCGGGGACCCCAGTGAGACAGCGCTGGCCCAGCCGGGGGCGGGGGGGGGGAGGGGGCAAAGCTGGGCTCAGATCTCACCACCGGTTGCTTTAAGTAAGTTTTCTCTGAGCTTCACATGTCCCCCTCTGTAAAATGGGGCTAATCCTAGGGCCCACCCCATAGCTTTGTTAGGAAGTTCCCATGAGATAATACCTATAAGGACAGCTCGCCTTTACACAGTGCAGGGGGTCGGGGTTCTGACTCCCCCTGCAATTAAAATCCACGTGGAACTTCCGAATCTCCAAACACCAAACTGCACATCGTCTGCCGCTGACCAGAGCCTTACGTACAAACGGTCAGTTAACACATATTTTGTATTAGAAGTAGTATATTCTGTATACTTACAGTCGAGTGAAAGAAAATGTTATTAAGAAAATCATAAAATTACGATTAAAACTATATATAGTAAATATGTATATACACCAGTAACAGCCACTTATTACCGTCCCCAAGTATTGTGTACTGTACGCACTTACGTGCACTAACCTTTCACACGACTGGCTGGGCAGTAGGCTCGGTTCTACCACAGAACCGAGCATAACCACAGACACACGAGGAGTCTCTTGCTCTCTGACCATACCATGGCCACAGAGTCACTAGGCAATAGGAATTTTTCAACTCCCCTATAATTTTATGGGACCATAACAGCCTAGGCAGCCAGCTGTTGACCAAAAACATCTGTATGTGATGAGCGACTATAGTATAAGAACCTTACTATGGTATCCTAACCTAACCTTTATTCTATTATTGTCTTAACATTACTTATACATGTGCTATTGTACAAGCCTCACAATAGAATGTTGTCACTTTTTTTTTTATCATTTGGGGGGCCTTGCTTTTCTGACTTGTTAAGTGGGACCAGAGCACTTCTCTCTGGGTAGGGTTCTCTGTCCTGCATAATCCGCCCGTTGCCCTGCCGATCACGAGGTTTCCAGGTCTGAATGGTCGGAGCAGGCAGTAGTCTCAGCCCTGTGCTGGTGGTGGGCACCGTTCTCTGCATATGTGTGAGGCGAGGGAAGGGCCCCCCCGGAAAGGACTAGAGAGAACAGATCTGACTAGCTCGGGTAAATGGTATTTGGCCTGGGTGTTGCTGAACTTCTTCTTGGAACTAAAGACACTGAGGACAAAGAGCACCCCTAGGGTTAATTCTGGGGTGTCACTTGGCCACGAGGCAGTCCTCGGTGGCTAAGAGCGCACGCCCAGCAGAAGGCAGGCAGAAAGCGAGTTTAAAGTTTCACAACCCTTCCCCACATCCTCTTAGATGTGTCTTCACCTCCTGACCTCACCTCACTCGCAACTGAGAAACATCCGGATGTGCTGCAGGCTCACCTCCCGGAGGGAGGGAAACGGAGGTGTTCCCAGGGCGCGATGGGGACGCAAACCCAGGGACATTTGGGGGCGTGACGAGTTGGTTTGTTTGCTAGGGATGCCCTAACCAATTCCTCAAGCTGCTGGGTACTTACTTTCTGACCGTTCTGCAGAGGTGAAGGGTTCTGCAGGGTTGACGGTCCCTGAGGCCTGTCTCCTCAGTGGATGAATGGCTGTCATCTCCCCGTGGCTCCCTGTGGTCTTCCCTCTGTGTGTGGGTGTGTCCTACTATTCTCTTCTTATGTAAGGATGCCAGTCACGTTGGAGTAAGACCCACCCGTGTGACCTCATTTTAACTTCCTCACCTACGTTTATAACAGACTTCATCTCCAGACGCAGTCACGATCTGAGGGGCAGGGTTTAGGACTTCAACATACGAATTGCGGGGAGGAAGGAGGAGCACCCTTCAGCCCATGCACGGCGACCCTGGGCAAGTCGCCTAACCTTTCTGGACACTCAGTGCCTTCTGTCCTCAAACGGGGATCATGCCGCCCAGCTCGCGGGCGCGCGGGGGAGAAGTAAGGGCCGCGATACAGGCCGTGCTTGGCGCATGGTGAGCCGGCACTCGGGGGCCATCGATGACTTGCGAGTTCTCCATTCAACAGCTCTGCCCTGTCCCGCCAGCTGCCTCCTCTCCTCTCTCACTTCCGTCTGCAGCAACACCCCCGGGCTGGACGGAGCAATTGTACTGGGTCAGCTCCTGACTAGTTTCTGTTGGCTTCCCCCCAGGACTCCCAGTCCTTCCTGCCCGGCTCACGGGGCCTTCCTTCCTCCGCCGCAGGAACCTCTGAGCAAGGCCACGGGAGAGAGTGGCAGGTGCTGCAGCCCGAGGGCCCCCTGCTGGTGGCAGAAGGGGAGACCCTCCTCCTGAGGTGCACGGTGGTCGGCTCCTGCGCCCACGCCCACGCCCACGCCGGGATGAGGTGGGTCCAGGTGAGAGATCAGCGCCCGCAGGAAATTTACAACTTCAAACCCGGCTTCTTCTCCCCCGGGGTGACGCCCCTGAGCCTGGAGCAGCCCTCGGAGCCCCCGGAGTGCGACTACTCCATCTATATCCTCAACGTCACCCGGGAGCAGGAGGGAACCTACCACTGTGTGACGCCGGAGGGCGCGCGTGGGCGCGCAGAAGGGCAGCGGGGCGAAGGCACCTCGGTGCTTGTGAAGGGTGAGTGCGCGGCCCCGCGGGTCACCGCGTTCTGCGCGGCCCCGTTTCCCCCGCGTCGGTCACTCTTATCCACAATCATGCTGCGCGCACACCACCTCCGTCGCAGCGCGCAGCCACTCGTGTGTCTCACTGACATTTCCCGGGGACTGGGGTGGTTCAAGGGTCCAGACCGGCCGGAGTCCATTCTTCTCACGGGGATGGCGGAAGAACAAGAGGGCCATTCCCAACACCCCCCCCCCCCCCCCCGCACATTCCAAGCTTCTGTCCGCATAATGTCTGCTAACCGCCCATGGGTGATGACTCAATAGACAGGGGAAATCCGATAGACAAGAAAGTGTGCATGAGTATGGCTGTACCCAGTATGGCTGTACCGGGGTGGGGGGCTCAAGAACTGGGGCTGATCATTTAATTTCCCTCAGTCCCCAAGCAAACGGTCATGTCATCTGTAAGTTCACCAGTGATGACCTGGGTAGCCAGATCCTGGGCGTGTCACCCTTAAGTCAGTCACTTCAGATCTATGTACTTGGAAAGGGCTTAACTTGAAAAACAGGCGACATAACTCTCTCTGTGTGTGTGTGTGTGTGTATTTTTCTGAAGCTGGAAACGGGGAGAGACAGGTGGATCCGCATGCGCCCGACTGGGATCCACCCGGCACGCCCACCAGGGGCAATGCTCTGCCCACCAGGAGGCGATGCTCTGCCCCTCCGGGGCGTCACTTTGCCGCGACCAGAGCCACTCTAGCACCTGGGGCAGAGGCCAAGGAGCCATCCCCAGCGCCCGGGCCATCTTTGCTCCAATGGAGCCCTGGCTGCGGGAGGGGAAGAGAGAGACAGAGAGGAAGGCGCGGCAGAGGGGTGGAGAAGCAAATGGGCGCTTCTCCTATGTGCCCTGGCCGGGAATCGAACCCGGGTCCCCCGCACGCCAGGCCGATGCTCTACCGCTGAGCCAACCGGCCAGGGCCGCAACATAACTCTTAGTTCAAGAGCCGTTCGGGTGATGGAACGGAAGACCAGATGTTTGTGACACCACTCTGTAAACTGCTGAGGTGGAGAGGATCTGTGTGTGGGGGGTGGGGGGGTGAGGGGGGGGGGCTCACCTGAACTTGATGTAAGCATCTCGGGAAGACATCCCCGACTCCTCCCCAGCTGCGCTGGTGCCGTCTCCCGGTCCGGTCCGGCAGTCCTCTGGGTTTCCAGACTCAGGGGGCTTTTTCCGGACGCTGTCTGCCACCAGACTGAGACCTTCCTTGGGACAGAACATTTCTGTGCGTTTCTGAGCTTCAGTCCCAGCCTCGGCACAAAGTCGATGTGACCGAGAACTTCCTGACTGAGTGACGAGGGAGGTGCAGGAGGAAGTGGCCGAGTGAAGAAATCAGGGAAGGGGCAGGGAAGACATGAGGGGGGAAAGGAGTGGACCACGGTGGGAGAGAGAGAATAAAACACGGGTCTCTCTTCGGCTGCAGGAGCCGGGGACCTAGAGCCACACCTCCGGATCATCCAGCCCCAGGAGCTGGTGTTGGCGACCACGGGGGACACTGTCTTCCTGAACTGCACGGTGCTTGGGGATGGTCCCCCCGGACCCATCAGGTGGTTTCGGGGGGCTGGCCTGAGCCGGGAAGCCATTTACAACTTTCAAGGCCTCTCCCAGCCCAACGTGACGGCGGTCCGGGCCTCCAGCACGGACTTCAGCATCGTTCTGCGAGGTGTCTCCCCTGAGTATGCCGGCACCTACTACTGTGTCAAGTTTCAGAGGAAGCTCAACAGGCAACACCTGTCTGGACAGGGCACCAGGCTGAGAGTGAGAGGTGGGACCGGTGGTCTGGAGGTGTCAGGGGGTGGGGGAGGCTATCCACAGGGAACTTTGCTCCATATCCCAGCCTCCCTGTCTGGACAGGGCACCAGGCTGAGAGTGAGAGGTGGGACCGCTGGTCTGGAGGTGTTAGGGGGGTCGGGGAGGCTATCCACAGGGAACTTCGCTCCATATCCCAGCCTCCCTGTCTGGACAGGGCACCAGGCTGAGAGTGAGAGGTGGGACCGCTGGTCTGGAGGTGTTAGGGGGGTCGGGGAGGTTATCCACAGGGAACTTCGCTCCATATCCCAGACAAGCCATCTCTTCCCAGCCTCCCTGCCTTTACCGAAGCTGTCCCCTCTGCCTGGAATGTTTCCTCATTTTCTATGGAGAACTCCTACTCATCCTTCAAAGCCCAACATAAATAGCCCCCTCCTCTGTGAAACCTTCTCCTTCTACCAGCCAGAGTTAATTTTGTCCCCATAAAACTTTATAGAGTCAGTGATTCGACAAACACCTGTTGCGTGCCTGCTGACTGCTCCGCACTGTCCTTGAAGCTGTGGATACCACAATCAGTCAGACATTGTTTCTACCCCGGAGATGCTCTATCCAGCATGTCTAACTAGCCCTTCGTAGTTACCTGGTTTGACTTCCAGCCCCCACCCCAGGTAGAAACTGGCAGACTCTTCTTGGTGACCCCAACTCCAAGCACAGGGCTGAGAAAGTGGTGGGACAGAAAGAAAAGAGGAATCTGAGACCACCTCTCTCCCTTGCAGCAAAGCCCACCTCTCCCCAAGAGGCAGAAGTTACCGATCAACACGTAGCCAAGGGGTTTCCATCAGGTGAGTGTGTCGACCTCCAGCGGAGTTGACCAGTCCCCACCGGCACGGGGTGGGACCAAAGATGGCTTAGCCACGGGAAGGCAGTGGGCCCTTCTAGGGCCCATCTGCCACCACGAAAGTTCTAAGGGCCCCGGCTGGTTGGCTCAGTGGTAGAGCGTCGGCCCAGTGTGCAGATGTCCCAGGTTCGATTCCCGGCCAGGGCACACAGGAGAAGAGCCCATCTGCTTCTCCACCCTTCCCCCTCTCCTTCCTCTCTCTCTCTTCCCCTCCTGCAGCTAAGGCTCCACTGGAGCAAAGTTGGCCCGGGCACTGAGGGTGGCTCTATGGCCTCTGCCTCAGGCACTAGAATGGCTCCAGTTGCCACGGAGCAAAGCCACAGATGGGCAGAGCATCACCCCCTGGTGGGCATGCTGGGTGGATCCCAGTCGGATGCATGTGAGAGTCTATCTGACTGCCTACCCGCTTCTAACTTCGGAAAAATACAAAAAAAAAAGAAAAGAAAAAAGGAAGTTCTAAGGACTCCATCTCAACTGCAGAATCAGAGATCCAGAGAACCTTGTTAAAGCTCAATCAGAGAAGCAGCCAGTGCTAACTGTTCAGTGGGCGGGCTTGCTTGAGACGTAGTGAGCTCCCCGTGATTCCTGGTAAGATGACACGGTTAAAACCGTGCATAAGAGAGTGGCAGCACGTGGCTCTGCAGCTGGGCTTCCTGGATTGAGCCCCTTTCCATCTGTGAGACTGTGGGCAGGTTGCTCCACTCTTTGAACCTCTGGTGTCCTGCGCTGTGGACAGGGATGGGGGTGGGATAAGAATCAGAGAGCCTACCTCACAGGGCTGTGTGTGGATCCAATGAGTCCCATGTGCCGACTGCCCAGAACTGTGCCTATCACAGCACCTGTTAGCACCCAGGGACACTGGACAGCTGGGGAGAGGGGAGGACTGGGACTAGAGGGGCCAGGTTGTCTTCCCTGCCGCTCAGCCCTGTTCCTGCCATTCTAGGGAGCCCATACTTCTTGGACACATGTGGCCCTGAGCCAATCACATTCCCCCTCTGGGTCTGTCCCCTCGTCTGTACAAACTGCATCACTATCCTTATCTGGCAAGATCAGTTTGAGGGTTATATTAGGCAATTAGGAAGTGCTTAGCTCAGGGCCAGGGGCAGAGGAGCCAAGCAGCCGACAAATGAATGTTTTCTATTATAGCAGGTCCTTGAATGCTGTCATTACAGCATGGATGAGATGCCATGGGAACTTCGCTCTTGTTTATATCAATTAGCCTGTGATCGAATTGGTTTCATCACACATATGATAGGTTTTGCTGAAAGTCACAGAACTTATCATCAATGTTAAGGGAGGACTTCCTGTGTTGTCGGAGGTCAGGGATGCTATCAAGGTGATTAAAGGTACAGGAAGGATATTTAGCAAAGCCTTTCGGGGCCTGGTACAAAGGGAGGGGAGGACTCAGATCTCCTCCTCCAGTAGTAGAAGGAACATGGAGGCCCCAGAGGTTATAGGGCGACTGAGTCCCACCTCACCCACTGGGAGCACCGAGGGGAGAGCTGT
This sequence comes from Saccopteryx leptura, assembly GCF_036850995.1. Classification (NCBI taxonomy): domain Eukaryota; kingdom Metazoa; phylum Chordata; class Mammalia; order Chiroptera; family Emballonuridae; genus Saccopteryx; species Saccopteryx leptura. The sequence continues at coordinate 216,259,139 of NC_089507.1, read as the reverse complement.
TGAGGGTCCCCCTGGGGTCCTTGCTGAACTCTCCTCTGTGTCCCCCAGGCTTCCTGTCTGTGCTCACAGCTATGACCCTGGGCCTGAAGGCAGTGACTCTGGCTGGACTCCTGCTGGCCCTGGCTGCCCGCCGGAGAAACCCTGGGCAAGAGATCGTCAAAACCCTGGACCCAGCGAAGCTGCGCTTATCTTAGCCTGGGGCCTGGGTGAGGGGCCAGCTCCGATCCCAGCCTCCAGGGGTCCCCCAGGAGTCATGACAACCTCCAGGACCCCGTACACCACATCTCGGTTCACCTGGTGAAACACCCCACTCAGCAGTGGGCACCCGCTGACAGCCTTCCTCCGTCGCCCCAGCCTGGGCAGGGCCTCCTGGTCCTTTGTGGCCTTGTCTGACATCTCCACGGGCCCTTGCCCCTGCTGCAGCCCCGTCTCGGGTGCCCCCCACCCCTGCCCCTGCTCCCCGTTTTCACAGCCTTCAAGCTCTAGCTCAGAGACTCCCCGGAAGGTCTCCCTGCGCGCTCCTGAGCTCACCCGGCCACACGGCCTGCGCCCCTCCATCCCCCTCCTTCCCTCCCCTCTCCTGCCCTTGTCTCCTCCCCGCTGTGGCCGGCCGGCTCCGGTGGCTGGAACAGAGCTGGAGTAGGGAGGGGAGACGTAAGCTGGGCCTTCAGCTCCCCTCCTCCCTGCCCCGTTTTGTTGAGAGCTTTTAGATAAGTGTTATAAAATGTAGTTGCTTTTTTTTTTTTGTATTTTTCTGAAGTGAGAAGTGGGGAAGCAGACAAATAGACTCCCGTATTTGTCCAATTGGGATCCACCCGGCATGCCCACCAGGGGGCAATGCTCTGCCCATCTGGGACGTTCCTCTCCTGCAACCGGAGCCACTCTAGCGCCGGGCGGAGCCCATGAAGCCATCCTCAGCGCCAGGGCCAACTTTGCTCCATTGGAGCCTTGGCTGCGGGAGGGAAAGAGAGAGACAGAGAGAAAGGAGAGGGGGAGGGGTGGAGAAGCAGATGGGCGCTTCTCCTGTGTGTCCTGGCCGGGAATTGAACCCGGGACTTCCACATGCCAGGCCGATGCTCTACCTCTGAGCCAACCGGTCAGGGCTAAAATGTAGCTTCAAACTGACACAAACACACCCCAGTTCCCTTTGGAATCCAATTGCCCCCTAAATGCCTCCAGTCAGATCATCTGGAGCTGCCTCCAAAAACCAGACAAGGAAACTGACCAGCACAGTTCCCTGGGTCAAGGAGAGACGGGGTGGTGCAGTGGTTAGGCACACAAACCCTAGGTTCAAACTTCTTTAAGAGTCCGGGGGTTTTGTACCCGTAGAATGGACCCGATACTACAACTCACTCACTTCCTAGAGTTGCCACAAGGGTGAATGCGTTTGTCTCTTTAAAGCGCTCTTAAGAGGGTCTGAGGCATAGCAAGTGCTCAGTCAACGCTGGCTGTCAGGTAACCTGACAGAGGAAGGATGGCCTTGTTTTTTCTCTCTAGTCGCCCAAAGCCAAAGAGGGAGTAACATCTGGGTTCGGGCGGGACTTGCATCCCCGCGGAGGAGCTAGATCTTGAGGAGCCAATCACCTTCAGACGTTTGAGCCCGGCCGAGTCGTCATCAGTTTCCAGGGTGAAAAGCCTTGCCGCCAGCCGAGCATGCGCACATTCCAGGCTCCTGGACTTGCTGGGAAGGCGGTGTGGGCAGAGGGCGGCGGATATTTCGAGGTTAACACAGCAATGAAGGGGACGGGGACCGGGAGCAGAGCTGGTAGTGGGTGCCCTCGCAGTAGAAAGGAGAGCCTCTAACCACAGAGGTCATCCTTCCACACGTCCTGCAGCTGAAAAGCTGCTCATAAAAACCCGAACCTACGTCCTAATTCATCTGACATATAAACTAAAAATATTTGTTGCCCCGTTTTGATAGACATCAAGTTTCCCAGGAATGCAACTCCTGACTCAATGGAGGGAAGACTGAACCTTATGTTGTGCATAACTTTATGATGTGCTTTTCTTTCTTTTTACCATTTTGAAAAATAATGTCACTCACAGCCACACACAGTGTTTTAACCACTCATAAAACAGCCCTGTACATAGAAGCAAGCATCTAATTGCTTCATTTTGTTCTTGTATTATACACTTGTATTATACGTATACCTGAGGACACGCAGGTCATTTGCTTCCAAATTACTTTCCCTTTACTTCTCCAATTTGGGCATGATGTTGATTTTTTTCAATAAGATCAATTTTTTTTTTAAATGCTATATGTACTTTTATTTATTTATTTATTTTTTACAGAGGCAGAGATAGACAGGGACAGACAGACAGGAACGGAGAGAGATGAGAAGCATCAATCATCAGTTTCTCGTTGCGTGTTGCGACTTCTTAGTTGTTCATTGATTGCTTTCTCACATGTGCCTTGACCGTGGGCCTTCAGCAGACCAAGTAACCCCCTGCTGGAGCCAGCGACCTTGGGTCCAAGCTGGTGAGCTCTTTGCTCAAGCCAGATGAGCCCGCGCTCAAGCTGGCGACCTCGGGGTCTCGAACCTGGGTCCTTCCGCATCCCAGTCCGACGCTCTATCCACTGCGCCACCACCTGGTCAGGCTAAGATCAATTTTATTAACTCTGAATTCCATGTAAATTAGTAATGGGGTGATACTAAATGTTTGTTATGAAACAGGGGGTCTGGGTCTAAGAACACTGAGTACATGGGGCCGGCCCAGCTCCCACCTCCCACCCAGCTCAGATGTGCACCCTGAAGCTCAGAGAGGCCCAGATACCTGCTCACTTCACCCAGCCTCTCCGGGGAGAGCCACGCCCACAACCACAGTGAACTCTGCTCCCACTCCACAACCTCCCCACTTTGGGACAGCGTGTTTGCAGATCCGAGGCCCCAGGCCATTTCTCCCTGACACAAAGGCATCTCTTTTATAGGAAAATGCACAGTTTCGTGTACTCAGATTAGGTCACATCCCAGAGTCAGTTCAACACTCCTCAGGGGGTCCAGGTTCCGGTCCTGCATCCCTGTCCTCAGATTCTGATCTCTGTGCTTCCCACCTGGATGCTCAGACACTCCAGGTTTCATTCATTTACTCCTTCAGTAACTCAGCTTCCACCCCGGGGTCTCTGAGTCCAGAACACGGGCTCTTAAAGCCCTATTACGCTGAGATAGCCACAGGCCCTGCTGTCACAGGCATGTGGCTCTCGGGGAAGGTGGACACTTAACCAGCGTGCACAGTGTGCACAGATGTAGAAGGGTCCCCTTGAGGAGGAGACGCCTGAACTGAGACCCGAAAGGACAAGTGGGATCTGGCAAAGGGAAGATAGAAACGCGACTCCAGGCAGGTGGCAAGAGGTAAGAGAGCAAAGAAGCTCAGGACCTAAAAGGCAGGATCGTGCCCGAGAAGGTGCCCTTTGGTGCGGAGGCCTGAAGAAAGTGAGGGAGCGGCTTGCCCACCGGCGAGGGAAAGGTGTTCCCGGCAAGAACAGCACGTGCGAAGGCTCGTGCAAATGCACATCTGGCACGTTGAGGAACGGCGAGCTCGCCGGGGCGCCTGGAGCAGAGGGATCTCCAGAGATGCGGTGGAGGAGCTGGCGAAGGCCGCAAGGATCTTGCAGGCCCCGAGACTCACGTGGAGAGAGATGGGGAGCCACGGCAGGGGTGGGAGAGAGGAGTGACCTGTCGTGGTTCAAGGTCTGTTTCTGTTCCCTGAATGTGAGCAACCAGAGGGCAGGGACTTCGCTTTGCTCGCTGCCGGTCCCAGCCTTGGAAGAGCGCCGGGCCCTTGGTAATAGTCAATATTTGAACACGTGAATGAACGCACGGATAACTTCACGGAAAGATGGGATGAGTCCATGCTTCATTGCGACTCTGACTCCTTCAGCCATCGCGCATTCTACTTATTTTTTTTTTAATTTATTCATTTTTAGAGAGGAGAGAGAGAGACAGAGAGGGAGAGAGAGAGACAGAGAGAGAGAAGGGGGGAGGAGCTGGAAGCATCAACTCCCATATGTGCCTTGACCAGGCAAGCCCAGGGTTTTGAACCGGCAACCTAGCCATCACGCATTCTGTCCGCGTGTTTTTAAGACGCGCCCCGCCCCTCGGCTTCGCGCCGCTCCCACCCACGCCGTTGGGCTGCAGATCCGCGCCGCGGCCGCCAGAGGGCGAGGAGCGGCGGCGTTTTCCACACGGAAGACTTGGTGTGAGGCACCGCATGGGGCGGGGCCTGCGGACGGGCGCCGCTCGGCTGGCCCGGGTCCACCCGCGGGCGGAACGCGGCAGCGCGGCTAAGGCTGTGCAGCGACGGCCGGAGCGGTTTGAGCAGCACACGGGGCGAAGATGGCGGCGGAGAGGCAGGAGTCACTGAGGGAGTTCGTGGCGGTGACGGGCACCGAGGAGGACCGGGCTCGCTTCTTCCTCGAGTCGGCCGGCTGGGACCTGCAGGTAGCAAGCGCCGCGAGGCCGGCTGCGGCCGGGCGGGCCGGGGGCGGCGGGGCGCGGGCGCCTGGCGCGTCCAGCCCGCGGTGGCCGAAGCGCACCGTCATGCCGGCGGGGCCGCGGCCCGACACAGGCCTCACCGGCCCTGCGGCCGCTTGCCGCGCGTCGCCAGCTGCCCTCCGTGGCGGGGGAACGCGGGCCAGCCGCGGACCCGCCCCGCCCCGCCTGCCTCGGCCAGACTTGGGGCGCCGCAGCAACCCGCGTGCAGAGGGGGAGCTGGGGGCGTGGCGACCGCGCCGCCTCCGGGCTGGAGGTCGGGCCTGCACCGCCAGCTCCCGCTGGAGTCGCGCCGGGGCCCAAGGGGGTCGTTTGTTTCCGTGGACATAGCCCGACCGACCGCCCGTGGAGGGAGGAAGCCGGGCCAGGGAATGGGCCCACGCCCCCTCCTGTACCCAGTGGCGGGCAGAAACTGCCTCTGGGTGGGGGCGCAAGGTGGGAGCCTAGTCATCTCCCTTAGTTACTTTATCTATAAAATGGGGGGAGGGGGGTCTCGTGGAGGTGATCGTCGTATTAAATAAACACTAATGAAAACATGACAGATGAGCCACACAGACAGGGCAGGGGTTTCAGTAAACTGTTGAATCATCCGTGCCTAGAACAACGTCCAGCACCTACTGGGTGTGCATGCAGTCATCCTTAGAGAGAGCCGCGTAGACGGTCCTGGCCAGCGGACATCTAAAGGGGAGGATAATGAACGATTGTTAGGCACCTACCAGGAGCCCCAGATGCTGTTCTGCCTTATTGCATGTCTCCGGTCATCTGAGCTTTGTTTGCATTTTGCCGCTGGACGTTTCAGGGAAGTGGAAGTGACTTGCTCCAGGCCTCCCTACCCAACAGGTAGAAGAGGGAACAGGAGAGCTCAGCGGTGTCCGGATTCCAGAGCCCAGACTCTTAAGCAGCATACATGGCCCTGGCTGGCGCTTTACACATGGTGATTTCGTTTCATCCTGGCACCAGCCAGGTAAAGAGCAGCTTCGCAGTGTTAGTTGAGGAAAGGGAAGCTTGGAGTTGGTAAGCCGTGAGGTTGGGATCGGTTGGGACTGGGTCTGCCGACTCCATCCTTGAAATCGCTTCCCCGGCGAGGTGAGGCGTCATCACAGCTCCGGAGACGCGCAGTGTGAGCGAAGCCCATGTGCGGGGAGAGAGGCAGAATGCAGCGTCCCCCCCTGAAAGACCTGGAAGCTCACAGTGTTACTACGGGCAGGCCATCAGTCCCAGCCTCCTCACAGGGCAGATGGGGAAACTGAGGCTCGTGCCTGTCCTGTGACAGCACAGGTTCTCCTGTCAGGCCCATTACGTCCTGCAGAGGCGTGCTTGCCTGTAGCAGGCAGGCGGTAAGACATCCCACGGAGGCACCCTTCCTTATGTCCTGTCACAGCTCGCTGCCTCCCGTAGGCTGGTGACCCCGAGGAGACCTCAGTGCTGTGATTTCTCTGTGCAAATAAGGGATCGGTAGGTGCCTTCCCATGGAGTTGAGAGAAACAAGCACAAATGTCCAAAGGACTGCCGTAATCTTTGTGTGTGTGCATAGAGCTCTGCTGAAATACTAACAGCTCCTCTCATCCACTGTGCAGGTTTGGTGGGACGGGTGGTCCCCATTACTCAGCTTAGGAAAGCGGGCCTCAAAGAGAAAGTAGACGCAGCAGTCTGGAAGTAGAAGCCTCCCAGTTCCTGACTCCTGGCTCTCACATCAGGACTGAGAATAAGGGCCCAGCACCCTGCCTGGGATGGAACTTGGCTCTGCCCCTTACCAACTGGGACCCTGGGCGGTTTTCTGAATCTCTCAGTTGGCACTTTTTTTTTTTTTTTTTTTTTTTTTTTTTTTTTTTTTATATATTTTTCTGAAGTTGGAAACAGGGAGGCAGTCTCAGACAGACTCCCGCATGCGCCCGACCGGGATCCACCCAGCATGCCCACCAGGGGGCAATGCTCTGCCCATCTGGGGCGTTGCTCTGCTGCAATCAGAGCCATTCTAGCACCTAAGGCAGAGGCCATAGAGCCACCCCCAGCGCCCGGGCCATCTTTGCTCCAATGGAGTCTTGGCTGCGGGAGGGGAAGAGAAAGACAGAGAGGAAGGAGAGGGGGAGGGGTGGAGAAGCAGATGGGCACTTCTCCTGTGTGCCCTGGTCGGGAATCAAACCCGGGACTCCTGCACACCAGGCCGACGCTCTACCACTGAGCCAACCAGCCAGGGCCGCAGTTGGTACTTCTGTATCAGCTATAAAATGAGAGGAGAATAGTGCTAACTGCATAGGATGAAACATGTTAACGTGTGCAAGTACACCCAATGTAGCTCATAAATAAATGCCCGATAGAGGTACGCTGCTTTTATTAGATCACGTTTTTTAATAAAAATGAGAGTGAGGAGTGTCTCCATCCCAGCCTTCCTTCCTTCTTGCCTTTTTTCCCTCATAGTGGGTGGGATTTGTTTCAGGTAACATGAGGACTAACGGTCTCGGTTTCCTGGGCCCCCGGTACAGACCTGCTTATGCCTGTGGGCCGTATCTTTGTGTTTTTGCTCCTTTGTCCTCAAAAGAGATTGCTGTTTGATGAAGGCCTGTTGAATGATCACAAGTTACTCCCTCACTGTTTCAGATTGCCCTCGCGAGCTTTTATGAGGACGGAGGGGACGAGGAAGACATTGTGACCATTTCGCAGGCAACCCCCAGTTCAGTGTCCAGAGGCACAGCCCCCAGGTAAGGGCCAGTTTCGTTTCTTGCTATATGGGCGTCCTTCCAGCAGTGACGAGGAGCTGTTGCCAACCTAAGGGCACAGGCCTGGAGGTTTGGACCGGTGTGTGTGAGTGAAAAGGTTAGACTGGCTGGTGGACAGCAGTTCCTGGTCCGGAAGGAGGATGCTTGCGGCGTTCCCAGAAGTGAGGTTTGCCCTGGCACCTTAAGGGAGTTCTGAGTGGGCCGGCCTTCCCCCACACCGACCCGTCTGACCCGACTGGGCCTTTCCCTAGAGGCGTGCACGCCACCCTCGGGTGGGACTCCTAGGTGAGTGTTGTCTGGTCTGATCCCGGGGAGCCACAGAGCCTACTTTGACGGTGTGTGAGGGTCTTTCATTTGTGAAGCATGAGGAGTGGCCTCGCCATCTCTGGAGGTTTTCAGCAGGACTTTCTTCAGCGGTGCTGTAGGTGTAGAAGATGAGACTCTAGAAAGGGTTTTCTTGTTGTTGCTGCTAGTTTGTTCCTTTGATATTTTGGGGTGCCCATTGCCCCATTAAGAAGTCTTGGAGAAAATAAACCTGTGTACCCCATCTTGCCCCAAATTGATTACGGAGACCTTATCTTAAGAAGCGAACTGGCGTGGAGCCCTCTGTCCCGGCTGCACAGGGCAGCACTGCCTCCCAGGGGACAGGGCGGGGCACTGCTGCGGCTGCACAGGGCAGCACTGCCTCCCAGGGGACGGGCACTGCTGCGGCTGCACAGGGCAGCACTGCCTCCCAGGGGACAGGGCCGGGCACTGCTGCGGCTGCACAGGGCAGCACTGCCTCCCAGGGGACGGGGCGGGCACTGCTGCGGCTGCACAGGGGCAGCACTGCCTCCCAGGGGACGGGGCGGGCACTGCTGCGGCTGCACAGGGCAGCACTGCCTCCCAGGGGACGGGCACGGCCCTCCTGCCAGCCTGCGCTGCAGCCTCCTCTCTGCCGTCACTGGATTGCTCCTGTTCTCTGGCATGTGTTTTTGCCAGGAAAGCTTACTTGGGTTTAAATTCAACCCCGGAATATAGATGTGCTGTTTCTTTGCCAGTGAAGCTGTAGGTTGTTTCTGAGTCTCAAACTACATCCCTCACTTGAGAGGAGCCCTCGCCCCAGACCTCTGTGCTTCCTGGACTTCTCTCCCGGCCTCCGTTTCCAGAGGAAGAGGCTGCGGTGGCCGGCAGGTCTGCGCATTGCTCAGGGGCGCGGGCCAGGACGGGCCCGACCGGGCTCATCAGGTGGGGCATGGCTCCCAGGGTGTGGGCTCTCCTCGCAGCTGCTGCTCGAGGAAGCTGCCTTCCTGGGGCGAGTCCTCCGTGGCCACCCCGGTTACCGTGGGTGCCGGCGTGGCCGCGATGCGGCACAGGGGACACTGCACCTTCGCCTGTGCGTCAGCCATCTAGTCACCCTGCTGTCCTCCGCAGTCCCCACGGCCTGTCACGGGAGCACTGGGAAAGCGTGGGCCGGAGCCTGGCCACCCCGTTCAGGTCCCAGTGCTGTCACTGTGTGGGTTTGCGCCCTCCGGCAGGTCACCTAAGGGCACAGTCCCTCCGTTGCTCTCCCCTGTCAGATGGGAATGGCAGGTGTGACTACCAAACAGAAGGTTAATGCGTTAACACAACAGCTTTGAACACAGTAAATGTTAGCTGCTGTTATTATCCCTTTATTATTACCACTGGCCTCTATCGTTTCCTTTGTGTCCCGTGTCTCATTTCGTAACAAGTGTACACAGGTAAAAACAGACATAAAAGTACAAGAGTCAGGGAGGAGGAGTTTAATGGAAGATGGCATGTGCAGACCTGAGGCCTTGCTGTGTCTGGGCCGACCCTCAGACCGGGCACTGCGGGGCCGGGGCACTGTGGGGTGCAGCACTGTCCTTGTCCAGCTGCGGGGCCGGGGGCACTGTGGGCTGCAGCGCTGTCCTTGTCCAGAAGATGCTGCCGGCATTCTCCGAAGCCAGCCTTGCTGCCACCTCAGAGGAGTTTCATGTGGGGCCTGCTTCCCCTCCCTCTTTGACCTACCTGGCTGCTGCAGGACACTTACCTGCCCCCGGGCTCGCCTGGCCCCACTGTCACCTTCTCAGATCATTTCCGCGTCATCACTGCCACCATGAGCGACAATTAGCGAGTTCTTCCTTTGACTCTAGAACAAGGGTTCTTAGTGCGGAGGCCCCGAGCCCCTTGCAGAGAACTGTGCATTGACTGCAGGCAGGTCCATCAGGCACCTGACGTTGTAGGTAAAGACTTGTTTATACGTTGTACCCTTTCTGGCGAGTAAATCCATCGCGCTTGCCGGGTTCGCAGAGGCCTGCAGGAGAGGAAAGGTCAGTCATTGCTGTGGGAGAAGTCTAACTCCTCAGTAGTAATAGCTGTCCTTTATCGAGCACTTTCCAAGTGCCCGGCACTGGGTCACGTCCTCGCACAGGTATCTCTCAGTCCTCACACTGCCCTGTGAGGTGGGTACTGTTGTTATGCCCATTTCACAGATGAGGACACTGAGGCTGGCATCTTCCCAAGGTCACACAGCTAATAACACAAGGCGTTCAGTGCAGATCTGTTTCTGCTTCCAGCCTTCGGCCAGAATGATGTACTGCCTCTCCTTGTGGACATTCAGGGTCCTCTGGCATGTGCCTTGAACCTGCCATCCTAATCTCAGCCCCTTTATCTTATTTCTTAAATCTTTATTTTCACCACACTGGTATCTCAATTTGGCCTTATTTTTGGTTCTTCCTCTTTTGGTTGAACCTCTCACTGGAGTGGGCACGCCCGCTCTTGCTTTCGGCCTGCGCAGACCCCCTGCCTCCTCAGGGTAGCCCCACCCCACTTTCTTCCGGGCGTGGTACCGCAGCCCACAGGCAGCGGGCCACAGTCCTCAGACCCCAGCCACAGCTTCTGTGACCCGTGTCCTCCTCATGCTGCTCGGTGACACCTCGACTGTGTTGTCATGAACTCTCCTCCTGACATCTAACTAAGTCTTTGCTCCGTAAGTAAATCATCCGTTCCTGGAAGTGGGAGGGCTGGTATTTCAGGGCAGCCACCTCTCTCTGGCTCTGCCAGACACCTGTGTTCTCTCCTTACAGCGCAGTGGCTGTGCAGCAGGCAGGGTGCTCCCCTCACAGGCCAGGGTGCTGAGAGGGTTGAGGAAGTCACAGTTGCCGTTAGGCCAGTTTCAGGCCCCCGTCTGTCTAAGTAGAAGGCTACTTGCTCAGCAGCCCCGGTCCCAGCGCCTAGCACAGAGGCGACCAAGAGGCAGCAGTGTCATCTCTGTCTTTCTGTCGTCTAACAAAACAGTACTTTTCGGGAATTTCAGAGACTGCCATTGTCTGATTCTCTAAAACTAGACTGTCCGATATTGTGGACACTAGTCTCATGTGGCTGTTGAATTACAATTAAATATTTGCACTTAGCCACATTTCAGATGCTCAGTAGCCACATATGACTAATGGTTTCCATATTGGACCATCTGCACTTCGGAAAATGTATCCTGACAGAGGACTTTTGTGCCACTTCAGGGAGCCAGAATAACCTGGGAGATAGAGTTTTGCCCATTTGACAAAATATTCTGAAATTGGCAGTGTCCCCAGGACACATCTGCAGTTCAGGTGACTCTCAGCAGTGCTTGAAACGTGCCACACCAGGCATCAGCACCCGACCGTGCACAGAAAGCCTGAGGTTGGTGCTAGGATTGTCTCCATGTTCACATGAAAACGAAGGCTTAGGAACTTCATTAGCATGCCCCAGATCCCAGGGTGGGAGCTCAGTTGGGACCAGACCCAGGTATGTGACACCAGTCTGTGTTAGGTGCTGTCCGAGTCCAGGTGTGGGAACTTCTGGGGAATGGGTCAGACCCATAGCCAGAGCCCGTGGTTTGCTCAGTCAAGTGTGCACATGTGTATCTGAAGGTGTTGAACAGCAGAGAGAACCTTTCTTGAACCACATCACGTGGCACATCAAGGAGTGCCCAGGAGGTCACCCTCAGCTGACTCCAGCAGGGACTGTGTGTCTCATCAGTTGGTCTTTGTGCTCCCATTCCTAGTTGGTGGGACCTCAGGCCTGTTCCGACCCCTGAGCTGAGCTTTCTTCCTAGTAAACAACTCTTCTCTGTCTAGCCCCCTTGCCCCCACATCATACAGAAGCTACTGTTTTCTCCTAAGAAATACAGAAAATATTTTTATAAAATGTGTGTCCTGTGATCCTTGACAAAGTAAGATCATTCCTTGAGGACAAATCTATCTTTTTTTTAATTTCCCACTTTTTTATTATTAATTTTAATGGGATGACATTGATAATCAGGGTACATATGTTCAGAGAAAACATCTCCAGGTTATTTTGACATTTGATTATGTTGCATACCCATCACCCAAAGTCAAATTGTCTTCCATCACATTCTGACTGGTTTTCTTTGTGCCCCCCCCCCCAACCACCACACTCTTATCCATGTCTCTGAGTCTCATTTTTATGTCCCGACTATGTATGGAATCATATAGTTCTTAGTTTTTTCTAATTTACTTATTTCACTCAGTATAATGTTATCAAGGTCCATCCATGTTGTTATAAATCACTGGTAGTCAACCTGGTCCCTACCACCCACTAGTGGGTGTTCCAGCTTTCATGATGGGCAGTAGCGGAGCAACCAAAGTATAAATAAAAAGATAATTTAACTATAGTAAGTTGTTTTATAAAGATTTATTCTGCCAAACTTAGCAAAAATCCGACATAAAGCACTTAGTGAGTAATTATTATTATATGCTTTAACTCGCTGGAACTCCACTTTATAAATTTTATAAAGTAAAGTTACTTCCCTACTTTGTAAATCACCATGACTGTGGAACCGGTGGGCGGTTAGAAAATTTTACTACTAACAGAGATAAAAAAGTGGGCGGTAGGTATAGAAAGGTTGACTAACCCTGTTGTAAATGATCCGATGTCATCATTTCTTATAGCTGACTAGTATTTCGTAGTATATATCAGGGGTCGGGAACCTATGGCTTGCGAGCCAGATGTGGCTCTTTTGATGACTGCATCTGGCTCACAGACAAATCTTTAATTAAAAAAAATAGTAACGTTAAAAATATAAAACATTCTCGAGTATTACAATCCATTCATTTCCTACTGCTCATATTCATGGTTGCGGGTAGCTGGAGCCAATCACAGCTGTCCTCCGGGACAACACCAAATTTTTATTGGATAATGCCTAAGGTACATAGGTCGCTGTGAGGTCAGGAAGTAAACTTCCCTCCTTTTAATCAAGTAGTCAGCTAGCTAATTGCAGAAACCCTTTTGATGAAGAAGATGGCTAAAAAAAAAGATGAGTAGTGTCGTACTTTTCAGCAGGAATGGACAGAGGAATTTGCCTTTGTGGAGAGAGCAGGTTCTGCAGTGTGTCTAATATGCAATGATAAAATTGCATCGATGAAACGGTCAAATATAAAGCAGCACTCCGACACACGCCATGTTACATTTGCATCAAAATATCCAGCGGGGGACAGCAGGAAGAAGGCATGTCAAGAGCTACTACTGTGCAGAGTGCAAGCTAGTCAGCAGCAACTCCGTGTTTGGACCCAACAAGGTGACTGGAATTCGGCTAGCTTTGCTGGTGCTTTAGCAATTGTGAGAAACGGAAAGCCATTCACAGATGGGGAGTATGCCAAAACATTCATGCTTGATGTTGCCAATGAACTTTTTGATGACTTTTCGGATAAAGACAAGATAATCAAACGAATAAAAGACATGCCTCTGTCAGCAAGAACTGTTCACGATCATACAATCATGCTGGCAAATCAAACTGAGGCAACACAAGTGAAGGACATAAATGCAGCACCATTCTTTTCTCTCGCTTTGGACGAGTCAACAGACGTAAGCCATTTATCCCAGTTCAGCGTGATTGCAAGGTATGCTGTCAGTGACACGCTACGTGAGGAAAGTCTTGCTGTTTTTCCTATGAAAGAGACAACAAGAGGGGAGGACTTATTCAAGTCTTTCTCTGAGTTCGCTAAAGAAAAAAATCTACTGATGGATAAACTTATTTCGGTGTGTACTGATGGTGCTCCGTGCATGGTGGGGAAAAACAGGATTCGTAGCGCTTCTTCATGAACATGAAGAGACCCATCCTAAGTTTTCACTGCATCCTACATCAGGAGGTGCTTTGTGCTCAGATGTGTGGTGAGCAGCTTGGTCAGGTGATGTCGCTGGTCATTCAGGTGGTCAACTTTATTGTTGCCCGAGCTTTAAATGATCGCCAGTTTAAAACACTGCTGGATGAAGTTGGGAATAATTATCCTGGTCTGCTTCTGCACAGCAATGTGCGTTGGTTGTCAAGAGGGAAGGTGCTCAGCCATTTCACGGCTTGTCTGAGCGAAATCGGACTTTTCTTGAAATGAAAAACGTCAAGCATCCTGAGTTAGCTAACACTGAGTGGCTCCTGAAGTTCTACTATCTCGTGGACATGACTGAACATCTGAACCAGCTCAATGTGAAAATGCAAAGCGTTGGAAATACAGTCTTATCCCTTCAACAAGCAGTGTTTGCATTTGAAAACAAGCTGGAACTCTTCATTGCGGACGTTGAAACAGGTCGTTTATTACACTTTGAAAAACTGGGAGAGTTTAAAGATGCATGCACAGCAAGTGACCCTGCTCAACATCTTGATCTCCAGCAGCTAGCGGGCTTCACATCTAATTTCCTGCAGTCATTCAAAGTGCGCTTTGGAGAATTTCGTGAGTGCACTCATCTTTTTAAGTTCATCACCCATCCACACGTGTGTGCAGTGGACAGTGCCAACCTGAGTTACATCCCCGGTGTCTCCGTCAGAGATTTTGAGCTATAAGCTGCTGACCTGAAGGCCTCAGACATGTGGGTGAATAAGTTCAAGTCACTGAATGAAGATTTGGAAAGACTTGCACGACAGCAAGCAGAGTTGGCGAGCAAACACAAGTGGGGAGAAATGAAAAAACTTCAACCCGCGGACCAGCTGATTGTCAAAACTTGGAACACGCTTCCCGTCACATACTGCACACTGCAGTGTGTGAGTATTGCTGTACTGACAATGTTTGGCTCTACGTATGCATGTGAGCAGTCTTTCTCACATCTAAAGAATGTTAAGACCAACCCACGATCATGTTTAATTAATGGAAGTCTCAACGCCTGCATGAAGCTTAACCTCAGCATGTACCAACCAGACTACAAAGCCATCAGCAAAACCATGCAGCACCAGAAGTCTCATTAATGGTAAGAAGTACTTTATTCATCATTGGTTAGCAACAGCATAAAAACGTTATTAAAAAGAATTCAGAGACTTACTGTACTTTAAAAGTGTTGGTCTTACATAAAATGCACACATTTACTTGTCGTTAGTGTTAAACATATTGTATGGCTCTCACAAAATTACATTTTAAAATATGTGGCGTTCATGGCTCTCTCAGCCAAAAAGGTTCCTGACCCCTGGTATATATGTACCAAAGCTTTTTAATCCACTCATCCACTGACGGACACTTGGGCTGTTTCCAGATCTTCGTTATTGTGAACGGTGCTGCCAAAAACATGGGGGTGTATTTCTCCTTTTAAAATAGTGCTATGGTGTGCTTGGGGTATATTCCTAAAAGTGGGATAGCTGGGTCAAAAGGCAGTTCGATTTTCAGTTTTTTGAGGAATCTCCATACTGTTTTCCACAGTGGCTGCACCAGTCTGCATTCCCACCAGCAGTGCAGGAGGGTTCCTTTTTCTCCACATCCTCGCCAGCACTTATTCTGTGTTGTTCTGTTGACGAGAGTCATTCTGACAAGTATGAGGTGATATCTCATTGTGGTTTTAATTTGCATTTCTCTAATGATTAGTGATGTTGAGCATTTCTTCATATGCCTATTGGCCATCTGTATGTCCTCTTTGGAGAAGTGTCTATTCATTTCTTTTGTCCATTTTTTGATTGGATTGTTTGTCTTCCTGGTGTTGAGATTTACAAGTTCTTTATAAATTTTGGTTATTAACCCCTTATCAGACGTATTGTCAAATATGTTCTCCCATTGTGTAGTTTGTCTTTTTATTCTGTTCTATTATCTTTAGCTGTGCAAAAGCTTTTTGGTTTGATATAGTCCCATTTGTTTATCCTGTCTTTTGTTTCACTTGCCCGTAGAGATAAATTGGCAAATATGTTGCTGCGAGAGATGTTGGAGAGCTTACTGCCTATGTTTTCTTCTAAGATGCTTATGGTTTCACGGCGTACATTTAAGTCTTTTATCCATTTTGAGTTTATTTTTGTGAATGGTGTAAGTTGTTGGTCTATTTTCATTTTTTTGCAGGTAGCTGTTCAATTTTCCCATCACCGTTTGTTAAAGAGGCTGTCTTTACTCCATTGTATGCTATTTCCACCCTTGTCGAATATCAGTTGTCCATAAAGGTGCGGGTTTATTTCTGAGTTCTCTATTCTGTTCCATTGATCTACATGCCTGTTCTTATGCCAGTACCAAGCTGTTTTGAGTACAATGGCCTTGTAGTATAACTTGATATCAGGAAGTATGATACCTCCCACTTTATTCTTCTTTTTCAAGATTGCTGAGGCTATTCGTGTTATTTTTTGGTTCCATATGAATTTTTGGAATATGTGTTCAAACCTTTGAAGTATGTCATTGATATTTTAATTGGTATTGCATTGAATTTATAAATTGCTTTGGGTAATATAGACATTTTAATGATGTTTATTCTTCCTAATCATGAGCACGGTATATGTTTCCACTTGTTTGTATCTTTCTTGATTTCTTTTATCTTTTTTTTTTTTTTATCTTTTTTTTTTTTTCATTTTTCTGAAGCTGGAAACAGGGAGAGACAGTCAGACAGACTCCCGCATGCGCTCGACCGGGATCCACCCAGCACGCCCACCAGGGGCGAAGCTCTGCCCACCAGGGGGCGATGCTCTGCCCATCCTGGGCGTCGCCATGTTGCGACCAGAGCCACTCTAGCGCCTGGGGCAGAGGCCACAGAGCCATCCCCAGCGCCGGGCCATCTTTGCTCCAGTGGAGCCTTGGCTGCGGGAGGGGAAGAGAGAGACAGAGAGGAAAGCGCGGGGGAGGGGTGGAGAAGCAAATGGGCGCTTCTCCTGTGTGCCCTGGCCGGGAATCGAACCCGGGTCCTCCGCACGCTAGGCCGACGCTCTACCGCTGAGCCAACCGGCCAGGGCCGATTTCTTTTATCAATGTTATATAATTTTCTGAGTACAAGTCTTTAGTCTCCTTGGTTAAATTTACTCCTAAGTACTTTATTTTTTTGGTTGCAATAGTGAAGGGGATTGTTTTCTTAATTCTCTATTTGACAGTTCATTGTTAGTGTATAAAAATGCCTCTGATTTCTGAGTATTAATTTTCTATCCTGCCACCTTGCTGAATTCATTTATCAGGTCCAGTAATTTTTTGACTGAGACCTTAGGGTTTTCTACATACAATATCTTATCATCTGCAAATACTGGTAGTTTTACTTCTTCTTTTCCAATTTGGATGCCTTTTATTTCTTTTTCATGTCTGATTGCTGTGGCTAGGACTTCTAGAACTATATTGAATAAGAGTGGTGAAAGGGGGCACCTCTGCCTTGTTCCTGATCTTAAGGGGATTGCTTTTAACTTTTGCCCATTGAGTATGATATTGGCTGTGGGTTTGTCAATGATGGCCTTTATCATGTTGAGGTATGTTCCCTGTATTCCCACTTTGCTGCGAGTTTTGATCATTAAAGAGTGCTGGGTTTGATCAAATGCTTTTTCTGCATCTATTGAAATTATCGTGGTTTTTCTCCTTCCTTTTTTGTTTATGTGATGAATCACATAGATTGATTTGCAAATATTGTAGCAGCCTTGCCTCTTGAGAATAAATCCCACTTGATCTTTGTGGACAAATCTAAACTAGAAGAAGAAGTGGCAGTGTGAGAATGTCGGGGGAGGTAGCACCCCGGCCACTCTGCCTTCTTTCTAAACGCTGACAAATACTTCTCGACGCGGCTGTAGTGGAAGCAGACAGAGGCCTCCTGGCCCGCAGTTCATTTCGTTGCTCCATCTTGACAACTCGTCCTTCCTCCAGTGTGTGCGTCTTACTGACCTCGTGTGTGTGCGTGTGCATGTGCGTGTGCATATGCGTGTGCATGTGCTGCTGTCCCCGCTGGCCCCACCGCCCTCGATCCCACTGCCAGGCAGCCCCAGTTCTTCAAGGAAGCCGTCCTTGCTGTCCCCTACCCCCACTCAGAACGTGGCTCTGTGGTCACATGTCCCGTGTGCTTCCCTCTGTCATAGCCCCTATTTCACAGTATGTAGTGGATGGTTTCCTGGCCAGAGTGCCGCCAGCCAGTGCGCAGCGCAGAGTGAGAACAGTGCGTGCTCATCTCTGTAGACCCACCGTCTCGTGCGGTGCCCAGCGCAGGCGTCCCCTCAGGGCTTACAAAGTAAATGGTGAGAATAGCTTTTCATTAGTTTTTAAAATAGTATAAACCTCATCTCATCCCCCCCTTCTAACATTCATTCCTGTGTGACCCTGAAGAAATAAATGCCACATTACCTTGCATGTAAACGTAGAGGTCAGCCCTCTTCCACACGGCCCTCTTTGGGCCCCACCAGAAAGGCTGTGACCCCAGTGTCCTCAGCGCCTTACCGGCTAGCGGTGGGGGGTCCCTTTCTTGAACCCCCCTGACGTCATTTTCCTCTTTTCTGTGTCCTCAGCGATAATAGGGTAACGTCCTTCAGAGACCTCATTCATGACCAAGACGAGGACGAGGACGAAGAGGAAGGCCAGAGGTGAGTCTCTCACGGAGGAGCGCTGTCATGAGACTAAGTCAGGTGTCCCCAAACTACGGCTCGTGGGCCGCATGAGGCCATTTATCCGCTCCCCGCCGCACTTCCGGAAAGGGCACCTCTTTCATTGGTGGTCAGTGAGAGGAGCACTGTATGTGGCAGCCCTCCAATGGTCTGAGAGACAGTGAACTGGCCCTCTGTGTAAAAAGTTTGGGGACCCCTGGACTAAGTCATCTGGAAGGACCAGTGTCTGGTTAGCATTAGCGGTTATGCTGTGAGCTAGCCTCACACGTGCGGCAACAGTCTCCACTCCTCCCAGGATAGCTCAGGAGTCATCCCGTCCCGCTACCACTGCTTTTATTTTGGGGTATTCTGAGTTTATTTTTAATTGTCAGTATGTATTTTTTGAAGAATATTATGGGAAGGGAGCAATTAAATAAGAAAAAAGTCATAATGTCTCCACCACCCAGAAGTAACCAGCCATCGATATTTTTGGTGTATTTCTTTCCGGCATTTTCTTTTTAATTAAAAAAGCAATACATCACATAACAAACAGTGTAAAAGGCTTATAAAGGTATATTCCCCTACTATGTGCACACATACCATTCGTGACTTTTAGGAGTGTTATAATGAAATTAGCGTTCACTGTAGAAAATACAGAATAGCTCAATGAAAACATCCAACACCTATCCACCATTGGGCGTATTCCCACTTAGTCTTGGTTCTGTGTATAAATAAACCATTTTAATTGTAGTTTACATGGTAACAGTCAAGTACTTTTCTTTCTTTATGCCTTTAAAAATTTTCATGTTTATAATGCCTATAATAACAAAGAGACAGAATGTCCGACATTAGATTGTTTAATTTTTTTACCACTGTAAATGTCAGTGCTGTGAACATTTCTGTATCTTTGACTACATTGCAATTATTTTTTTAGAATAGTTTCTAGAAATGAAAATTCATCCCCAGGTCAAGGGCATGAGTATTTTTAAGGCACTTGATCACGGGCTCCTAGTCCGTAAGGCAAGGCTGAGTGACCCCCTAATAAAGGCCTTTCCGTCCATGACAGAACTTCCTCTGCCTGGAATGAGCAAGAGTGAACTGGCTGCGGCCTCATTTCATGGGCTTTGCTTTTCAGTGGACTCGGCCTCGTTCTTGGACATTCCCAGGGAACCCTGCAGTAACCACTACAGAACCAGTTACCTCCCTGTGGGCCCCCTCGGGAACCCTGCAGTAACCACCACAGAACCAGTTACCTCCCTGTGGGCGCCCTCGGGAACCCTGCAGTAACCACCACAGAACCAGTTACCTCCCTGTGGGCCCCCTCGGGAACCCTGCAGTAACCACTACAGAACCAGTTACCTCCCTGTGGGCCCCCTCGGGAACCCTGCAGTAACCACCACAGAACCAGTTACCTCCCTGTGGGCGCCCTCGGGAAGTGGGCTGAGAACTTACATGCGTTCTGTTCTCCGAGTTCATCCGTATACGCTTCGTATTGCTCTGAGGCTCCTTAGATACGCTCAAGACTCAAAATAAATGTTAATTTCAGGGTTTCACACTCCTTGAGTGACAAGCAGTGTCATCAAGAATGTGGATGCCCAGCCCCTAAATGACCTCCTCGTCCTCCCCCATCCCATCCCATCCTCCAGATACAGACCTTCCTTTACTTCACATCCCGATTGCTTCCTTGGTCCTTCAGCATTTCAGACCTAATGCCACCAGTGGTGGTGTTCTTGTCACACACAGCCTGTGGCTTGGCTTTGCGTTCCTTAAAAATGCCAGGAAATAAAAGGCCGAGACCGATGTTCATAGGTTGATTCCCCCACCCTGGGACATGCAGCTGGCCTGACAGTGAGCAGAAGTAACACAGAGGCTGCTAGCCAGGCTGCGTGACCCCTGGTGCTCAGACCCAGGTAAAGAAGTACTCCCTTCATTGCTGGCCCGTGGCAGAGCCCCAGGAGGTGCCCTGACGCTTGTTTCTGAGCATCTGAGCTTTCCCAGTACCCTCTGCTCAGCGCCCCCCGCGTTTGCCCCAAGAATGGCGAGGCGGGGCAGGGCTTGGGAGGTCCTGGTGCTGTCGCCCCTCACCGTGTGCGTTACTCTGCTTGTTCTTTTGCATACATCTGCTGTTTGAACCTCCCGGCCCCGACTTAAGGAGCAGGTAGGTAGGGCATGTCGTCATTCCCTCCCGTTTCAGAGACACGGTGTGTGTGGGCCAGGGCCCTGCGCCGGCTCGACTCGCCAGGCTTGTTGGGCAGCCGAGCCCACGCGGGAGCCCGCCGCCCGCACTAACCACACCCCCACCACCATTAACCAGAGCCGCTAGTGCTAGCTGCTTCTGACTGACCGTGGTTGCTGTGTCCCGGAGAGGTGCCGGCCGCCAGCTGGTTAACTGCCGGTGGGGCTCTCCGGGGCTGCCGTGCTGTTGTGCATGCCTGGAATGCCCCTCACCTGACACTCCTCCTCATCCCCAAGGAGACACCCTTCTCAGGGAGCCTGGTCTGGCCTCCCCAGCACGGTGTCCCAAGGGCACCCCTTCTACTGACCTCTGTTGCTGTTCACATTGCATCGTGCCTGCCTGCCTCCTTACACGTGTCCCCAACTAGACAGCAAGTTCCTGGAAGGTGGGCGTCAGGCCCTTCGCCTCGGTGTGCTCCCCAGCCCAGAGCCGGGCACGTGCTCTGTCTGTCGTCCAGGCGCGTTGGGTGTTAGATGTGTATGTTCTGCACAGGTTTTATGCTGGAGGCTCAGAGAGAAGTGGACAGCAGATCGTTGGGCCTCCCAGGAAGAGAAGTCCCAACGAGCTGGTGGATGATCTGTTCAAGGGTGCCAAGGAGCATGGAGCCGTCGCTGTGGAGCGGGTGCCCAAGAGCCCTGGGGAGACCAGCAAACCGAGAGTGAGTGCGGAGGGCCGCAGCCCCGTCTCTGTCCTGGGGCTCGGGTCCCGGGGCAGGAGAAGGGGGCGCTCCGCCCAGTGGGGACTGGGCGTCTGCCTTCCATGTGCTCACTACTCTCCTGCGCAGAAGAGCAGCACCGTCCCTCCCACCCTTCCCCCGTGCGCCCAGACCTGCGGCCTGTGGTCTGGGTTGGCCCTGCGCAGTTTAGGTGACCTGTCTAGTTGGGCTGACTCAGCGTTTTGCTTTGTTTTTTTTTTCTGAAGCTGGAAATGGGGAGAGGTAGTCAGACTCCTGCATGTGCCCGACCGGGATGCACCCGGCACACCCACCAGGGGTGACGCTCTGCCCACCAGGGGGCGATGCTCTGCCCCTCCGGGGCATCGCTCTGCTGCAACCAGAGCCACTCTAGCGCCTGGGGCAGAGGCCAAGGAGCCATCCCCAGGGCCCGGGCCATCTTTGCTCCAATGGAGCCTTGGCTGCGGGAGGGGAAGAGAGAGACAGAGAGGAGGGGGGGGGGGTGGAGAAGCAAATGGGCGCTTCTCCTATGTGCCCTGGCCGGGAATCAAACCCGGGTCCCCTGCACGCCAGGCTGACGCTCTACCACTGAGCCAACCTGCCAGGGCCACTTTGTTTTGTTTTAATTGACTTAATAGCCACCTGTTTTTCATGAGTTCTGGATTTCTATCTCTGAGAAAATAAAAAATTCTCTACTGCCGCTCTGTACACAGATTTCCGCATGGCCATGATTGACAGCTGGGAGCAGCGTCCCCCCTGCTGGCTCCCCCCAGTCTTGGGCACTGAGTGGTCAGGCACGGAGCTGGCACTGCAGCTGAGTTTGATACCCAGAGAAAGTGTATCTAGTCTGTAACCGGCTTTCAGTACATCGTTGTGTCCGGGTAATCCCACCACTGCTCAGGTGTTTATGCACTTGTCTCTTACAGCCGTTTGCAGGGGGCGGCTACCGCCTCGGGGCGGCGCCAGAGGAGGAGTCTGCCTACGTGGCGGGGGAGAGGCGGCGGCATTCCGGCCAGGACGTGAGTGCATCCCCCTTCCTGGGGGAGCTTGGGAACCGCTGCAGGGTTTTGGAAGGCTTTGGTGGCATGTTATGCATGAACCAGCAGCTTCTGAAAGGCAAGAGACAGTGCCTGCCCTTGCTGTGGTCCGTGGACAGAGGCTCACCGGAGAATCAAAGACAGCGCTCACCAGGCTAGGCAGGGGGCTCGTGAGAGGGCCAGGCAGGGGTGGCGACGGGTACAGGACTGCACTGGCACTGTGTTGGCCCAGGCAGGGGGATAGTGTGTCTAGGACTCTGGTGAGATAAGCACAGCTAAAGAATTGGTTCTGGGTCTGGCTGGTGGACTCAGCGGTAGAGCATCGGCCAGGCTTGTAGATGTCCCTGGTTCAATTCCCGGTCAGGGCACACAGGAGGAGCAGCCATCTGCTTCTCTACTTCTCCCCTTTTCTTTCTCTCTCTCTCTTCCCCTCCTGCACCCATGGCTCGAGTGGTTTGAGCAAGTTGGCCCCAGGTGCTAAAGTTGGCTTCATGGCCTCTCCTCAGGTGCTAAAATAGCTTGATTGTTGAGCAACAGAGTAACACTCCAGATGTGCAGAGCATCATCCTGTAAGGGGCTTGCCGAGTGGATCCCAGTCAGGGTGCGTGCGGGAGTCTGTCTCTGCCTCCCCTCCAACCCCACCTCTCACTTAATAGAAACGAAAAGAAAAATTGGGTCTGCAGACCACCCAAGGAGGCCTGAAATGCAACTTTTAAAATTTTTTTCTTTTAATTAGTCCTCTTGTTCCTGTGTAAGAGTCCGCCCTCTAGTAAGAGTAACTATACCGTATAAACAATTTCAAGGTCATTTAATATTAATGCCATAAACTTTTTATATAATCTTGTCACCATTAGCTTCTGTAACGTGTTTGTTTTCAACCATTTTGGGTTTTATTCCAAAATAAAGTCAGGTAAAAAGAAAACAGGAATTGAGTCCACCAGAGGCAGCAGCTGCTAATCGGTTCTGTGTAGCTCCCGGCCCTTCCCAGAGCATAGATGCATGGGGTGTTGTGGGTATTTTGATGACTGCACCGTAGTCTGTGCGCAGTGGAGCACAGCCGCGTGCCGGGTGCTCCGGCAGCTCTCCAGGGGAGGGAGCCACAGCTGCCATTGGCCACCTGCTCAGAGCCACCCAGCCCACAGCAGCAGAATGAAGGCACAGATCAGGCCTGCGTCTGTCCAAGCGCGCTCCCTCACCCTGTGCCGGGTCCTCCTCTCCTGTCAGGTTAGCACTTAGTCGGTGGGCTGGGCGATCTCACGGGGTGTTTGTACTTGTCTGTGTGTCATTGACGGCCCAGTGACACGGTAAGAGCCCACGGGCCTGCAGACACACAGCGGCACGCTTGCTGGGCCCCCGGCAGACACACAGCGGCACGCTTGCTGGGCCCCTGGCAGCGTGTGGCTGCCAGCTCACCTCCTGCTGTCACAGGTCCATGTGGTGCTGAAGCTCTGGAAAAGCGGCTTCAGCCTGGACAATGGCGACCTCAGAAGCTACCAGGACCCATCTAACGCCCAGTTCCTGGAGTCCATCCGCAGAGGGTGAGCGGGAAGACCCTCCTGCGGGTCCTGAGGCGGAGTGAGGGGCGGCTGGGGAGGACGAGGCCGATCTGGACGTCCCCGTTTAGGCCGCGAGCATCTGTGCACAGGTTTGGCGTGTGGAGGTGCAGATTCATGGGTCTGTGCCAGCAGCCTGTGTCTGTGTCCCCTTTGGGCCTTGAGCAGAGCCCAGTGGCCGAGTAAATACAGGTCTCCCCCGTGCCTTTGAGCAGACGAGAGGAGAGAGGCAGACAGGTAGCACTGGAGTCGCCAGCTTCTGTGGCGGCCCAGCCACTTTCGGTCCCTGTGGTCCCCGTCATGTCTGCCGGGTCCCAGCAGTGCCCTTTTGCCCCCAGGGAGGTGCCCGCAGAGCTGCGGAGGTTAGCCCACGGTGGGCAGGTGAACTTGGACATGGAGGACCATCGGGACGAGGACTTCGTAAAGCCCAAAGGAGCCTTCAAAGCCTTCACTGGCGAGGGTCAGAAACTGGGCAGGTAAGGAGCAGCACAGGGCGCCGGAAGTGCCTGCCAGGCCCGCACACCCTCTGCATTGCTCACTAGAACTCTGGGCCCTCTGCAGAGGACTCCACGTTTCATTTGGAAGTTGTGGAGAACATGGCCATTGATGTTAGTAGACTGGAGTTTAATTCTTCCTTCTCTAGCCACGTGACCTTGGACTGTATAGCATCAGTTTGCCCGTCTAGGAAGTGGGACTAATGAGAATCCTCACCTCCTTGACTGTTGTTGCGCGGAGCACAGAGCACTGCCCCCAGGGAGCGGGGAGCGGTCAGTGCGAGCAGTAAGGGTGACACACTGCTGCTTTGACTCAGTAATTCAGGGTGTTCGGGGTAGGGATAGCCTCGATGGCTTACGGCTCAGACAGACACACGTGCAGGTCACCTGAAATGGGCATTCCGAGGGAGTAAGGGCCCCGGACTCTCCCTCCGGTCAGTCCTTCAGCAGCTTTGTTTGGGGTCCAGAGGAGCTCACGGTCCTTGCTGCCCCGTGCAGGCTGCTGCCCCTCCCCTATGGCAGCTCTTACCGCTTACTCCTCTGGCTCTTCCTGACTCTCTGTCACTGCCTGTGACATTCTGCCTTGTGTCCTCTGCCACAGCCTTCCTCTTGCATTCAGACCCCTGGTAGGGTCTGATTGATTGGTAGCTGCTGTTACCTCTGACAGGCAGACTCCTCCCACCAGACACTGGACCACTGTAGACAGGCTGCCTTCTCCCGGGGGCCCCTTCTCTTTTGGCCGTGGCGAGGGGTTCTCTGAGCAGTATTCTTCAGAGGGAGCGCGTGCACGTAAGGGGCGCTCGGAGCAGAGGGCAGCCCTTATTTTACAGAAAGCGGAGCTCTTGGGCTTGAAGGGTTACCCTTGGGTACATGAGCGGTGAGTGGGAGAGCCGGACTGGAGACTAGGCCTTCTGATGGGCATTCGTTCCCCCCCTCCTGCATGGCAGGATCCCCGCTGTCCCTGCTCTGCCGGCTCCGCCCCTGCTCTGGCACCAGCGTGGCCTTGCTAGTCCCACCCTTGTCTCAGGGATCGGGCGTGGTCAGTGGCTGTGCCCCGGGACCTGCTGCTGGCCGTCTCCTAGAGCCCCTGCCTGTCGACCATTCATGCCGCATTGGGGCAGGGGTCATGGCTCAGGGCTCTGGAGACCAACAGTTTGTGACCCGCCAGAACCACACCGTGAGATCCACCCTGTTCTCATCATTTCCCTGCCACGTTGGGGCCCCTGCGTTAGCCCAGGACAGTGTTCTCATTGATCCATCTATCTGTAGCTGCCTGGTCAGCTTTGTCAGCTTTGCAGAGCACCCGATAATTGTTGTCTTTTATTATTATTATTATTTTTTTTTTGTATTTTTCTGAAGCTGGAAACAGGGAGAGACAGTCAGACAGACTCCCGCATGCGCCCGACCAGGATCCACCCGGCACGCCCACCAGGGGGCGATGCTCGATGCTGTGCCCCTCCAGGGCGTCACTCCACCGCAACCAGAGCCACTCTCGCGCCTGGGGCAGAGGCCAAGGAGCCATCCCCAGTGCCCAGGCCATCTTTGCTCCAATGGAGCCTCGCTGCGGGAGGGGAAGAGAGAGACAGAGAGGAAGGAGAGGGGGAGGGGTGGAGAAGTAGATGAGTGCTTCTCCTGTGTGCCCTGGCCGGGAATCAAACCCGGGACTTCTGCACGCCAGGCCGACGCTCTACCACTGAGCCAACCGGCCAGGGCTGTCTTTTATTATTAAAACAAAATGTGTTTATCTTTACAAAAACATACAAAGAGTAAGAACTATTCCTAACCCTAGCTCCCAGATACATGCAGGGAGGAGGTGGAGAGCCCTCTGGTCTTCCATGTGCAGCCTGTGTGTGTGTGTGTGTGTGTGCGCGCGCGAGCGCGCGTGCGCCCTCTGTGTGGCCCGTCGTACAGTGTGACTGCCATTCTGTACCAGTGGGCATGTTTCTGCGATGTCATTTCTGTCCTATGCATGTGCCATCGTGGAGCCAGTCCCCACGGTTAAACATGGAGGCAGTTGCTGGTATTATGAACAACATGGCAGTGAACAGCTCTAATTAAATTTCAAGGTAAAATTGCTGGCTTCCAAGATTTTCACATTTTTAAGATGTTCTCAAATTGACCTCCAAAAAAGCTATCCATTTTTTTACCCACCAGCAATGATAAGGAAAGGCCCAGAACTCAGAACACCATGCAGATGGGTTTGTTTGGTTTCCTAATACTAATAGGAAATGCACTTACTATTGATATATTATATGTGCAGGACTTCACACCTTCAAGAATGCAGATGTTTTTAGGGACGTCTGTTGTAGCAGGAGAGGAACACACTCTGTGTTAGTGTGAGGGGTAAATCCGCAGCAGGAGAGGAACACACTCTGTTAGTGTGAGGGGTAAACCCGCAGCAGGAGAGGAACACACTCTGTGTTAGTGTGAGGGGTAAATCCACAGCAGGAGAGGAACACACTCTGTGTTAGTGTGAGGGTAAATCCACAGCAGGAGAGGAACACACTCTGTGTTAGTGTGAGGGGTAAATCCACAGCAGGAGAGGAACACACTCTGTGTTAGTGTGAGGGTAAACCCGCAGCAGGAGAGGAACACACTCTGTGTTAGTGTGAGGGTAAACCCGCAGCAGGAGAGGAACACACTCTGTTAGTGTGAGGGGTAAACCCGCAGCAGGAGAGGAACACACTCTGTGTTAGTGTGAGGGTAAATCCGCAGCAGGAGAGGAACACACTCTGTGTTAGTGTGAGGGGTAAATCCACAGCAGGAGAGGAACACACTCTGTTAGTGTGAGGGTAAATCCGCAGCAGGAGAGGAACACACTCTGTGTTAGTGTGAGGGGTAAATCCACAGCAGGAGAGGAACACACTCTGTTAGTGTGAGGGGTAAATCCACAGCAGGAGAGGAACACACTCTGTTAGTGTGAGGGGTAAACCCGCAGCAGGAGAGGAACACACTCTGTGTTAGTGTGAGGGTAAATCCGCAGCAGGAGAGGAACACACTCTGTGTTAGTGTGAGGGGTAAACCCGCAGCAGGAGAGGAACACACTCTGTGTTAGTGTGAGGGGTAAATCCGCAGCAGGAGAGGAACACACTCTGTGTTAGTGTGAGGGTAAATCCGCAGCAGGAGAGGAACACACTCTGTGTTAGTGTGAGGGGTAAACCCGCAGCAGGAGAGGAACACACTCTGTGTTAGTGTGAGGGTAAACCCGCAGCAGGAGAGGAACACACTCTGTGTTAGTGTGAGGGTAAACCCGCAGCAGGAGAGGAACACACTCTGTGTTAGTGTGAGGGTAAACCCGCAGCAGGAGAGGAACACACTCTGTGTTAGTGTGAGGGGTAAACCCGCAGCAGGAGAGGAACACACTCTGTGTTAGTGTGAGGGGTAAACCCGCAGCAGGAGAGGAACACACTCTGTGTTAGTGTGAGGGGTAAATCCGCAGCAGGAGAGGAACACACTCTGTTAGTGTGAGGGTAAATCCGCAGCAGGAGAGGAACACACTCTGTGTTAGTGTGAGGGTAAACCCGCAGCAGGAGAGGAACACACTCTGTGTTAGTGTGAGGGTAAACCCGCAGCAGGAGAGGAACACACTCTGTGTTAGTGTGAGGGTAAATCCGCAGCAGGAGAGGAACACACTCTGTGTTAGTGTGAGGGTAAATCCGCAGCAGGAGAGGAACACACTCTGTGTTAGTGTGAGGGGTAAACCCGCAGCAGGAGAGGAACACACTCTGTTAGTGTGAGGGTAAATCCGCAGCAGGAGAGGAACACACTCTGTGTTAGTGTGAGGGGTAAACCCGCAGCAGGAGAGGAACACACTCTGTTAGTGTGAGGGGTAAATCCGCAGCAGGAGAGGAACACACTCTGTTAGTGTGAGGGGTAAACCCGCAGCAGGAGAGGAACACACTGTGTGTTAGTGTGAGGGTAAACCCGCAGCAGGAGAGGAACACACTCTGTGTTAGTGTGAGGGGTAAATGCGCAGGTCAGGACAGAGATTGGTAACACTGGGGAAGTTGTTTTTTTCCATTTACTATTGCATGAGGTTTTAGAACTTTTTTTATATATTTCTGCATCACTGAAATGCCAGTTAATGGCATGCATTGGTTTTTAAATTGAATTAAAGGGCAATGACTCTTGGATTGAACATAACCACAAGGCAATTAATGTTTTACAAACATCACTTTTACAGAATTGTGGTTGTTTTTAAATGTAAAAAATTATTATCTGATATAAACACCCTCTTATTTTGTTTTAAGATTGAATCATGGCTTCTTCAAGTAGGCGTAAATGTAAGAATAGTCCTGACCCCTTCTGTTATATATGTGGCTGTTACACACTTCAATGCCAAAGGCACAATATTTCAGCATTTGTGACACGTGCATATATTGTGACACGTGCATATATTGTGACACGTGCATATATTGCCTATTTTCAAGGTCCCCTTGGCGATCAAGACAAGAATTGGGCTCCTCATATTGTGTGTCATAATCATGAGGAAATGCTTCGTGACTGGACAAAAGGAAAACACAAAGAAATGCCTTTTGGTATTCCCATGGTTTGTCATGAACCTAAGGACCATGACAGTGACTGTTATTTCTGTCTGATCCATACAAAGGGCATCGGCAAGAGAAAACGGCATATGATCGCATATCCTAATATTCCTTCAGCAATACACCTATCCCACACTCTGAGATACTCCTGGTTCCAGTTTTCAATGGTTTTATTTCTTCTAAGGATGAAGAAAGTGAACATGATGATCAAGTGTATTTTGATAAGATGCATGAGGAAATGGTTATAGAATCTGAAGGGTCTTCTTCTGATGCCAAGCAGTCATTAACCCCTCAGCAGTTTAGCCAACCTGAATTGAATGACTTAGTAAGAGATTTGTGCCTATCAAAGAAAGCAGCTGAGTTATTAGCCTCCAGGCTTCAAGAAAAGAATGTACTTCACCGGTCAGCTAAAGTATCCCATTTCAGGAAGCGTTAACAAATTTTTGTGGACTTTATTTTTGAAGACAAACACTTTGTTTACTGTCATGATATCAGTAATCTTCTCAGCCAGCTAGATGTTACCACTTACAGTCCAACAGAATGACGGCTATTTTTTGACAGCTCTAAATGGAGTCTGAAATGTGTTCTCTTACACAACGATAATGTTTATGAGGGGTTCCAATTGGTTATTCAAGTCATCTGCGAGATTACAGTGACATAAAAATTGTCCTCAACTTTCTGAAGTATGAGGAGCATAACTGGATCATTTGTGTCGATCTTAAAATGGTAAATTTTCTGCTAGGACAACAAAGAGGTTTCACGGAGTATCCTTGCTTTCTGTGTTTGTGGGACAGCCGAGCTCGGGAGAAACTGGACACAGAAGGAATGGTCGAAATGTGAAGCTCTGGAAGTAGGGATGCAAAATATTCTGAATGAACCTGTAGTTAATCGAGACAGGATCATTTTTCCCCCACTTCACATCAAACTTGGCTTAATGAAGCAGTTTGTTCAGGCTTTGAATAGAGAAAGTGAATGCGTTCAACATATTATTTCTGCTTTTGCTGCCTTGTCTTTCAAGAAGATAAATCAGGTGTATTCGATGGACCTCAAATTTGAACCCTCATATGTGACGAAGAATTTGCCAGGAAGATGAATAAGGAGGAGGAAGCAGCATGGCAGCCTTTTGTGGCAGTTACAGAGAACTGTCTTGGCAACAAAAAAGCAGAAAACTATGAACTTCTGGTTCAAAGGATGCTGTTGGCTTTCCGCGACATTGGATGTAACATCAGTGTTAAGATTCACTTCCTGAACAGTCACCTTGATAAGTTTCCTGAAAATCTTGGAGCTATTAGTGATGAGCAGACTACTGCTGGAGCATCAAACGAGATTGTCCTCAACAAGTACACAAACGCAAGAGCTAAATTTTTTGCCTGAATAGAATTTAAATAAGTTTTGCGCAAATTATGATTAAAATAAGTGTTTTAATATGTTCTATTTCAAAATTGCAGACATTATAATGCAATCATATCTTTTAGTGTATTAGTGTATTTACTGCACTATATAAATTGTTATATTTTCACAAAGATAATGCCCAAGAAGACATTCTACTTCATTATGCTAAACTAAATGTTGAAAATTTTACAATAAGATGAAAACCTAAAATCTTGAATTGCAAAAAGAACTGTAGCTTACAGAGAAAAACTAATGTCCGATTTGAGATCAGCACACTCGAATTAGGTAAGAACAAGTGTTTCTGTGGATGCAACAAAACTGCTGTCCCCAGTGGACGGGCGTGGTGTGTGTCAGCTGAC
This sequence comes from Saccopteryx leptura, assembly GCF_036850995.1. Taxonomy (NCBI): domain Eukaryota; kingdom Metazoa; phylum Chordata; class Mammalia; order Chiroptera; family Emballonuridae; genus Saccopteryx; species Saccopteryx leptura. The sequence goes on along the minus strand of NC_089507.1, from coordinate 216,228,894 downwards.
AAGTGCTCCTTGCCAGTCCCACTCGGTTTATTTCAGGCCCTTTAAAAATGTCATAGACTGTCTGACGAAGCCAGGTGGTGGGGGTTTTGCATTTTACTCTAAACCAGTTGGATAGCTTTGTTTTTGTTGTCTGTTGTTTTCGTTTTTCCCATAAATTCTACTGGTTCCCATTGTCATCTTGTCCACTAAAATGATCAGGAGCCAAAAGTTGAAGGAAAACTTCTCAGGTTTGCCTTAAAAATCAGTCCTGAATTTTTGTCCATTTGTCAGGGAAAATACTTTGAAGTGAACAAAAAGATGGTTCTCAGTTAAAAGGAATATTCCCGTTGCATTGCACTCTTTCTGTCTGTTTGTTGTAGCAGTTGCAGTTGTTTGCGTGGGAGCTGATGGGAAGATGTGGGAAAGACTGTTTATCTGAGTGAGGAGCTGGGAGGGTGCTCGCAGTGGCGGGCGAGCTTCGGCTGCTGTCCACGCTTTCCACAGTCGTCCTTCCTGCAGAGGGTGTGGCAGGGTCTCGAGGAGCTGGGAGGGTGCTCGCAGTGGCGGGCGAGCTTCGGCTGCTGTCCACGCTTTCCACAGTCGTCCTTCCTGCAGAGGGTGTGGCAGGGTCTCAGGACTTAACACTGGAGACAAAGCTCCTTTGAGTCCACTTTGTTCCACGAGGGCGGGCGTGCTGTCTCAGTCACTGCTTGTTCCAGCGACACCGACCATGCCAGGTGCCCAGTAACCCCCAGACGGGACCCCCTCCTGCGGGGCCTGGCTTCTGGCCGTGCTGACACAGCCCTCTCTCCCAGCACCGCGCCCCAGGTGCTGAACACCGGCTCTCCAGCCCAACAAGCGGAGAACGAAGCCAAAGCCAGCTCTTCCATCTCGATCGACGAGTCCCAGCCGACCACAAACATCCAGATTCGGCTTGCCGACGGCGGGAGGCTGGTGCAGAAATTTAATCACAGCCACAGGTACCTTCTGTTATCTGGCCCGGCTTGTTCTGAGAGGGTCCCGAGAATCCCACGGAGGGGGAGGCAGGGGGCTGTTCTAACACCAGCAGGCATGCTCCCTGCAGAGGGGCAGTGGGACAGGAAGGTGCGCAAGTGTGAAACCTTGGGCCTCTCCTTTCATTAAATGTGAGCAGCAACAGCTCCCTTCCCTCCTGTGGGTCTCAGCCCTCATCTGTAAAACTAGGGGACTGGTTTCCTTAGGGAACATTCAGGCACCAAACTCTTTGTTCAAAGGAAATCTCATGCTGAAGCCTAAGTGTAGAACCGATAAAATGTGAACAGTTGTGGTTGATAGAGGGGAGAGGAGACAAGAGTTCCAGCCCCCTACCCACGGCTCCTCCACCTCCTGTCCACAAGGGGCCTCTCCCTACCCACGGCTCCTCCACCTCCTGTCCACAAGGGGCCTCTGAAACCACCAGGCGATTTAGTCCTGATCTGGCGTTGGAGAATTCTGGAATGCCTGCCCTGCTGTCTCAGGTCATCCCGCCTGGACCAGAGCGAGCCACCCCGCCCCACCAACAGGCGCAGGGATGGAGCGGTTAGCAGGGGCAGTGTTGTCAGTAAAGACATTTGCCAACTCCTTTTTCTGGGACAGCAGTGTCTAAATTTCGTCAGTCATAGGCCGGGTAATCCAGAGCTCGTACAGAGGGCTAGTTGATTGGCTGGCTGTGCTCGAGGTGGACGCGGTTCACATGTCGGGCAGGCTGCGGACAGCCCAGGAACACAGGGAGGCTTTGTTCACACTTCCTGTTCCGTGGGAACCATGCACTGCGCTCTTAGGGAATTGATCCGTCTCACCAGTCCGAGTTCTTTGCCTCAGTTTTATCTCTCGCTGGCTAGCCTTTCGGCGTGAGTGCTGCTCGCTCCCTGGGGTGAACAGCCCTCCGAGTGCTGGCCAGCTGCCGGGTGGGACATCCGGGCCCTTAGATGGGCCAGATTGTGGACCGCATACGTTCTAAGTGTTGGGGACAGAAAGAAATTTTTTTGAGGCGCTCTGGGAGGAAAGACTGTTTCAGATGACTCCATTCTCATGATCACCAGGTTCGGGACACAAGCAGTGTCTAGAGGAGAGGCCCCTGTACTTATGGGTTGCTGGGTTTTGGTAATTCTCACTAGTAGTTTCAGTGATTTACCAAGGAGACGTAATACAGGCTGGTCTACAAGAGCAGATGACCTCAGTCATATCCCAGAATTGTTTGTTTGCAGACTTGGTCAGCACTGCGGAAGCAAGAGCAGGGGCAGGGTGCTCGGAGGCCTGGTCAGGGTTCCAGGAGCGGGCGGGCAGGGTGCTCGGAGGCCTGGTCAGGGTTCCAGGAGCGGGCGGGCAGGGCGCTCGGAGGCCTGGTCAGGGTTCCAGGAGTGGGCCGGGCAGGGCGCTCGGAGGAGAGGCCTGGTCAGGGTTCCAGGAGCGGGCCGGGCAGGGCGCTCGGAGGAGAGGCCTGGTCAGGGTTCCAGGAGCAGGTCGGGCAGGGCGCTCAGAGGCCTGGTCAGGGTTCCAGGAGCAGGTCGGGCAGGGCGCTCAGAGGCCTGGTCAGGGTTCCAGGAGCGGGCCGGGCAGGGCGCTCAGAGGAGAGGCCTGGTCAGGGTTCCAGGAGCAGGGGCCGGGCAGGGCGCTCGGAGGAGAGGCCTGGTCAGGGTTCCAAGAGCGGGCCGGGCAGGGCAGGGCGCTCGGAGGAGAGGCCTGGTCAGGGTTCCAGGAGCGGGCCGGGCAGGGCGCTCAGAGGCCTGGTCAGGGTTCCAGGAGCGGGCCGGGCAGGGCGCTCAGAGGCCTGGTCAGGGTTCCAGGAGCGGGCCGGGCAGGGCGCTCAGAGGCCTGGTCAGGGTTCCAGGAGCGGGCGGGCAGGGCGCTCAGAGGCCTGGTCAGGGTTCCAGGAGCGGGCCGGGCAGGGTGCTCGGAGGAGAGGCCTGGTCAGGGTTCCAGGAGCAGGGGCCGGGCAGGGCGCTCAGAGGCCTGGTCAGGGTTCCAGGAGCGGGCCGGGCAGGGCAGGGCGCTCAGAGGCCTGGTCAGGGTTCCAGGAGCGGGCCGGGCAGGGCAGGGCGCTCGGAGGAGAGGCCTGGTCAGGGTTCCAGGAGTGGGGGCCAGGCAGGGCGCTCGGCGACCTGGTCAGGGTTCCAGGAGCGGGCTGGGCCGGGCAGGGCATGCACTGGAGGAAGGATTGAAAGGAGCGGGGGTGGGGGGTGGGGTGGGTGTAAAGGCAGAGCTTGGGCCACGATGGACAGGGCTGTTTCTCCCACAGAGATGGGAGCAGCCTGGGAGGGCTCTAGGCAAGGCAGTGACCTGATCTCATGCACTTCCAAGGACAGCGTCAGCCACTCTTGGGAAGGATGGGGCCAAGGGACTTGGGGGCTGTGGTGCATGCAGCCTTCTGCAGGGCGGGTTTGTGGGCAGCAGAGAAGGGCACCGCTCACGCATCTCCCTACTCACAGGATCGGCGACATCCGACTCTTCATCGTGGATGCCCGGCCAGCCATGGCCGCCACCAGCTTTGTCCTCATGACTACCTTCCCAAACAAAGAGCTGGTTGATGAGAACCAGACCCTGAAGGAAGCCAACCTGCTCAACGCCGTCATCGTGCAGCGGTTGACATAACCACCCGGGCCGCGGTGGCCTCACCTCTTTCAGTGTCCCCGCGGCCGGCTGCCCCGTGGGGACCGCCCCTCCCGCCCCTCCTGAACACCCAGCAGCCCAGTGCCACATCTCCTCCGTAGCTCTGGGTTCTTAAATCTCGGTTGGACATTTGTTTTCTCCTTAGTTGCATTTCCTGGGTTTTTGTGATCAATGGACTTTAAAGAAAAAAAATAAAAACAACCAAAAAAATTGAAGGACTATCACCAGCATGTTGTACGGAACCTCTCCCGCTGAAGTAGGCTTTGAAAATCCTTTCTTTCCAGGGCGTGTGAGAAGAACCTTCCACCCTGCATAAAGATTGCTTGTGGCACACAACACCAGTCCACTAGTGTCCACCTGCCACCCCCTTGAGGACTAGTGGGGAGCTCCCCCATCATGAGGGAGTGGGGGCTTGCAGAAAGAGGCTGTGCGGCCCCGTTCTCCCACAAGAACAAATCTTTTGCCCAGACAGAACCAGGCGACAGCGAGACTCCCTGAAGTATGAGGTCAGATCTAGATGCACATGACCCCTTCAGATGAAAATATTTTCCGGGGCTCCTTTCGCTCAACCGCTAGGAAGTTCCAGGTTCTAGGTACACCTGTCTGCCCCAGCCCTTCTCTGTGCTCTGGGCCCCTCTCATCCTGGTGATTCTCAGCAGCTCTGTCCTTGCTTCACTCCACGTGCAGAAGTGTGGATCTAGGGCAAGGTTCCCCAAATTACGGCCCGCGGGCCACATGCAGCCCCCTGAGGCCACTTATGCGGCCCCCGCTGCACTTCCGGAAGGGGCACCTCTTTCATGGGTGGTCAGTGAGAGGAGCATAGTTCCCATTGAAATACTGGTCAGTTTGTTGATTTAAATTCACTTGTTCTTTATTTTAAATATTGTATTTGTTCCTGTTTTGGTTTTTTACTTTAAGATATGTGTAGTGTGCATAGGGATTTGTTCATAGTTTTTTTTATAGTCCGGCCCTCCAACGGTCTGAGGGACAGTAAACTGGCCTGTGTAAAAAGTTTGGGGACCCCTGATCTAGGGAGTCCATGGGGAATCTTATCATTGAAAAACAGCTTGTGTCAACACCTCGTCCGGGTGTCACAGGGAGAAACATCACTGAGCTGTTTGATAATGACTTACATGGCAAATCAGATGGGGGGGGGGGTCCCCTGTAACATGAGCACCTTTTACTCTGTTCACGTTTCCAAGAGGCCCGTGCTGAGTACCTTTTGAGGGTAAAAGGAGCATCAGTGCCTGGCTTTGGGGAGCCGGTTCCGCCTCCCAGTTCTCTGCCCTGCTGAGTCCGGACTTGCGGCAACTGAGGCAGTCTGGTAGAGGCCTCCGCCATGAATAAGTGTGTTGGTCTTTTTGTTGTTGTTTTTCTGTGCAAGTTGGGAGAGGAGGGTCACTGGGTCTTGGAAGCCTTCCCGCCTCCCCATTAAGTGAACCACAAACAGAAGCAACACTGACTCAGAATCTCCCGGGTTTGAATCATAACGTGCCTCGGTCCTCTTTCCAAGCATCCATCCCGTCACTCCCTCATGCCCTGCGACAAGCCAGGGACCGATGCTGCTTACGCCCGGAGCTGGGGAACGGCTTGGATTTCAACCAAGACCCTTCCTGAGAAGGGGACGCGGCGTGGTGCTTCCGATCCCTACCTGGCCACCCAGCAGGGGCCCGCCTGGGCAGCAGCACCTGCCCCAACCTGTGCTCCTGCCAGGGGCGCCGCCGTGGAAACCACGCAGGTCTGGCAAAGCTTTGTAAACTCTTGTCACCTTGACCATTAAAAACCAGAAGGAGGACATTGGAGTTTGATATTTTCTCATGGGTTGCCTTGAAGACATGTGGTAATGGCAGCTGTTGTAATTCAGTGCCTCACCATGTTCCCATTTTACAGGGAACACCTACGGCCCAGGTCTCCCAGCTGGTGGAGTAGTAAGGTGTGCGTGCTTCCGAAGCTCGTGCTCGTGACCGCCATGCCCATGTGCATGCACTCGACCCGCTCCCGCCCGGCCTCAGGGTGTCTGCTTAAGTCCAGAGCAGACGCCAGGAGAGGTCACAGAAACACCACGCACGACCTGCGTCATCTAGACAAGCCCAAGGGCCTGTTGGGTTAGCCAACAGCCACCGGCTCCAGGGCCTCTGAATTCAGGGCTTCCATTCAGTTCTTAACTGAGGCATTTTGTTAATTGGTGGTGGCGTTGTGGAGCATACCAAAAATTGGTTGCCAAGTAAGGGAACCTCCTGCAGTTAAATAGGCCAGACCAAGAATATATTGCAACACATGGGACATGTCCTAATGGACAGATCCAATATCCACAGTGAAAAAAGGGAAGTTCGTTGTGATGATGCCCTTTCTAACAAGTTCAGCTTAAACTAGTCTGTCGGGTATATGTGGTGTTTCTGTTTGGTCTTGTGTAAACCTCACCGTGCCAAAGAACCCTGTGGGTACAGTTTGGGGCACATCTAGTTGCCTCCTCAGGAGACGGCCACTGGAGGAAGCAGGCACGTGTGGCAAGGCTGAGCATGTCCCTATGGCTTTGGAGGCGTTGCCAAAGTGCCCTCCAGAGCAGCAACACCCTTTTGTGTGCCCACCAGTGGTCCAAAGCGTGCTGGTCACCAGCACAAGCTCCTTAAACTGCCTGGGCTCATCCCGTGCAAGCAACTAGTGCAGAAGTGTGGGCTCCCTGCTGCTCTCAGCCCAACCACTAGGATTTTCAGAGGAACTGCAGTCAGGACTTCTCCCTTCTTCCAGGGCCAAATAAAAGAAGGTCTTTTTTTTTTTTTCTTTAAAATGGATTTGCTCCTGTGTTACGGACTGTAGCTGTGGCCTCCCGTATCCCCCCCCCCTCCTCTCCTCTCCCCTCCCCTCCCCTCCCCTCCCCTCCCCTCCCCTCCCCTCCCCTCCCCTCCCCTCCCCTCCCCTCCTCACACACAGACACAGACACAGACACACACACACACACACACACACACCTTCAGGGTCTTTGGCCAGGACGGGGAAGCAGAGCAGAAAACAACACACTGTTGACTTCTAGTGTCCACTGGCCCAGGTTGAGCCAGCTCCTGTGCTGTGTGACCACCTCTCTCTCTTCTCGCCCCATGTTCAGTCCATCAGCAAGTTCTCAAGGTTCTGCTGCAAAGACATCCCAAATCCAGCCACTCATCATCTCTGCCTGCGATGTCCCGGGTCCAGCCTTCATCATCTCTCACATCGACAACTGCAGTGACCTCCTGATCAGTTCCTGAAAAGCCCTGCAGGAGCTGGGCCCTGCCCATCACTCACTATTCATTCGTCCTGCTTTATTTTTTTTCTTATTCTTTTTTACTTTTATTTTTAAGATTTTTTAAATTGATTTTACAGAGAGAGGAGGCTAGTGCAAGCGAGAAGTATCAACTCGTAGCTGCTTCACTTTAGTCATTCATTGGCTGCTTATCATATGTACCTGGACTGGACAAGCCCAGGGTTTCAAACAGGCGACCCCAGGGCCCTTGCTCCTGCCCTTGCAGCCCTCTGTGTCAGAACATCTCAGGCTCCAGGCCACTGTGAGCGCTGCTGTTTCCCTAACACCTAGCACAATCCATGGCCTATAGCAGACGCTCAGTAAGAATGCACGTAAGCGCCCTGCCGGGTAGCTCAGTTGGTTAGCACATCCGCTGGATACACCAAGGTTGCAGGTTCAGTTCCTGGTCAGGGCATATACAGGAGTCAACCAATAAGTGCACAACTAAGTGGAATAAGATGTCAGTCTCTCGCAAATCAGTTTTAACAAAAAAAAGTACACATAAACTATGCATGAACACACGAATGTGTAATCCAGTGCACATAATGCCTCCTCCTCCAACACAGAGCAGAGGTCATCATCTTGAACCATTTATTGAACGCTGTCGTGAACGCCCATCTGCGCTGACCTCACAACCGTCCTTTTACAGGATGAGTGTGCACTTAGAAAGTGTAAACCTGTTAAAAGTCACCCAGTCCGTCACCAGCGGACCCCCCCCTCCAAAAAAAAAATATCTCCCATTTCTCAGAAGCGGAAACTTCTGGTTAAAGGAATGCCGGCCTGGCCGGACGCTAAGGGACAGGAAAGGTGGGAACCGGCCATCCCAACAGCAGCATCCGCCAGTCCCGGGACTTCCGGGCCGGACTGAGGGGGGGCAGGGGGGGACGGGCGCGCGCGCCGTCGGGGACGCGCACGCAGGGCGGGGCGTGCGGGGGCGCGCGCGTGCGCAGGCGTCGCGCAGAGGGACGAGGCGAAGCCGCGGAGCCAGCGCCAGGTCCGGTCCTGGTCCCCGCCGCCCAGCGCGCCGCCCGCCCGCCCGCCCGTCCGCCCCGTCCGCCCCGCGTCCGCCCCGCCGTCATGGGTGTGCAGGTGGAGACCATCTCTCCCGGAGACGGTGAGTCGGCGCGGCGGGCGGGCCCGCGGCCCCACTGCCGTGCGCATCCGCTCACCGCCCGCCTGTCTGTCTGTCTCCGCAGGGCGCACCTTCCCGAAGCGCGGCCAGACCTGCGTGGTGCACTACACGGGTGAGTGGGCGGCCCGCGGGGCGTGGGGGGCCCGGCCCGGGGTCAGGGGCCCGGGGCGTGGCGGCGGCCGGGCCCGCGTGGCCCGAGGCTGAGGCCTGGGCGCCGGCGGTACCCCCGAGGGGGCGGCCTCGGGCCTGCGGAGCCCGCGGACCCGCGGCCGGGGGTCACCTCGCCGTCACCGGCCCCCGTGTGCCTCGGGGGCCGCCCTCGGGCCCACTGCGCGGAGGAGGAAACTGAGGCTCGGGGAGGCGGACTCGCTTGCCCCAAGGTCACGCTCGGGAATCGGCCGGGCCCCGGGCGGGGAGGGACCGGCCGAGAGGATGTGCGCCGTCTCTGCGCCCCGGCTGCGCCCGCCCCGCCCCTGGAGATAAGAAGGGCGAGGTACTTCCCAATCTCGGGGCGGCCTCTTCCCGCACCCGGCCGGCCGGCCGGCGGGCGGCGGCCTCTCCGCTTCCCAAGCCGTCGCTGTGGCCCAGCCAGGCCGGGATGAGGGTGAGGGTGGGGGTCCGGGGAGGGCGGCGGATGCCCTGTATTCCCCCCACCCACCCACCCACCCAGCCCTTCTAGGGGTAGACCCTTCTCATCGCCACTGTAAGGAGAAGGAAACTGAGGCCCAGTTAGGGGAACAGACGATGAGGTCCGCTGGCGACACCAGAGTCGGTGCCTGGGACCATCTCTTGCACCATGTCCTTACAAGGCCCTCCTGGGTTGTGCTTGGGGGGGGGAGTGGGGGGGTCCGAGCAGGGGGAGGCTCCCTCGTGGCCGTGAGGGGGGCGGCTAGTGAGTGGTGTCGCTGCAGTTGCGGGTGGGAGTAATTTTTCCCCTACTCCTCCTCCTTTCTCCCCTTTCACACCCTTTCCTCTGTTCCTCCTCCTCCCTTCTGTGTTGCTCATCCCCTCTTTCGCTCCTCTCTGCCTTCTCCCGGGTAGAAAGGAGGCTGTAGGCTGTTGTGACCGAGCTGCTGGGCTCTATCTACCCTTCTCTCCCAGACCGTGGGGGGGAGCCCTGTCTTGAGGGGGATGACTTTCTTTGGGAGGGGGGGGGGGGAAGGCAGTGAATGGCTCGCTGCGGTGCCCTTGGTAGACATAGGGGTGGGGCCAGGGGAGCTGAGGACTAGAACCTGAGAGGTGCCGGGAGTAGGAGGTATTGAAACCCATCAGCCTGGTGCCTGAGAGAGAATCTAGAAAGGGTTCTGACATGTTAAGTGGCCATTTCTGTGAGCAGGGTCAGCACCAGAACCGGGGGCGGGGGGGGGGGGCTCTCATGCTCCTGAGTTCACCTGTTTTTCATCCGTGGGATGGAAGAATAACTGTGGCCTTGCACAGCGGTGGGGCGAGTGGGCAGGTCCTCCCGCAGCCACGCAGACGCTGGAACTTAGGTGATGAGGTGATTTCCGCACCCCGCCCTCCCATCTGTGGGCAGCCACATTCAGATGACTGGCTCCTTCATGGGTCCCAGTCCCAGGTCTGTGCCCCTGGTCCTTGGCTTACCCGTCTTCTGGTGCTGGTGGCAGGACGGGATACCAGCGTGTAGACACACACACACACACACACACACACACACAGCACGTCTGGAGCCTTCCTTGAAAAGAACAGATGGCTGTGGGACCCAGAACACCATCAGGGCTTCCACTGCCTCCTCTCAAGTCTCTGCTTTTTCCTTGAGGGTGGCACCCACTCTCACATTCCCAGAACAGCAGCAGGACCCCGCATGCATTAGGACAAAAGCTTTTTTCTGTATTTCCTTTATCTAAGCCCCACAAAGACACCTCAGTGAGAAGTCAGCTCTGCCTCCTGCTCACAGAATGAGCTGTTCTCAGGCAGGTGGCTTTGTTCCTGTGGGTCTTTGCTGCTGGCCTCCCAGGAAGAACCTGTTTAAGGCCTGTGGGGGCGTGAGAGGAATGGGCGTCTGGAGTGGGTAAGGCGTAAGCCATGGGAACAAAGTCTGCCAGTGTGATTGGCAGGGTGTGGGGGCAGTGAGAATGTTATAAAGACGAGGGTTTTCAAAGGCAGGAAGCCCCCTGGGCCTTGAGAAGGGAGAAGGAATTCCCATGATACCCCTAGTTCTTACCTCTGCTTTTCTCCACCTGGCTGCTCCCAGGTGCTGGATGGTGGGAGTCCCCTGTGTGCCCCCACCCGGGCCCGTCCCATGCCCAGTTTCTGTGTCTCCTCTGGAGTGTCTGTCAGAGTCCCTGACTCTGGGATGCCCGGGACGACAGTTCTTAGGAGGGAGAGTCTGGTTGACCCAGGGTTGGGTCAGGAGAACATTCTTGATTCAGTCCACTCTGGCCAGAGGTACCTACTGTGGGCTTGGGAGCGGGTGCAGAGAAGTAGCAGCAGAAGCAAGGTCCTTGCCCAAATCTCCCCTCGGCCACTAGAGGTGTGCGTTGCAAAGACGGACTTTTGCCGGAGGGTCATGTTAGGTGCTGCTGGTGGCTGCCACGCACCCTTGCTGTCACTCTCAGGCTCTTTCTCCGGTGCCTGCTGTGTGGCCCCAGCAGAGCAGGGCCCAGCAGGAGCATGGCCTCAAAGACAGGCCTGGGCCACCTTCCTGTGGTGCCAGAAGGGACCATGAAAACTTGACTGCCACCGTTCAAGCACCTCCTAATACCATGACAGGCGTTGAGGTGGGAGGGAGGGGGTGGGCAGGTAGCCTGTCTCCTCTGTGCCTGGGGGGTCAGGGGGACTCTCCTGGTCCCCGCCTTGCCTCCAGTGGCCCGTCACCTCGATGGCCAGGCTTGTCCTGACACAGAGCTTGGCTTACATCCCCTTCACTGCCATCAGCGGCCACGTGCTGCCATTGTCAGAGCAATCTCAAGTGGATTGACCGCATTCTTTTTTTATCCTCTTCAATAGCAGGTGACATCGCGTCCTTGGGGTTGGGTTTGTCAGTAGCCGGGCTCCTGACTGAGAAAAGCCAAGGGTCCCTTGGCCCCATCTCCTCTGGAGGTCCATCTGGAGGGCAGCTGATGGCCTAGGGCAGGTGTGACCCCAGCCTGCAGCCCCCCCAGGGCAGGTGTGGCCCCAGCCTATAGTCCCCCCCAGGGCAGGTGTGGCCCGAGCCTACAGTCCCCCCCCAGGGCAGGTGTGGCCCCGAGCCTATGTCCCCCCCAGGGCAGGTGTGGCCCGAGCCTACAGTCCCCCCCCAGGGCAGGTGTGGCCCCAGCCTGCAGTCCCCCCAGGGCAGGTGTGGCCCCGAGCCTACAGTCCCCCCAGGGCAGGTGTGGCCCCAGCCTGCAGTCCCCCCCAGGGCAGGTGTGGCCCCAGCCTGCAGCCCCCCCAGGGCAGGTGTGGCCCCGAGCCTGCAGCCCCCCCAGGGCAGGTGTGGCCCCAGCCTGCAGCCCCCCCCAGGGCAGGTGTGGCCCCGAGCCTACAGTCCCCCCCCCAGGGCAGGTGTGGCCCCGAGCCTGCAGCCCCCCCAGGGCAGGTGTGACCCCAGCCTGCAGCCCCCCCCAGGGCAGGTGTGGCCCCGAGCCTACAGTCCCCCCCAGGGCAGGTGTAGCCCCGAGCCTACAGTCCCCCCCCAGGGCAGGTGTAGCCCCGAGCCTACAGTCCCCCCCCCCAGGGCAGGTGTGGCCCCGAGCCTACAGTCCCCCCCCCAGGGCAGGTGTGGCCCCGAGCCTACAGTCCCCCCCCCAGGGCAGGTGTGGCCCCGAGCCTACAGTCCCTCCCCCAGGGCAGGTGTGGCCCCGAGCCTACAGTCCTCCCCCCAGGGCAGGTGTGGCCCCGAGCCTACAGTCCCCCCCCAGGGCAGGTGTGGCCCCGACCCTACAGTCCCCCCCCCCCAGGGCAGGTGTGGCCCCGAGCCTACAGTCCCCTCCCAGGGCAGGCGTGGCCCCAGCCTACAGTCCCCCCCAGGGCAGGTGTGACCCCAGCCTGCAGCGCCCCCAGGGCAGGTGTGACCCCAGCCTGCAGCCCCCCCCTCCCTGCCCAGCCCCTCACGCTTCTGCCTCTCTGTTCTGTCCCATCCACTTCCCTGCTGGGTGTTTCCTTTAATTTTTTTAATTGATTGGTTTTAGAGAGAGAGAGGAGGGGGCAGGAAGAAACATTCATTGGTTCCTTCTGGTCTGTGCCCTTAACGGAAATCGAACCCACAACCTTGAGGTGTGGGGACAGGGCTCTCACCGGGTGAGCTAACTGGCTGGGGCCCTGCTGGGTGTTTCTTGGCCAATGATCTGATGTCTGGAGGAAGGCACGCCCCCAGCACAGACTCCTCACTTGGCTCCCCCCCTACTGCACACATCTGCTGGGCTGGGCTGCGGCAGGACCCTCCCCCCACAGCAGGTGTTTAGTGAGCAGCCACAAGCCAGGCTGCAGGGACGTGCGTGGCCAGTGAGGGAAACAGACCGGATCCCTTGGGGCTTACCTGGGTGACAGGAGGCCTGAGGCCCCTGGTAAGATGAAAGCAGGGTGGGCTGTGGGGAGGGGGCTTGCTGCTTACAGTGAGGGTGGTTGCAAAGGACCTCTGATAAATGACGTTTTACTACTTAACCAAGGGAAGTCAGGGTGCGGCCGGTGCGGCTGTCCAGGGAAAGGGTATTCAGCAGAGGGGAGGGCCACCACTGTGGCCCCAAGGCTGCTGCAGGCTGGCTGTGTCGGGAACAGCAGGGAGACCATGTGGCCGGACTGGGGGTGGGGGGGAGAAGGTGAGGTGATGGCAGCCCTGGAGATTGTTGTAGGAATGCTGGTTGTGCTCTCCGAGGAAGGAGGGGTCACGGGAGGGTCATGCGCAGACTTGGGTTTTAGTAGGCCCGCGCTTTTCTGGCTCCCGCGTGGACAGGGAACTCTTGTGGGCAAGGGTGGGCACAGGGCCCCGGATGTATCCTAGGTGTGTAGTGTGCAGCCTGGACAGAGGGGGTTCCAGGCAGCCATGATCCCCAGGAGGACGTGGGTCCTGTGTGGGGTTCACATCTGGCCTCTGCCGTGTGTGACATATTGTGGCTGTTGGGGAAATTGTCCCATTTGCCCAGCTTCTGTGTACCGTCTGTAAATGGGAGTGCCGGCCCTTGGTGTGAGGGGCTGTGGGTGAGGGCTCTCCAAGAGTGGGGGAGAGTGCACTTACAGTCAGAGTCTCCCTGGGTCTGAGCCCCAGGCGGTGTGTCCCTATCGCCCCGTCTCCACCCGCTGGCACCACCAGTGACAATGGAGTGGAGGAAGGAGGGGCCCTGGAGCGGCCCACGTGTCCGTGTCCGCGCAGTTTAGGGTTAGTGAGCGGGGGCGGGGTCCTCGGTCTCTCTCTGCTCCACACACGGGGGAGGTGGGGGGAGGAGGCACCTGTAAAGGAGAGGTGACTGAGCTAGGATTCTGCTGAAAGCGGCCCTCTTGTTGCCTGCAGACTGTAACGGCTGGGGGCTGTGGCTGTGCTCTCAGGTGGGAGGACCCAGAGCGAGTTGTTAGTGTGCTATTGCCTGTGGGTGTGAGAGGGACAGGGCTGGCGCGCGTGGCTGTGTGGGCAGGTAGGGCGCCAGTCCTCTCTCTCGGTTCCTTAGCCTCAGGAGGGTTTCACATTTGAAAATAGCCCTTGCTGCAGACGCGTCTTTTCTTTCCTTTGGGCTTGCAGCCCCTGCAGTGCAGAATCCGCAGGGGAGCGCAGAAGGGGTGACATTTATTTTGTCACGTTGGCCATTGCTGTCTGCTTGCAGAATGGGTACATAGCTCTGTTCCATGGGGGTTTTTTCTTTGTTTTGCTGAGCTGTTCCAGTTGAAGACATCATGACACTTTTCGTCTGAATCCTTTGAGCATGCTCTAAGAGTGAGAGCAATCCCCCTTTCCTCCTCCTGGTCTCATCCAAGAAAACGAAAGTGACTCCGTGGTACCTAAAACCCGAATTCATACCGAAACTGCCCCGTAGTCCTCAGGGTGCTTTTAGTAGCTTTTTCTCAAAACCAGGGCTTAGCTGAGGTTTGCTCGTTGCAGTTGGGAACTGTAGCATCGACCCAGAAGGGTCCTCACGTTGACCGCCCGGGTTCTCCCAAGACAGCGGGCTCATTTTCTCTCGGAAAAGCCCACGTCTGTCTCGTTTCCCCGTGTCGTCTGACCCCTTCCACCAGCTTGGTTTCCTGTTCCCTGGAAGCCGAAATGTCTGAGTGGTTTCTCCTGAAACAATGGAGTGTGAAATCACATGTGATACTGTGTGTCCCCAAAGAGAACCTCACTGTGTGTGACGCTAACCGTGGCCCTGCATGCACAGGTCCCCCTTCCCCTCTGCAAGGGGCAGGCCACCACCTGCCGCTCGCCAGCGCCCCCTGGCATCCGCACCAGTGACGATGTAGCCTGAACAAGTGGTATCACCGGCGTCCCCAAGTGGGGCTTCAGTCTCATTCCCGTCAGCTGCCTTCCGAAAGTAGGATAAAGGTGAATTCTTTTCCTTTAAATGCCAGCTTTTTAAAGTGAGGAGCTGGTTTTTTAGTCACCCCAGTGGAGGCAAAGGGACTTTCCCCCTTGTGTCTGTCCGTCCATGTTTAGTACACAGCGGAGTCATATGTTTTACTCGGGGCCTTGGACTCGTTGATGCTCAGGACTGACCCTCCCGCTGCCCCGAGTGTTGCTGGCAGGAGGCCCCCGGGCTGCTCCGCACCTGTGTGACCTGCTCCCAGGCCCGGGTCCCAGCACTCGGGCCTTCTTGGCGTCAGCCGCCTCTGACAAGCTCTGGTTACTTTTACTGGGGTTCATAGACTTTTTGTTTTTATGAACAGCTTTATTAGATACAATTTGTGTCCTATAAAATTTACTGATTTACCCATGGGCTTTTTCACTGGAACGTTCTTGGTGGTTAAAAACTGATTAATTTGTGTGTGTGTGCGCGCGCATGTGTGTGTATGTGGAGTGCTGACAGGCTGTCCGTATCTGCAAACTGGGGCTTGTTTGTCTGCCTTGGGATTGTCTCTGAGGAATAGCCCTGTCCCTGCTGTCCCGTGGAGAAGGCAGGACTTGGGATCGTCTCTGAGGAATAGCCCTGTCCCTGCTGTCCCGTGGAGAAGGCAGGACTTGGGATCGTCTCTGAGGAATAGCTCTGTCCCTGCTGTCCCGTGGGGAAGACAGGACTTGGGATCGTCTCTGAGGAATAGCTCTGTCCCTGCTGTCCCGTGGGGAAGACAGGACTTGGGATTGTCTCTGAGAAGTAGCCCTGTCCCTGCTGTCCCCTTGGGAGAACTTAGGCACATGCCAGCTGCTCTCTCCTTTCCATGCTTCTAGTAACGTCTGCTTGTTTATTTGTTTTTCTGTTTCTTTGTCTTGTTTTGTGTTTACCTACTGCAGCGCTGACCTGGGTCCTTGCCCCCTTCCTTTAACTCGGTGGGGGGGGGGGACTCTAGCAGCTCAGAAAGGAGAGGGGGAGGAGTGCAGGGGAACGCATCCGCTCCGGGGTGCTGCTCTGCCCGCTGTCCTCGCCTTGGCACGTCCCCTCCGGGAGCTCCGACCTCCCTGGCCTGCCCCCCGGTAGGGCCTGCCCCCAGCCCCCCCACAGGCCGACTGCTGTCTCAGCTTCAGTGACACCCCTCCTCAGGTCTCCCCTGACCCTCGACTAAAGCAATTCTTCACGCATGGGCATGTGCGTGTGCGCGCACACAGACACCTGAGTCTCCTGCTGGCTCCTGTCCACTTCCTTGTCCTTCCGCTCAGCCGGGCTGTGCGCGGTTCGCATCTGCTCTTTCCCCAGGACACTGCAGGCTCCAGAGGCCAGGTCCACGCTGGCGGCTTCTCCAGGGCCTCCCGCCAGTGCCTGGCATGGAGGTGGTACGCAGGGACTGTGTGAACGCGCGGTCAGTGAGGGTGGGCAGACTCGCTGCAGCGGGACAGACACCTGGTGCTGGACGGGCCGTGCGGTCAGTGAGGGTGGGCAGACTCGCTGCAGCGGGACAGACACCTGGTGCTGGACGGGCCGTGCGGTCAGTGAGGGTGGGCAGACTCGCTGCAGCGGGACAGACGCCTGGTGCTGGACGGGCCGTGCGGTCAGTGAGGGTGGGCAGACTCGCTGCAGCGGGACAGACACCTGGTGCTGGACGGGCCGTGCGGTCAGTGAGGGTGGGCAGACTCGCTGCAGCGGGACAGACACCTGGTGCTGGACGGGCCGTGCATGGGTGGGTGTGTCCTATCAGGCAGGCGGGGTGGGGGCTCGCCAAGTGTGTGCAGCGGCCTGGTGTCGGGAGAGGCGCCTTGGACTTGTCCACAAGTCCAGACTGACCAGTGTATGTGCAAGGCACTGTTCTGGATACAAGAATATGGGAATGAAGAGGACATGTCTGCCATCGTAGACTTACCCGGTGGTGGGAGGGACAGATAACAAAAATGATTAGTAAGCACAGGTGCGTTGTCCTTGTAAGTAAGTGCTAAGGAGGGGACAGGAGAAGGTAGGAATTTGAGACAGAGCAGTGAAGGCCTCGGGCCTGACGTTTGAAGAAAGAGCTGAGGGAGGTAGGGCAGTGATCAGTCCATGGGACTGGGGGCGAGGGGACAGAGGCCCGCAGCGGTGTGTGTGCGGAACAGAGGAGCGGCCACTTGGGTGTGGAAGTGCCAGCACGGGAGTGATGCCATGCTGGGGGCAGGTCTCCCATGGCCCTGTAGGCTGTGTTACGGGCGCTGGCTGCTAATCTGAGTGCACTGTGGAGCCCAAGGAGGATTTGGGCAGAGGAGCAACAGGGTCTGTTTTAAGAGAATGTTCCTCTGGCTGCTGTGTGGAATGTAAATTGGAGGAGAGCGGGAGGCAGAGGACCAGGGAGGGAACTTCTCTCACAGTCTGGGCCTAAGCTCCAGAATGCCTGCCTCAACCTGCCCTCCTGTGACCCCCTGCCCCTCCCTTTCCCCTGGGACATAGTGTGGCCGCCCTCTTGTCTGTCGTGTGATGACGTGGGAAATGGGAAGGCGTGCCCACAAGAACGTGCGCTTTGGTTGTGTTCTGGGGTCTTGTGTGTGCTTCCCTCGTGGGCCCTCCTTTGGAAATACTCTTTTAGTCAGACTGTAGAACGGTTTAGCCGGAGGTTGGAAGCATTTTCAGGTGGGCAATAAATAGTCTTGCACTCAGTGTGTGTGACGACAGGAGGAAGAGCTGCTTCTGTCTCTGGGTGGGCACTGGGCCTTTGATCGTGCCGCAATGTGAGTGGCTTCTCACAGCTCCGACTCCTCAGAGGCCTGGAGAACAGACAGACGTGAACTTCGAATTCATACCTCTTAGCTATCTCAGGGTGTAGAATCTCTTTTCACCCGTGATGGTTGGGACAAGCGGATAGTTGATACATGAATCACGAAAGTGTCATAGCTTTCTGTAAACATTTCAAATCCAAACATAAATCACAGCTAAAGGGCCATGTCTTTCATTTAAGATGGCTGTTCTGGTAGAGTTGACCACTGTCATTCTTGCAAAACCTAATTTTGGCTTCTTTTAAAATAGAACAAGGGCTGTCGTGAGGTCATTTAAATGCGTTCCAGATTTTTAATATTTCTTTCTCCAGACATACATTGGTCTCACCCGCACACAGTTATTCACCAGCAGTAAGAGAGGCCCAAACAGTTACGTAGGGCCTCTCTCTCTCTTTCCCACTACTGTAACAGTTACTTACTATTTAATTCTGTGATTAATAGTCGGGAAGTAACACTGCCTGTGGGTTTGGGAAGACACAGAGCTGGTCAGCCCTTCAGTCAGCATAGAGCTCACACGGGAAGGAGTGAGAACGAGCTGGAGAAAGGAGGAGTGAGAACGAGCTGGAGAAAGGAGGAGTGAGAGCGAGCTGGAGAAAGAAAGGAGGAGTGAGAGCGAGCTGGAGAAAGAGAAGGAGTGAGAGCGAGCTGGAGAAAGGAGGGGTGAGAGCGAGCTGGAGAAAGAAAGGAGGAGTGAGAGCGAGCTGGAGAAAGAAAGGAGGAGTGAGAGCGAGCTGGAGAAAGGAGGAGTGAGAGCGAGCTGGAGAAAGGAGGGGTGAGAGCGAGCTGGAGAAAGGAGGGGTGAGAGCGAGCTGGAGAAAGAAAGGAGGAGTGAGAGCGAGCTGGAGAAAGGAGGAGTGAGAACGAGCTGGAGAAAGGAGGGGTGAGAGCGAGCTGGAGAAAGGAGGAGTGAGAGCGAGCTGGAGAAAGGAGGGGTGAGAGCGAGCTGGAGAAAGGAGGAGTGAGAGCGAGCTGGAGAAAGAAAGGAGGAGTGAGAGCGAGCTGGAGAAAGGAGGAGTGAGAGCGAGCTGGAGAAAGGAGGAGTGAGAGCGAGCTGGAGAAAGAAAGGAGGAGTGAGAGCGAGCTGGAGAAAGAAAGGAGGAGTGAGAGCGAGCTGGAGACGGGCAGGAGGGTGCCGCCGGGCTGGGGCTTTCTGGGCTCTGGGTCCCACGAGGGTCTTTGGCCGCTGAGTGAGAGGGGTTTCAGAGAGCTGCTTCTGTGTGTAATAAGGAGGAAGACTCGGCTAAGCATCAGTCGTGTGCCCATCTGTACCTGGGTCGGCCCGTCCATTTCTGTGAGAATTGTTCCCAGGTCTTCAGATGGAAATCTGCAGAAAAAATGGCGGCTTTGAACTGGGTCCCCACCTGCATTCAGCCCTGGCTCTTGCGCTTAAGCAATGACCGGCTGAGTGACAGTCAGGCCCTTTCTCCCTCCTCCCAGCTGTACACGGCAGGAACTTGGTTCTGTTTTGAGTCTGGGGCGTTCTCTTTTGTTGTTGCCATTGTTTGATTTAGGTTTTGAGTTTTTGTTTTTCATCTTAAAACTTGCCATCTTTTGGACCTTGTAAAATGCTGCCCATGCAACAAATTCAGCAGCAGCTGAAAAGCACACGTGAGTCATGAGCTGAAACTGAAGTCCCAGAGCCCTTCAGTCGTCCGTCCGCACCCTGATGCGAAGCGGAGGACGCGGGCAGTGGCTCCACTTCTGCTGGATTATTAGCAAAATAACAACCCAGCGGTCCTCCTGTCCCGCTCCCGGCTGAGGGGCCTCAGCACTGCCTTTGGGACGGGCCAGTGCCAGGAGCACGGTCACGGAGCACTCTGCTCAGGAGCGGCAGGCCCGGTCTGTCTCTGCTGGTCCCTTCTGAGCGAGGGCAGGAGCAGGGAGGGAGAGCAGCCAGCCCTGGGGACGGGCTCAAGACTCCCACACCCTTTGTCGTCGTCGTCCTCAGAACCCCCCTGCTCCTGTCATAGTCGTCCTCGGAACCCGCCTGCTCCCTCACCAGGGACTTGAGTCTTGCTCTTCCCCGAGAGAGCAGCTAACCACTCGGAAGGGGACCCAGACGGAGGGGCCATCGGCTGTCTCGCAGGCAGAGGCTGGAACGGTCCCTCATGTGGCCGTACCTTCCGCTCTTTCCCTGGTCCTGAGAGTGACCTGGAAACCCCAGATTCTCGCGTTTCTCACTGGTCAGGGGTTCAGGCGCTGAAGGTAAAAACTCCTGTTCTGGGCTTACCCTTGTTTCTCCCTGGCGTGTAGGGAAGAAAAGGTCTAAATATGGAAGCCTCCTCCTGGTCCTGCTGGCTCTTAACTGCGCCAGCGAAGAAACTCTGCAAGTGCCTGTGCGTGCCAGCGCTGAGTGCCAGGGCTGAGCTGAGGGCCACAGGGACGGACGGGGACTCGGAATCCAGGGCTGTGACCTCAGGGCGGCTCCTGGAATCGGGACCGAGGGACTACCAGGCAGGCAGATCATGGGTCACGGGGTCTAGAAGTTGGTGTGTAGTCAGAAATGAAATCGGTCAGTTCTACAAAAAAAAAAAATGTGTGTGTGTGTGTGTGTGTGTGTGTATAAATAAAAATAAAAGGTCAGGCTGGCTGTGATTTTTCCCTGAGAGTGGCCTTCGGAGTGTTTGGAATGTCAGCTGTCGTGTCCAGACCGCACCTTGGCCGCCTCTGCTCAGCGGAGAGGGCTTTCTCTAGGAAAGGATTGCACTAGCTTGGCAGGTGGCGTCGTTGTTGAAGGGCTCGGGCCCTGGCACGCGGGCATCGGAGTTAAACTGGGAGCAGCTGCTGAGACTCGGCCGGCTGCCTGTTCACCTGCTCCCTGCCCGCAGGGGGGACCTCGCCGTCTCCTGCGGGGCTGGCGTGAGGGGTGAGCCTGTGCAGGATTCCAGTAAATCACGCTTTTTTCCCTCCTTTAAAATGGAGGAGTTTTATAGAGGCGTAATTGACATGCAGTCAACTGATACTATGTAACGGGTACAGTTTCATAAGTTTAGATGTTTCTTTGTTCCTCTTTGGAACTTCACCTTCTCTCCATCTCCAACAACCACTGATCCGCTTTTTTTTTTTTTTTTTTTTTTTTAATATATTGATTTTAGAGAGAGAGGAAGGGAGAGAGAGAAGCATCCATTGTTTGTGCATTCATTGGTTGCTTCCTGTCTGCGCCCTGACCGGGGAGGGAACCCGTGCCCGTGGCCTCTCTGGCAGTGCTCGAACCAGCTGAGCCCCTGGCCAGGGCCCTGACACCTTCTTCCCAGCAGATTCGTTTGCGTTCCCTAGAGCTCTATATAAATGGAATTGTACAGTTTATACTCTTCTTTTTTTTTTTTTTTTTCTATTACAGTTAACAATATATTAGTTGCAGGTGTCGGTGTGGACTCTCTTTGTCTGGCTTTTTTCACTAGGCATAATTATTTTGAGATTATGATGTCATTCCATGTATTAATAGTTTTGTTTTTTGTTGTTACCGAATACAATAGTTGTATCTCCACGCTTGCCCACTCACCAGTTGGGTGAGTGCGTTGTGCCCTCTGAGGCTGTTACCGTGAAGTCTACTGTGAGCGTTTTGCATGTCCTTTCACATGAGCGGGACGGCCGTCATTCCTCTTGGACAAATATCCGGGAGCCGGAGGGCGCAGGGTCATGGGTGAGGGGTGTGTTCCACTTAGACTTCCAAGCCCTTTTCCACGGTGGTGGTTCCATTATCTGTTCCCACCATCGAGGCATGAGAATCCCC
This sequence comes from Saccopteryx leptura, assembly GCF_036850995.1. Lineage (NCBI taxonomy): Eukaryota > Metazoa > Chordata > Mammalia > Chiroptera > Emballonuridae > Saccopteryx > Saccopteryx leptura. Next base: position 216,207,899 of record NC_089507.1, on the reverse strand, counting down.
ATGACACAAGATGGTCAGTCTGTCGCTGGGCCCGTTCTGATGGGCAGTGGCCGTCCCCCAGTGGTATTAATTTGCCTTTTTGCAAGGACTGACCATGTTGAGCATCTTTTCATGTGCTTACTTGCCATCCGCGTAGTTTTTTGCTCTTTTTTTAATTGTTTGTTTTCTTATCGTTGAGTTTTGAGAACTCTTTGTGTATTCTGGGCACAAGGCCTTTATCCGAGGCTTCGCGAAGGTTTTTCTCGCAGTCTATGACTTCCCTTTGCATCCTGTTATTAAAGTTTTGTATGTTACAGTACAGAAGTTTTTAACTTTGATGGCATTCAGTTTATCCTTTTATGGATTATGCTTTTTTATCTTTGGCTTTGTGTCTAAGAAACCTTTGCCTACGTTGCAGTCACAATTATTGTTTCCATGTTTTCTTCCAGAAGTTTTGTAGGTTTGTTTATATTTACGTCTGTTATCCATTTTGAGTTGACACTGGCTGATGTCTCAAGTACAGGCCCACGTATTGGCCTGTTTGCCTGTGGATATCCAGTGACCCAGCCCAGTGTATTTTTCATGTCTGGAGGTTTTGTTTTAATCTTACTGTTATTCTCTCCTTCTAACATCTGTGTCAGTTCTGGGCTGGTTTCAACTGATGGATGAGTCTCGCATTGCGGGTCCTGTTTTCCTGCCTTTTTGCATGCTGTGTAATCTTTGGATGACAAACCTTAATACATGGGGGGGGGGGGGTCTTTCCTCTAAATCGTCCTGAGCTTTGTAACGGGAAGCACCTAAGTTAACTTGGAAACAGTTTCCGAGATCTTGCCTCATCGTCCTGGGTGCACTGCCCAGGGCCTCCTGGACCAGGACTTTCTCCTGTCTGCCGGTGGGAACAGGCACTTACCTTGCTGAATGTTTTGGATGGTTCTTTCCTGGCCCTGAGTAGTGTCCTCAAACACGCATTAGTCCTCTCCGAGCACTTGGGGGGACCTCACACAGCCCCTCCTCCCTGGTCTGTGTCTTGTGGGCTTGAACTGCCTTGAGCTCCATCCCAGATCGGGTCCCTGGAAACTCCGGAGGATGTAGGTGGGGCGGGCAGAGGGCTCGGCCTGCTGGTGTCCCAGCCCGCGGGAGTCGCTGCCGTCCGCGTAGCGGTCAGCATCTGAAAAACCACTGTCTAGCTATTATCAGGGTTGTTCTCCTTTTTTGTTCATGGTTGGTTGTTTTTATTTTGTTTCAGTTCAGATGGGGGGTAAATCTGATCCCTGTTCTGCAGTCACAGCTGCACTCACGCCCTGCACTCAGCAGTGGCCAGCCCAGCGCCCACCGAGAAAACACTATGCACACTCACTCCTGCTTCCTCGGGGACACTGCTCTCCCCCAGCCTGGCCCCGCCATTCATAGAGGGCTCCTTCTTCCCTATGGGGGGAAGCCTTCTAGCACCTTCTTGACCCTGGAGCCTGCACCGGTTGTGTGACATCCTGCCGGCTCCGGGGGTGTTGTTACTGTTTAGACTTGGACGACAGGAAACCCCCTCCTGGGGCTGAGGGAGCATCACCACTCAGCCTTCCCTGCCCGGGTTTCTCCTCCGAGAAAGGAGGGGAGACAACAGTTGGTGACCATGGTCTGAAGTTCTGGGGTGAGGCTGATGTCCTCTTCCTGGGGACAGCCACTCGTCGGAAGCGGGATAGGAGAAGGAGGCCCTCAGCAAGGCTCCTGCTCAAAGCCTCTCGACTCAGAAACCCTCCTTGGCCTTCATGGTTTCTTAAAATAACGGCGAGACACAGCCCGCAGTGGCCCGGAGGAGCTTCGGAGCGCTGGGGGCAGACCCCTCCCGGGCAGGCTCCTCGCTGCAGAGCACCGGCTTTGGGGGGCCCGCCCTGGCCTGGCCCCGCCTGTGCTCAGGAGCACCTGGGAAGGACCCGGTCTATCCCCGTACCCTGGGGGTTTTCATGGCAGTCACATGTAATCTGCCCTAGTATGGGGCACAGTCAGATTGGCCGGGAAATAGAGTAACTCTTTCATAGGTATACTGTATTTTTAAACTATGAGTTGCAACCCATTAGTGTACCATGAAATAAATTTAGGGGTAACCATCAGCATTCGTTTTAACAATGAGAAGTGTGTCCCACGTGGTAACTATTCCGTGTGAATACTGTTGGTTTATACATGTTTGTGTGCGTCCTGGGTCCTGACACCCCACAGCAGCTGTTGGCGTGGTCAGTGGGTGCCCTTGTGGTGGGGGTCGAGTTCCCCTTCTCTGCGGTTCCCCTCCTGGTGGCTCTGCCGTGGGCTGTGCTGAGTGAACGTCAGGGAAGGGTGGCCCTCATACCAGTCAGGTTACTTCCAGCTGCAAGTGAAACCTGACTTCAGGCAAAGTGGACTTCCAGTTGCCCCAGAACACAGGTTTGAGGGAGGCGGTTTGAGTCTGGCTCGGGTCAGGGGGAGGACTACTCTGTGGTGCTCCTGACCTTTTCATGGTTACAGGGTGGCTGCCATGGTTCCAGACATCACAGCCTCACTCAGCAGCGCTCACAGGAAGGGAGGGCGGGAGCTTTCTTCCTGAGAGTGTTTTCTTTTCTACTCGCGAGACAGGCCTTTTCCTTCACAATTCTGGACTTCACAGTTGGTCCGAGTGCCCAGACTGGCCCATGTGCCCCCCACCCCAGTCCCTGTGTGGGAGAAGGGCTTAGCCTGGTTCAGTCGCTCTGCTGGGCCGGGCTGTCGCTGCTCCTGGGGAGGGGACGTTCAGTTAGAAAGGGGGTGGGGGTGCTGAGTCTGGAAGGTGCCACGAGCCTGGCGCCCAGGTGCCCTCTGGGCAGCTTTTTCTCTGGGTTTTGTCCAGCTAGCCTTCGCCCAGTCGGAGCTCAGGGGCCGGGGCCACCCTTCCACCCTTGGCTCCTTCCCGAGTGGCTCCTCTCCTGTGACTTGTCCCCCGTGGCTGCTCAGGACACCCCAGGCCCTGCTCCCATCCGCTCTGCAGGGTGCAGACTGGGAAGAAGCTATTTCTGGCCTCTGTCTTCTTGTGCAGCTCACAGTCCCCGTTGGGCTAAATAAAGCCTTTAGCTAGATAGAGCCAGAGCCCACTGCTACTGGCTCTGACCTCGAGCCGGTTACTGAGCCTGGGACTTGGTCCCCTTGTTTCTGTCACAAGCAGTCCTGGGGTGGCTGGAAAGGCCCCCTGCCCGGCCAGAGGAGTCTGGCCTGCTGTCACCCTAAACCAGGGGTCCCCAAACTTTTACACAGGGGCCAGTTCACTGTCCCTCAGACCAATGAAGGGCCGGACTATAAAAAAAACTGAACAAATCCCTGTGTACACTGCACATATCTTATTTTAAAGTAAAAAAACAAAATGGGAACAAATACAATATTTAAAATAAAGAACAAGTAAAGTTAAATCAACAAACTGACCAGTATTTCAATGGGAACTATGCTCCTCTCACTGACCACCAATGAAAGAGGTGCCCCTTCCGGAAGTGTGGCGGGGGCCGGATAAATGGCCTCAGGGGGCCGCATGCAGCCCGTGGGCCGTAGTTTGGGGACCCCTGCCCTAAATGCTCAGGGCTGGTGGGTTGGGTTCAGTGTGTGCAGGGAGCCCAGATGGGCTGGAGGGGGTGTCTGTAGCGAGGATGGGGTGGGGGCTGTTCTCCCAGGTCCTCATGTAGAGAGAACTGTCCCAGCCCTGCCTTTGTCATTTCTTTATTAGGTAGTGACTGTGTTCTGGTACCGCTGAGCTTCCTGTCCACACACACACACCCCTTAGTTCTAGGGTGCCAGTTCCTGGCTCTGCGCTGACGTGGCAGGGGCAGCAGACCCCTGTCCTCCCGCTCCAGGCCCTGCCAGCATGCCCTCGGGCCGCCGCAGGCCGCCAGAACATCTGTCACCCCTCCTGCTCTGTAAGGACAGTGGTTCCCATCCCTCCCTCCCTGGTGCCTGGGATAAAGCTCTCTCCATCTCTGCTTCCCTGGACCCCTTACAAGTGTTGGCATTTTTAGGTTGGGATTTTGTTGGGATTCCCCTCTTCCTCTCAGAAATAAACACAAAATTCTGTATTTTTCTGCATCTTCTGAGTGGTGCTTAGAACCATGGTGGAGCCAGCCCTCAGCCATCCCCTCAGTGTGGGCTCCTGGCACGAGAGTTTGGGGACCTCAGTGACAGGTGTCACAGTGGCCGAGGCGGTCTCTTCTGAAGGAGCTGCAGGTGCTCGCCCACGGCACCTCTGCTCCTGGTTCCCTCTTCAGTGGACGGGCCGTGTGGTGTGTCTGGCTTCTGGGAATCGGGAATAACGTGAACGTAGTGTTTGAATTTCTAGTCTAGCTTTTTACTGTGTTTGCAAATGACTTCACTTCTCTGCCTCGGTGCCTGCATCCGGAAGCAGGGCAGTGCGCGGGGCGGGTGACGGAGTTTCTGTGTGGTGCCCAGCGGAGGCCCCTGGGCAGCACCGCCTGCAGCCCACTGGCAAGGGGGTGCCCCAGCGCCACTCTGGTTCTCTGACCCGCAGGTGGCTCCAGTCCAGTCCAGTTCTGACACTGCCCGCGTTTCTGTAGAAGATGGCGGGCAGGTTAGGGAAGGGACATTTATCCTGGGTGGGACCTTCAGCCGTGTCTGGGAGGAGGCCACGGGGCACGGACACGTGTACAGTCCCGACTCGAGAAGAGCATGTCCAGCCGGCAGAGGGACTGTGCCCACTCCTCAGACCCGGGACACCGGCCAGGCCCCCGGTGCTGGCGTGCTGGGTGTGCCGTCTGCCCGTGGCCTCGGACGGGCCCCGTGTCACTGCTCCTCAGACCCGGGACACCGGCCAGGCCCCCGGTGCTGGCGTGCTGGGTGTGCCGTCTGCCCGTGGCCTCGGACGGGCCCCGTGTCACTGCTCCTCAGACCCGGGACACCGGCCAGGCCCCCGGTGCTGGCGTGCTGGGTGTGCCATCTGCCCGTGGCCTCGGACGGGCCCCGTGTCCCCACTCCTCAGACCCGGGACACCGGCCAGGCCCCCGGTGCTGGCGTGCTGGGTGTGCCGTCTGCCGTGGCCTCGGACGGGCCCCGTGTCACTGCTCCGGGCGCTCAGGCTGCGTCTCCCTTTCTCACAGGGATGCTTGAAGACGGGAAGAAATTTGATTCCTCGCGGGACAGAAACAAGCCCTTTAAGTTTATGCTGGGCAAGCAGGAGGTGATCCGAGGCTGGGAGGAGGGCGTCGCCCAGGTACGTGTCCTCTGCTCTGCTTGTTTCCTGGGGTGTGTCTTTTAAGCGGTGGTTGTGGATGGGACATTCCTGTGGTTCAGAAATCAAAAAAGGAACACGTGAGAACTCACTCCCATCCCACCTTCTCCCCCCAGCCCCGCCGAGTCCCTCCTGTGCTCCTGTTTCTCGTAGGCTTCTGAAGCACATGCAGAAAGACGCACACACCTTTTTCTTCCTTTTAAACGCACAGTATTCTGCACTTTGCTTTGCTTTTTACTTAATCTACCTTGAAAACACTTTCTATACCCTAGGTGGGTGTGCTGTGTGGGTGGCCAGTACCCTGCAGGCGGCCCTGTGGGGCGTGTCCAGTGTTCTGCTGCAGTGGCCAACCTTGTGTGGGCTTTATTCTACATGTGTCCAGTGTCGCCATGGGCACATTCTCAGTGGTGGAGGGGGGTCCAGGGGCTGTGTGCCCGGCTTTCACAGGGTGCCCAGTGGCCATGCGCCAGGGTCCGCTGTGAGCTCCGCCTGCCCCTGGGCGCTCCAGCAGAGTGTCAGACGTTTGGCTCAGGGCAGTGGAGTGACTGAGCATGTTACCCTGGGGCTCTTCTCATTCGTGTGACTGTGTCGGGTCTGACCACTTCTGAGAGGTCATCCTTGTGGGGACAGTCATTGTGTCTGCCTTGCTCTGTTCCTTCCCCTCTCCCCTCATTGTTGGGTAAACACCTTTTGTTCTGCCAACACTTAAGAAATTCCCAGTAGGCAGTCGGGGGCCCGGGGCTGCCAGATTTCGGTTGGAGTCTGTCCTTGCATGGAGCCCCGGAATTTTTCCTTGGCCCTGCCAGGGATGTGGTCAGTGGCCTGCAACCCAGCGGACCTTCTTGTCAGGCCCTGCATGGTGGCAGTCAGCGCCTCTCCCTCGCGGCTGCGAGAACTGGAGATGTAACCAGAGTAGAAACATGTCTCTTTTCTAGAATAGACATTGTTCCACTTCCTCTAAATCACTGATCTATCTCCAAATACATTGCTTACCATGCAGGAACTTGAAGCCATCCAGTCCCAGGTGTCTGATTTCTGTCCCTGCAGGGCAGGGTAAGGAGAGGATTCTTTTTTTTCACCTTCAGTCCCTCCACAGGTGTGTGTAGAACTGGGCACCTGAAACCTGCATTATTAACTAGCGCCAACCCAGTAAACTCAGTTAACACTTAGGATCTTTGTGGTTCACTCCCTTTGGAAATCCTGCCGGCTGTGCCTTTCTGTCTGGTCCTGTCCCCACCCCCATGTCTGGCCAACTCCTGGTCCACAGCCCACCCCCGTCTCCCATGCCAGCCATTGTCCACACCGCAGCTCATCGTCTGCGGCTACTCTGGCCGGGAACAATCATTGTGTTGTGTTCCCAGAGCCGTAACTGCCACCGAGATCATGTTATCCGCCTGTTCCACCTCCCAGACTGGCCAGGCGGGACGGGGCTGGGGACGTGCCCAGGGCCCCGGGCCCAGGCGCTCGGGGCAGTCACTGCTCTCACTTGAGAGAGGGCCGGTGGCCTGGGGCTTCATAGGACATCTTCTAAAGTCCTCGCAGAACATTTCTTTAGCAAGTGAGTGGAAAGCAGAGGCGGGTGCTGTCCCCAGGCCCCCCACACACACCGTTCCCGTGTGCTGTCAGCTGTGCCCCCCACACACACCCCGTTCCCGTGTGCTGTCCCCAGGCCCCCCACACACACACCGTTCCCGTGTGCTGTCAGCCGTGCCCCACACACACACCGTTCCCGTGTGCTGTCCCCAGGCCCCCCACACACACCGTTCCCGTGTGCTGTCGGCCGTGCCCCCCACACACACCGTTCCCGTGTGCTGACGGCCGTGCCCCCCACACACACACCGTTCCCGTGTGCTGTCGGCCGTGCCCCACACACACCGTTCCCGTGTGCTGGCGGCCGTGCCCCCACACACACACACCGTTCCCGTGTGCTGACGGCCGTGCCCCCCACACACACACCGTTCCCGTGTGCTGTCGGCCGTGCCCCACACACACCGTTCCCGTGTGCTGACGGCCGTGCCCCCCACACACACACCGTTCCCGTGTGCTGGCGGCCGTGCCCCCCACACACACACCGTTCCCGTGTGCTGTCGGCCGTGCCCCCCACACACACCGTTCCCGTGTGCTGACGGCCGTGCCCCCACACACACACACCGTTCCCGTGTGCTGTCGGCCGTGCCCCCCACACACCGTTCCCGTGTGCTGTCGGCCGTGCCCCCCACACACCGTTCCCGTGTGCTGTCCCCAGGCCCCCCACACACACACCGTTCCCGTGTGCTGTCGGCCGTGCCCCCCACACACACCGTTCCCGTGTGCTGTCGGCCGTGCCCCCCACACACACACCGTTCCCGTGTGCTGTCCCCAGGCCCCCCACACACACACCGTTCCCGTGTGCTGTCCCCAGGCCCCCCACACACACCCCGTTCCCGTGTGCTGTCAGCTGTGCCCCCCACACACACCGTTCCCGTGTGCTGTCAGCTGTGCCCCCCACACACACACCGTTCCCGTGTGCTGTCAGCCGTGCCCCCCCACACACACCGTTCCCGTGTGCTGTCAGCCGTGCCCCCCACACACACCGTTCCCGTGTGCTGTCAGCCGTGCCCCCCACACACACCGTTCCCGTGTGCTGTCAGCCGTGCCCCCCACACACACCGTTCCCGTGTGCTGTCCCCAGGCCCCCCACACACACCCCGTTCCCGTGTGCTGTCAGCCGTGCCCCCCACACACACCGTTCCCGTGTGCTGTCAGCCGTGCCCCCCACACACACCGTTCCCGTGTGCTGTCAGCTGTGCCCCCCACACACACACCGTTCCCGTGTGCTGTCGGCCGTGCCCCCCACACACACACCGTTCCCGTGTGCTGTCAGCTGTGCCCCCCACACACACCGTTCCCGTGTGCTGACGGCTGTGCCCCTCTCCACACCGTTCCCGTGTGCTGTCGGCTGTGCCCCCCACACACACCGTTCCCGTGTGCTGACGGCTGTGCCCCCCACACACACCGTTCCCGTGTGCTGACGGCTGTGCCCCCCTCCACACCGTTCCCGTGTGCTGTCGGCTGTGCCCCCCTCCACACCGTTCCCGTGTGCTGTCGGCTGTGCCCCACACACACACCGTTCCCGTGTGCTGACGGCCGTGCCCCCCACACACACACACCGTTCCCGTGTGCTGGCGGCCGTGCCCCCCACACACACACACCGTTCCCGTGTGCTGGCGGCTGTACCATGCGGCCAGGAACCGTTCGGCAGCTGCTCGTTCCCTTCACTGTGTGTCCTGGGCACCTTTCCTTGTGAGCGCATCTTAAAGCCACTGAGTTCTTCCTGTGGCTCATCCACGGTGTTGATTTCCCTTTGACCTGACTCCCTTTCTAATGGGCACTTGGTTTTTAGCAGATTTTGGGAGAATTGCTGGGTAAAAGGATATGGTGGTTTTGGATTTTATTAGGTGAAGCCATATACTGTAACTGTCCTCACCACCTTGGTCTAGCGCAGCGGTTCTCAACCTGTGGGTCGCGACCCCGGCGGGGGTTGAACGACCAAAACACAGGGGTCACCTAAAGCCTGGCGGCCGACCCCCGCCGGGGTCGCGACCCACAGGTTGAGAACCGCTGGTCTAGCGTGTCCCTGTTTCTGGCGGGAGCGGCAGGAGGCAGGGCTCTGGGCTGCACCGGGACGGTCCCCGCAGCCGCCACTGCCTGTCCAGCCGTCTCCGCACGGCCGGGCCAGGGTGCTCCTGCAGACTCAGGTGAGGACACGGCCGGGCCAGGGTGCTCCTGCAGACTCGGGTGAGGACACGGCAGAGCCCTCACTTCAGAACGCAGATGCTTCAGTTTATTTGTGCATCTCATTAGAAAGTGAAAAAGTACAAACACAAATCTGTTTTTACAAGTGTAGGTTTCATTCCCCCCGGCCTGCCCTGCGCTCCCCACGGAGAAGCGGGTGCATAGGAGGCGCCGGTCTCTGCCTTCCTCTGTGCACGCGGGCGGGCGCTGTGCGTGCTGCTCTGTGCTCCAGCCCTGCCGTCTTTTACAAGCTCGTCTGCCTTTCTGAACTACGACAGTGAATATAGAAAGTGCAGAAAAGTAGACTGTCCCCAGATAGTACTTTCTCTGCGTGCGTTTTTTTTTTTTTTTCTAGAGGGATAGATAAGGACAGACAGACAGGAACAGAGAGAGACAAGAAGCATCAATCATCAGTTTTTCGTTGTGACACCTTAGTTGTTAATCTATTGCCCTCTATGGGAGGGCATGTGCCTTGACCATGGGCCTTCAGTAGACCGAGTAACCCCTTGCTCGAGCCAGCGACCTTGGGTCCAAGCTGGTGAGCTTTGCTCAAACTAGATGAGCCCGCACTCAAGCTGGCGACCTCGGGGTCTCGAACCTGGGTCCTCTGCATCCCAGTCCAACACTCCATCCACTGCGCCACCACCTGGTCAGGCGCATGCATTCTTTTAAAAAGTTTTATCAAAGTATGCCTCTTTTGTGCCAGTTAACATGTCCTTTCACTGACGGGCCACTGAAGGACAAGGTGGGGACATTTCCTGAGCGGTGGCTGCCTGGAGTGGGGTCGATGGCATCTGGGCAGGAAGGTGAGGGCCTGGACATTGGGGGAGTCGGAGGTTTTATCCCCACTGGGCACTGTGGAGCCAGCTGCAGGATGACCCCCCGTGCGGCCAGCCTCCACATCCACGCAGGGGTGCCGCTGCCCAGTCTCTGGAACACCCCACTCACCCCATCCCAGCCGCAGGACACACCCAGCTTCCTAGCAAACGGTTGAGGAGTGTGTCCTGCTGATTCTTTTTCCTTGTTCCGTTCACAGATGAGTGTGGGTCAGAGAGCCAAACTGACCATCTCCCCAGACTACGCCTACGGTGCCACTGGGCACCCAGGAATCATCCCACCAAATGCCACTCTCGTCTTTGACGTGGAGCTTCTGAAACTGGAATGACAGGAACGGCCTGCTCCCTGAGCTCCCGGTGCCTGGGTAAGGGACTCGCTGCTGGGCGGGGCAGGGTGGGGCGGGGCGGGGCCTCCGCGTGTGCTCAGTGTGTGCTCCCTCTCCGGCAGCCTCATGGTTCCATGTGCGTGCACACCTTGCCTGTGCAGGTCGCGTGGGGGGTGTCCACGTGTCGCTTGTCAACACCCACTGGGAGTGTGGGCTGCACGCCCGGTGCCGCCATCTTAGTTCAGAAGCCAGACTGTGGCTGCCTTTGCTCCCCTGGTTCTGCTCCATGCGCCCCCTTTGTCCTTAGTGTGTGGTCATGGCCTATTAGAGGACATCAGAGGCATCACCCCCTGGGCCAGCTACCTTGGGGAGCAAGCCCAGGACCATGGAGGCCAGCAGACCAGCCTAGTGGGTTGAGAGTGAGGCCATAGGATGTTAGCTGAAGGGGCACTCAGTCCTGGGAGGGACTCTTAGGGTCAGGGTCAGCCTTCCTGAGCTCTGGGTGAGGACACAGGCCCAGAGGAGCCCCGCAGGGTCAGTCAGGGCAGACTGGGGCCTGTCATGCTTTCCTTCCCGTTGCCTCCGTGTTTGAGAAACCTTAGTCTCCATATTGTAACAATACGTGACTTTTTATTAGAATCATGGAACACAGGAGTGTTGCCATTTTCTTTCCAGGGGGCTCCAGCCCCTGGGACCAGGGAAGCCGGGACAGGGGCTCCCCTCCTGCCCCCGGAACCAGAGGGCCGGGACGGGGGCTCCCCTCCTGCCCCCGGAACCCGGGCCTGCGCTGTCTGAAAGCTGCAGTCGTGTCCGCCAGCTGTCTGTCACATGTCGCCTTGTCCTGCTGTGGCTTCTCCACGTCGAGGGGCTATTTTCTCTTAGTAGTTGGAGCCCTGAACACATGGGTCATACCATCCTGGTCAGGTCTGATGACCCTGGTGTCCCCGTTTGTCATTCCTACCTGGAAACCCGACTCTCTAGAGCAGGGGTCGGGAACCTATGGCTCGCGAGCCAGATGTGGCTCTTTTGATGGCTGCGTCTGGCTCGCAGACAAATACTTAATAAAAAAAGTAATAACGTTAAAAATATAAAACATTCTCATGTATTACAATCCATTCATTTCTTACCGCTCACGTTCATGGTTGCAGGTGGCTGGAGCCAATCACAGCTGTCCTCCGGGACAACACCAAATTTTTATTGGATAATGTGTAACGTACACGGGTCGTTGTATGGCTCTCACGGAATTACGTTTTAAAATACGTGGCGTTCATGGCTCTCTCGGCCAGAAAGGTTTCGGACCCCTGGTCTAGAAAGCCCTCTGCCGGAGGCCCACACCCAGTCCAGGCCCCTGACTGTTCTTTGAGGACAGAAACATACCTGTGGGAGCCTTGGGCTTCCTCTGACTTGGGACGGGCCCTCTGTAAATCTGGTGTGTGTGTGTGTGTGTGTGTGTGTGTGTGTACTTGGGACAAGCCCTCTGTAAATCTGGTGTGTGTGTGTGTGTGTGTACTTGGGACAAGCCCTCTGTAAATCTGGTGTGTGTGTGTGTGTGTGTGTGTGTGTGTACTTGGGACAAGCCCTCTGTAAATCTGGTGTGTGTGTGTGTGTGTGTGTGTACTTGGGACAAGCCCTCTGTAAATCTGGTGTGTGTGTGTGTGTGTGTGCGTGTGTACTTGGGACAAGCCCTCTGTAAATCTGGTGTGTGGCGGGGGTGGGGTGCTGTGAGCCACCCTGGGCCCGGCTCCTGCGCGGGGAGCATCTCAGAGCTTCCTGCCTGGTCTGGGGGGAAAGCCCGAGAGCAAACCGGGAGACTCCCAGGCCTGGGTGGATGCAGGACGACTGCAGACCTTTCTCAGTGTGCTCAGCGTGGGGACTCTGGCCTTAGGGCTTTGCACATTGAAGTCGCCTGGGATGCTTTTCAGACTCGACTGAGGCCTGGCCCGCAGTGACCCACAACCGCTGGGCTGAGAGCCAAGCATCAGGATTTTCTAGAGCCCCCGGGCAGTCCCATGTGCACCCTGTGGTGGTCGGGACCTGTCCTGTCCGTGGCCTTCGGTGGACCGCCCCCACCCCCACTGTCCTCAGCAAGACCAAGTTCACTGTGGGCTTAACCACCACAAGCCATCGGAGCAGGAAGGAGGTTGCTTGCCCAGGAGTCTGCCCGAGCCGGCTGGCTGTCCCCGCAGCCCTGGTGGCTGCCACTCACAAGCTTTCTGTCCCCAGCAGATGTGCCCCGCGGGACCTGGCGCCCGACGTGCACGCGAGTCTGACGGAGCTCTCCCTGGTCGGTGTCCACGACACTGTCCACACCTGCCCGACTGAACGTGTTGTCACCCGGCTTCGCTCTCCCTCCTCGTACGTGTGTCGACCTCAACTACATGCCACAAACCTCAAGTGACTCCTTCTGTTTTCGTTTTGGGGTGAAGATTCGGTTTCAGCCTTTTGGATCTAGGTTTCCAATTAAGTATTAGTCAAGTATTAACAGCACAAGTCATGGGTTAACTTTAGACTAGGAATTGACGTGGGGGGGGGTGCAAGAATCTTTATTTTATTTTATTTTTTGGATGAAATTTTTATCTATTATATATTGAACATTCTTGCTGCTCGCTGCAAAGCCATAGCAGACTCGGCGCTGTGGGGGCAGGGCCCGCCGCCTCTCGTGGAGAGCTGTCTGTGGGCTGGACCGGGACCCTGCCCAGACCGAAGTGGGGGGGCAAGCCCCTGCCTCCCACCCGCCCGCTCTCCCCTGAAACCCTCTGCCTTTTAAAAGCAAATCGTTCTCACTGCGATGTTGGACACTACAGGTATCTGTCCCTGGGCCAGCGGGGACCTCTGAAGCCTTCCTCGAGGCCTGGCTTCTTTTTCCCCCATCCTGTGGTTTTTTTTCTAATAGATATTCAGGACTTTTATAATCTTATAGCTATCCAGGCTCCACTTCCTAAATTTTAAGAACTTTAATTGAAAGTTTAAATTGAAGGTGCTGTTTGTAGACACTTAAAACCCAATGAAAGCCCAGCCATCATGACAAATCCTTGAGTGTTGTCTTACAATGATGCTGGTCATCACCACTGCAGCATCTGCTGTCCCTGCCGCTCCCCTGTCCCCGCCCGCTGTCCTGTGTAGTGACCTGGTGAGAGAAGTTACTGCCGCCCCCCCCCCCCGCCCCCCGCACTACATATGAGTTCAAGTTTTGTTATTGCAATAAAAGTGCTTTACGCTGGCTTTTCTCAGCGCAGTGTGATGGTGGTTGCTGTCAGGTGCCCCCTACCTGCCATTGGGCACAGGGTCTGGGTTAGGGGGGTGCTGGCCAGTGCGGGGGGCGGGGGGGGTTGTCCCTGCAGAAGAACTGCAGCCGGGACCCCTTCCCATTGGGCACAGGGGCTGGGTTAGGGGGTGCTGGCCGGTGGGGGGGGGTTGTCCCTGCAGAAGAACTGCAGCCGGGACCCCTTCCCACTGGGCCCTCTGGGTTAGGGGGGTGCTGGCCGGTGCGGGGGGCGGGGGGTTGTCCCTGCAGAAGAACTGCAGCCAGGACCCCTTCCCACTGGCCCCTCTGGGTTAGGGGGGTGCTGGCCGGTGCGGGGGGGGAGGGGGGTTGTCCCTGCAGAAGAACTGCAGCCGGGACCCCTTCCCACTGGGCACGGGCTGGGTTAGGGGGTGCTGGCCGGTGTGGGGGGGGTTGTCCCTGCAGAAGAACTGCAGCCAGGACCCCTTCCCACTGGCCCCTCTGGGTTAGGGGGGTGGGTTTGCAGCTTCAGCCCTGACGGCGCTACCTGGACGTCAGCTGGGGTCTCGGAGCCCCCCTCAGCCATCATCAGATGTTTATCAGGTGCGTGTTCTGGGTGGAGCACTGCTGGGTTGTCAGAGATGTGCATCCCAGTGTTCCTCAGTGACGTTGTGCAGAGCGTCACATGGACAGGCTGGGTGGCCAGGGCACCTAACTGACCTACCCTGTGTGTGCCCCTCCTCCCTCTCAGCAGCCCAGCCCGCTGCTCCCACACCTGTAGACATCTTCCAAAACGCCCTAGTGAAGAGCCTGCGCTTTTACAAAGGCCATTGAAGGACTCGCTTAGTGATTTTTCAAACCCACCCCTAATTAAGTCACCAGAGTAACATTTCGGGGTCATGTCTTATTTTCCCTAAAATCCTTTTATAAAAATTGTCAAACAACAGGATCTTACAGTAAACACCCCCTACCTGCCCCCCGCGTTTACCACAAACATACTGTGTCACAGGCTCATCCCTCGAGTCCCTTTCTACCACATTTCAGAGTGCACGGCCGGCGTCAGCAGCTCCCCTACGGGAGGGTCCTTAGAATTAAGTACTTACAACTCTTGTGCCCCAGCCCCGCATCAAGGTAGAAAGCATGTCATCACCTTGAAGTTTTCCGATGCCTTTCCCCAGCCGGTCCCCACCCACCCCTGGAGGCAACAGTGTTCACTTTATCCTCCCACAGTGCTGCCTGATACAGACTTACTTTAGACGAGGTCCTACACATGTCTTCCTGCCCGCACACACATGGGGACACCATGAGTCCTCGTGGAGTCTCGAGCTCAACCCTCTGGCTTGGGAGCAGGGTCTGTGATGGGCAGAACCATGCCCCCGACACGATGCCCACACCCTCATTTTTATAGCCCATGAGTGCATCGCCGGCAGAAGGGAGTGCATTAAAGACCCCAAGGGAGGTGGATCCCTGTGGGTTGTGGGGGTGGGTGCCGCCAATCACAGGGTCCTTCAGTGAATCAGAGAAGCACAGACAGGCGAAGGTGTGTGGGGGTGCCGGGCCTTGGGCTTTGAAGATGGAGGAAGGGACCACAAGCCAGGGAGGGCCAGCAGCCCCTGGAGGCTGGGACGGGCAGGGAAACGGACCCCGTGGCCTCTGGACTCGGCAGCCCAGCCCACAGCGTTAGCCCCATGAGACTCAGTTCGGACCTCTGACCTCCGGAACTAGATGATAAATTTGTGCCCTGCTAAGCCACTAGGTTGGCGGTGCTTTGTTACAGTGCACTAGGAAACCAATACAGGGCCTTCGTTTCTTTTCGTGGAACAGAAAAACAACAAATCAGAATTCTTTAAAAAAAATCCAAAAAACTGGCTCCTCCTACCCTAATCAGACCCTTTTTTTTTTCTCCTTCCCTTCAATTCTTGCTTCTAGACACTCACCACTGCCCAGTCCAGAGTCTGTGGTCTGTTTTCCCCGCTTACTGTGTCATCAGGAAGGTTTGTCCGTACTGCTGACCGTCTTTACAACTTTTTTTTTTTTTTTAATTTTATTTATTAATTTTTAGAGAGGAGAGAGAGAGGGAGAGAGAGAAAGGGGGAGGAGCTGGAAGCATCAACTCCCATATGTGCCTTGACCAGGCAAGCCCAGGGTTTCGAACTGGCGACCTCAGCATTTCCAGGTCGATGCTTTATCCACTGCGCCACCACAGGTCAGGCATACAACTTTTTTTTTATTTTTTGTATTTTTCTGAAGCTGGAAACGGGGAGGCAGTCAGACAGACTCCCGCATGTGCCTGACTGGGATCCACCCGGCACGCCCACCAGGGGGCGACGCTCTGCCCATGTGGAGCGTTGCTCTGTCGCGACCAGAGCGACCAGAGCCACTCTAGCGCCTGGGGCAGAGGCCAAGGAGCCATCCTCAGTGCCTGGGCAAACTTTGCTCCAATGGAGCCTCGGCTGCCGGAGGGGAAGAGAGAGACAGAGAGGAAGGAGAGGGGGAGGGGTGGAGAAGCAGATGGGCGCTTCTCCTGTGTGTCCTGGCCGGGAATCGAACCCGGGACTCCTGCACGCCAGGCCAACGCTCTACCACTGAGCCAACCGGCCAGGGACCACAACTATTTTTAAGAGGGCTGTAATTTAAATCATGAACATACTAAATTTAACCACCCAAGGTTAAAGGATTTTTTTTTTTTTTTTTTTTTTGGAGAAAGTACACTGATTCAAATACAAAATGAATGCATTAAGGATTCTAACCCGTTAATTAATGAGAGAACCAGCAAATTGTTTTACTGGATTCAAAGGAGAGTCCAGAAACAAATAAATACTTTCTACGTCCTCACTTCCCGTTTCCACAGAGTCTGGGAAACTGCAGCTTGAAGCAAAACCACGCACGAGGCTACCAGGCCTCACGTGGCATACTTCTGGCCACAAAAACATCACCACACTTCTAAACAAAGACCCAAAACACCTCAAATATTAAACACAGAAACAGAGCCTCTTCCCGAAACAACAAGGTTGCAGGTTCAATCCCCCCGTCAACACGTAGACAGGAAGTAGGTGATAAATACACAATTAAGGGAAACAACAGATGAATGCTTCTCTCTCTTCCTCTCTGTCTCACTGAAATCAAAGGAAAAAAAAACCATAAACACTACTCTCCTAAAAAATAAACACTGATGGCTCAGCGGTAGAGCGTCGGCCTGGCGTGCGGGGAACCCGGGTTCGATTCCCGGCCAGGGCACATAGGAGAAGCGCCCATTTGCTTCTCCACCCCCCCTTCCTCTCTGTCTCTCTCTTCCCCTCCCGCAGCCAAGGCTCCATTGGAGCAAAGATGGCCCGGGCGCTGGGGATGGCTCCTTGGCCTCTGCCCCAGGCGCTAGAGTGGCTCTGGTTGCAACAGAGGGACGCCCCGGAGGGGCAGAGCATCGCCCCCTGGTGGGCGTGCCGGGTGGATCCCGGTCGGGCGCATGCGGGAGTCTGTCTGACTGTCTCTCCCCGTCTCCAGCTTCAGAAAAATACAATAAATAAATAAATAAATAAATAAATAAATAAATAAATAAATAAAATAAACACTGAAATAAAGGTGAGCTCTACCTCTATTTAAGAACGATGAATAGAAACAAGGTGACTATTTCCCAACCCGCTTATACCAGTTCAGGGGCGGGGGTGGCCAGAGCCTTTCCTGGCAGCTCAGGGCACAGGGGACACCCACCCATCTACCCTGGACAGGACACCCTTCCGTGGCAGGACACGCTCACACAGACACCCACATGCAGCCTGCGATGATTTGGACACTAATTCACCTACCATGCGCGTCTCTGGGAGGAGGACACCGGAGCCCCCAGAGAGAGAACGTACACCCTCCACACAGTGGCCGGGCTGTGGTGGGTTTTTTTATATATCAACATTATCACAAAAAAGACGTAATTTGAGCGCCTGCTCTCTCTATATAGTAAGTCCAGTAAGGAACGCCTTACAAAGTGAATTTGCTTAATAGATGCAAAACTGATATAACTGGCCAGTATCCACAGATGTTTCCAGACAGCCACTTCCTCCTCGTGTCCACTGGCAGCCGTTACACCTGAACAGCTGACCGGTCTGGACCAGTCGAGGACCCCACGTACACTAGCAACGGGGAAGGGCGCAGGCTCCCCGAAGCCCTGGGCCCCCCGGACGGGATTCTGTTATCAGAGAAGCAGGACACCAGCTGGTCCGGCTCGAACTGGCTGATGTTGCTGCCGACTCTGTTGTCGTCATATTTCTGAGAAGCGTGATGGTTCCAGTCAGCCTGAGGATTCGGGGGAACTTGCCCGATTCTGCTTTCTGACTTCTCTTCAGGCTCAGATACTAAATTCCTGTTTCCGAGTGCATCCGTTCGTTGAATGGACGTGGGGCTGAGGCGTGGATGTTGGCTCAAAGTGACCAGATGAACTTAAAATATCACTTCCAAGTCCAAAACTGGCGTTTTTATTTTAAGTTTGGGGACGGCGTGAGAAACATCTGGCTAGGGCAGCTACACACACCCTCCCCGCCCCCAACAACCATGATAACAAGTTTGACGACAAAAAGGCACCCCCTCGGACCCCCTCTTGTTCCAGGAAATGGCTGGCCACCCCTTCCTCTTTTGCAATGTCCCCAAACGGCCTGCTCGCCCCTGGCTGCTAACCGCGATGGCCAGGTGTGGTTGAGTACCTGCCGGTCTCTCCCTCGCTCCACAGATCCTACCCAAGTAGGACTTTTTCCCACTGAGACCCTTTTCTACTGAGTCACACGCAGTCAGTCCCTCACACCTTCAAGCCCCCGGCGACGCCAAGGTGACGGCAGTGGAGGAACGGGCTTCGTTCATCTCGTCCTGGACTTCGATGTGCCTCTGACGCACGTGGGAGGCGCGCCTGACCCGGCCCTGGCACACGCACCCGCTTCCTGGAGAAACCTGGGTTTGGGTTCATTCGCCACCCGGGACCACACCGGCTTCCTGGGGGCCACGGAGAAACCGCAGCCTAGCGATTCGTCCTCGCCTCTCTCCATTCAGTCTGGTGAGTTCACGAGGGACGGTCGACGCCCAGAACGGACGACAGTTAAACTGCGCAGGGCAGCACGCCCCTGGCCTCAGTCCCAGCAGTCCAGCGTGTGTCTGCTGAGGTCCCCGGGCTGCGGGCGTGTGCAGGGCGGCTTGCTCCCGGACCGGACCGGCGGGGCTGGGCTTCCCACAGCAGCTGCCTTCGCGGGGCGGGCGTCGAGCAGGGGACACAGCTGTCGGCTTTTCTCAGGAAGGGAAAGTACTTGGCAGTGGGTGTGCAGGGCTGGAATATTATTGGATCTGTCTGCTAATCACCCCCGCAGTCAGTTCTTCCTCCTCTGGAACTCGGTGGTGCATTGCCCAGTGCCGCCGCCGTGCCTGCCCAGGGTTTGGGGAGGTAAATTCAGGGAACCGTAGACTGTATCCATGGTGTGCCGACGTCCCTAGGGTCGAGGCTGTTCTAGGCGCTGGCTGGGCGTGCATCCCAGGCAGGACGGACGGAGGCGCTGCCTACAAAGAAAGGAACTTGGTACATTCTAGTGTAGACCCCAAAACACAGCACCGGGGGGAGGGGGGTTCCTGTGGAGAATATGGTATCAGCACATTTTTTTTTTCTGAAGTTGGAAACGGGAGGCAGTCAGACAAGACTCCCACATGCACCTGATTGGGATCCACCCGGCATGCCCACCAGGGGATGATGCTCTGCCCATCTGGGGCGTTGCCCTGTTGCATTCAGAGCCATTCTAGCACCTGAGGCAGAGGCCACAGAGCCATCCTCAGCGCCCGGGTCAACTTTGCTCCAATGGAGCCTCGGCTGCAGGAGGGGAAGAGAGAGACAGAGAGGAAGGAGAGGGGGAGGGGTGGAGAAGCAGATGGGTGCCTCTCCTGTGTGCCCTGGCCGGGAATTGAACCCGGGACTCCCGCACGCCAGGCCGATGCTCTACCACTGAGCTAACCGGCCAGGGCGGTATCAGCACATTTTAAACGACTTTGCCTGTATTGAACACTGCGTCCCACACTGCGGTTGACTGAGAATAGAGCTTCACTACCCACCCGGCGGCTCCTGGCACCCTCAGACTCAACGACAGGCTTTTGCTTCAAGCTTGGCAATGACCTGGCGCGGTCACACTCAATTCCCGGCACGGCAGTGCCCCAGCCCGTGGGCGCGCGACCGTGGACTGCGCAGCGCCCACGCGGGGACCGTGAGGGACAAGGACGGAGCTCCGGGGACCGCGTAGAGATCGCCCTCCGAGCCTCCTGGGCTCACTGCTCTCCAGCAAGCGTGGCTTAATGTGCCACTTTCTCCCTCAGCTCCAAAGTCTTTGCTCGAGTCTTCGTTACGGTTTTCCTTTGTGTACCCCACTGTTGTGCGTGTCCAGGTCGCTGTTTTTCACTGACACAATCATAGGATGGGAAGTCCAAGAAAAGAAGATGTTCACGATCTGCATTTTTTTTTTTCTGACCATTATTCTTATGGCTCGTGTTATTTTTTTGTGGTTCTTAATGACGATAATCGTGTTGCACGAGGAGGAACGGAAAGCAGCTGGTGTCCGAAGGCTAACTCCGCGTCAGGCGGGCCTCGCCTGAAACTTCACGCTGGCCTCACGAGACGGGCTTTTGTAGCACACGTTTTGCAAGTGAGGAAACCGAGGCTCAGCGAGGGGGAGGCAGTGAACCCAGGATTACACGAGTCGGAAGTGGCAAGCCCACGGTGGCCCCGACTCGCAAGTGCATGTCTGGAGTGCCAGCGGGGGCTGAGAGCCTGCCTGGATAAGGCCCAGGGACGTGGACCGGGGTGGTCAGGGAGGGCTTCCTGGAGGATGAGGTGCTTGCTGGGAGGGATGTCTACAGGGGAGGGCCGGGATGTGTGAGGACCATGTGAGGAGTCAGCATGGGTTCCAGTGTCACCTCCTGGCGCTGTGGCCATTGGCGTCCCCACTCTGGAGTTTCAAAGGCCCCGCACCCCACAGAGAAGGCAGGGCCAGCGGTCTGGGCAGTGAGCTTGGCCGGTGAGGATGCCCTTCCCCTCTCCCATGTCTACGAGCTGGACCCCCAACCCCCGCCCCGGCTCACCCTACCCTGAGGGGGCACCCCAGGTACGGAGCCCAGCACCGGGCTGGGCGTGCAGAGGGCAGTGTGGGTAAAAACTGATCAGGAGTCCCCGATCCACCCCCTCCTTCCCAGACGCGTGACCTTGGACACATCGCTTCCTGTCCTTAAATCTCAGTGCCCTCAAACCATAAAAGTGGGCTTGTCACGTCGACCTCATGGGGCAGTTGTGAGAATTGAACAAAATAATAACACCTGATATTGATAGGGTCATTCTTTTTTTTTTAATTATTTATTCATTTTTATTAGAGAGGAGAGAAAGAGAGAGAGAGAAGAGAGAACAGGGGGAGGAGCAGGAAGTATCAACTCCCATATGTGCCTCGACCAGGCAAGCCCAGGGTTTCAAACCGGCGACCTCAGCGTTCCAGGTCGACGCTCTATCCGCTGCGCCACCACAGGCCGGGCGATGGGGTCATTCTTCTAATCTGGGCCAACACTATCCCAAGAGTTCTCATCACATCTTCCCAACAACTCTGTGACGCCATTCCTGTCACGAATGGGACCGCTGAGACGCAGAGCGAGGCTGGGTACCTGCCCCGTGCCGCACCTCCGCTTTGCGGAACCCGGCGCTTGACTCACAGGAAGAGGCAGCTACGGTCCTAACTCATTCTGCCACACCCACCTCGCATGCACATCTCAACGTTTCTGGAATGAGGATGTGCCTCACGGATGATGCAGAAGGGACGTGCCAGCCGGCAGGCAGAGGGTGACTCAGGGACAGTCAGTCACTGTCTGCTGCCCAGCTCCCTGGAAGGCTTTGATCAAGGCAGGTGGAATTTTACCAGATCCCAAGTTCCACTTAAAATGACGCCGACTACAAGGTTATGCTGCGTCTACAGACAGACGGCCGTCGCTGGCCAGGCAACGCCGTGAGAAGGAGTGAAAACTGCCAAGTTTAGCCACGGAAAGTCCAGATTCTACACATGAAGAATGTTAATCAAAATCCCCAAAGGAGCCTGACCTGTGGTGGCGCAGTGGATAAAGCGTCGACCTGGAAATGCTGAGGTCGCCGGTTCGAAACCCTGGGCTTGCCTGGTCAAGGCACATATGGGAGTTGATGCTTCCAGCTCCTCCCCCCTTCTCTCTCTCTGTCTCTCTCTATCCCTCTCTCTCTCCTCCTTAAAAAAATGAATAAATAAAAAAAAATCCCCAAAGGAAAATTGTGATGTATACGTTATAAATAAAAACATGTCCGTGTCAGGTTTTTGTTTTGTTTTGTTTTAGTTTTTTGTGACAGAGAGAGACAGAGGGACAGACAGACAGGAAGGGAGAGAGATGAGAAGCATCAGTTCTTCGTTGTGGCTCCTTAGTTGTTCATTGATTGCTTTCTCATATGTACCCTGACGGGGGGGGGGTGCTCCCCCTGACACAGTGACCCCTTGCTCAAGGCAGCAACCTTGGGCTCAAGCTGGCGACCTCAGGGTTTCGAACATGGGTCCTCCGCATCCCAGTCCGACGATCTATCCACTGTGCCCCCACCTGGTCAGGCTGGTGTCAGTTTTTAAAGGAGGCGCCCCTGACATGCCTCTCTTTTTCACCCAAAAGTTCTTATTAAATAGATAACGATTATTTTCCTTTAAAAAATAACCTTCAGATGGATGATGCCACAGAATCAAGTAAATCCAGACCAGACAGCCAGGGTTCCTCTGTTGCTGAGCAACAGGAAACCCAGTTCACACCGGCGTGAGGGAAAAAGGCGTTTCATGGGCTCCTGAACCTGCAACGCTGAGGGGTGGGCAGGCGGCTTCCGGCGGGGCTGGGTCAGAGGGACGAGGCCACGGCAGCAGGTCCCAGCTCTGCGCCTTCTCCCCAACACCTCCATCCCGGGGCTGCCCGCCACCCGGCCTCCAACCCTCCCCGCTGCCATGCTTCCAGACTTCTCTACGGGGTCTCCAGAGCTTGCGTTCCAAGCCAGAGCAGAGCAAGCAAGGACCCCTACCCACTGGCCAGCCCCTGGAAATCTCTGTGGGAGGGGCTCGTCTTAAAGAGTCCTTTGCACGATCAGCATCCTATTGTATCTAGATAGTGCATCTTTGGGGGGATAATGAGGGGACTTTGGATGGGGGTGCGGTATAGAGGGGTTAGGCATCCACCAGCCTCCCCCACCCCCCGCCGCCGTGTCATCATCAATTTAAATGAGAGGAAGCACGGGGCTGGGCCCAGGGGTCCCAATCGTCCACGGCCGCCGGGCGCTGGCACAGCTACAACGCAGAGCCTGCCCAGGCGGCGCCGTGGGCAACGGCAGGCTCCACCCCATGCTCCACACGGTGTGGGGGCTCTCCGGCTACAGGGTGGGCGCCGCGGCTGAGAGGTGGGACTGCCTCTCCTGCGGGCACCCCCTGCAGAGGAAGAAGGCTGAGAGGTGGGACTGCCTCTCCTGCGGGCACCCCCTGCAGAGGAAGAAGTCGGGGAGAAGGGCGGCCCCCGCTCCAGCCTGCAGTGCTTTGACCAGCCGCACGCCCACACCCTGGTGGGACCTGACAAGGGCGGGCACAAGACCCGCCACTGTCACGACTCCGGCTTCCACTGTGCCAGGTGCCCGCGCCCCTTGGCCAACAAGACCTTCGTGGCCAAGGACAGCAAGACCCCGTGCCACAAATGCGCCCCGTGGGAGGACTCCCCCACGGGCAACCGCTGCTTCAGGGAGATCGGAACGCGGTGTACGAGGGGACCGTCTGGCACAGAGGGACTGGCGGCTTCTTCCCTGAAGGGGGGGCCTGTGCTGCGTGACTGGCCAGGAGGCCAGCTTTGCCAAGCACCGCGTGAAGTGCAACAAGGGTCTGGGGAAGGCTCCAGGATGGTGGCCCGTGGGGGACAATCCTGGCATCGCGGCTGCCTCCACTACAAAACAACACTCCGTGAAACTGGCCAGGAACAAGTGTGTTGCCCCCCTGGAGAGTGACCCGGGCTCCTGTCCGTCCTGGAAGACGGGGCTGAGCCTTGTTCTCTGTGACCACGCCCTCCGCCCTGAACCAGCCACGGGGCAGGAGCAGCCAGGCGCCTCCCCTAAGCTGCTCTGCCCTGTCTTTGCTCCCACGTCACAACGTTAAGTTAAACGGGGGAACCCACCCAGGGATCAGACTGGGATTTAGCAACGCCAAGGCCGAATTAATTTTGCAACAGTTGCAGTTAAAGAGCAAACACGTAGATAGATGGACTCTTCTGCCTGTTGATCACCGAGCAGAGAAGTGCTAACCGGTTAGCTGCTTGGTGACGTAAGAAAGAAGCAGGAGAGGTCAAACCCCATGGCTGAGCTGCCCGCCCAGCTCAGCTGGGACCACCCCCTCCCTGCCATCACACAGCACACACCTGCTCGCCCTGCGAGAACCGACCAGACGCACGGTTGAACTATCTCATCAAAACCTTCCTTCTGCTTTTCTGTCCTTTTGAACGACCAACACGGATTTCCAGAAAGTTACCATTTGAACATGGCCCTAAAAGGACCTCCCCACCCACAACGTGCTAACATTTGAGTGGCCCGCGTGCTGAGTTTTCTGAATCTTCCTGCTTTCAAGCATGAGCCGTGCAGGTGGCTTGGGACATGTGGGCAGGTCTGAGAAAATGAGCCTGTTTCAGAGAACAGGAACGTCGTCAATGTGAACGCTTCAGGAAGCCTAACGGCATTAAACCAGCTGTTCTTTATTTTTTTTTAATTAATAATACTCTTGTTTAAATTAATAGAAAAATAATATATGAATTTAGAGACTTGTATGAACATATTTTAGCCCCAAGGAAACTTTCCTGCAGTTTTTTGTTTGTTTTTTGTATTTTTCTGAAGTTAGAAGCGGGGAGGCAGATAGACTCCCACATGTGCCTGACCGGGATCCACCCAGCACGCCCACCAGGGGGCGATGCTCTGCCCATCTGGGGTGTTGCTCTGTTGCAACCAGAGCCATTCTAGCGCCTGAGGCGGAGGCCATGGAGCCGTCCTCAGCGCCCGGGCCAACTTTGCTCCAATGGAGCCTTGGCTGTGGGAGGGGAAGAGAGAGACAGAGAGGAAGGAGAGGGGGAAGGGTAGAGAAGCAGATGGGCGCTTCTCCTGTGTGTCCTGGCCGGGAATCGAACCTGGAGTTTCACACACCAGGCCGACTCTCTACCACTGAGCCAAGAGGCCAGGGCCCTTGCAGTTTTGAAATCATCATACAGGAGTACCCATGAAACTCCAGAGGGGTAGACAGCAGGGACCAGGACGGTCACTGACACAGATGTGACATTTCCAAACACGGGCTGGCTGAATCCCTGGTAACATAATAGTTGTCTGCTCTTCGTCCTTGTGTTAGGAGAGCCTCACTCCCCACCCCGTCCCTTCTCTTGCGACTCTCTCAGGACTGTCCCTCAAGAGCTTGGCTGGGTCACTGGGGGAGAGGGACAGTGTAATGCTGGTGGAGGAGGCCAGACGGGTCCACATTGGATTCGGGCAGACGGCAGAAAAACTGCGGAGCCGGAAAGTGTTGGGCCATTCTGTTTATAGAGTCTCACAACAGCAGACAAGCACATTGGCAGGGAAACCTCTTCTCTGGCACACAAACAGCAAGAATGGCCACTCGGTGACGGGCAGACGACCCGCGAACCCACAGTCTCCTCTCTCTCTCTCTCTCTCCAGCACAAGCACCCACAGCATTAGATAGCTCACCTGGCGAGACTACGCACCCACAACCAATCAGGCCAAGTGCTTGCAGCCGGTAACCACGCAAGCAAGCCTAACACAGCGCCCCCCCCCCCCCCCCCCCCCCCCCCCGCGACAGCCACTGTCCTCACAGGCAGATTTCCAGGCACGCGCCCCCCCCCCCTCCAACAGCAGAGTCCCCTACTTACTGCATCCTCGCTACATTGTTATGTTTCGTGGGAGAATGAGACAGCAGCAAAGTGGACATGTAAGGAGGATACATAGTAACATTCTTATTGCAGTGGTTCGAGAAGTCGGTGCCTCCCCTGGATTCTACATTTTGTCATTAGCCCGTTATTACCTACTATTTCAGGGCGTCCTTCCAGAAACAGAGCCGCATATATAAACAAACCAAGCAGCAAATAAATACATATCATCCAGTGACGGACGCCCGTGGTGGAGACCCAGGCCCCGCGGGCGGCTGGAAGGACAGGTGAGCTGCCCCCGGGGCCCCGCACGTGGTAGGCAGTCAGACAGACACCAGCAGAGGAAGGACGGTGGCCCAGGCACGGACGGTCACCAGGGTGGTAAGCTCCGGGTGCCTGACACCCAGTAAAGCTGGAAAAACAGTTGGTTTCAGCTCAGGGCCCAGAAAAGCAGCACAACCAGATGGAGCTAGTCCATGGCTGACATCAGGACCAGGTGGAACGACTAATGACCCCGTCCCCATCTTCCACCGACCAATCAGCGGAAACCACGCCCCTGAAAAGGACACACCTAGAAAGCGGATGAATATTCGATTGAGATTTCCCCCTGAGACCTCCCCTAAAATTTGCCACCTTTAGAAAACAGGTAAATCCCCTTAAGATAAATAAAAGCAAGCGTGGGCCCTGGCCGATTGGCTCAGCGGTAGAGCGTCGGCCTGGCGTGCGGGGGGCCCGGGTTTGATTCCCGGCCAGGGCACACAGGAGAAGCGCCCATTTGCTTCTCCACCCCCCCCCCCCCCTCTCCTTCCTCTCTGTCTCTCTCTTCCCCTCCCGCAGCCAAGGCTCCATTGGAGCAAAGATGGCCCTGGCGCTGGGGATGGCTCCTTGGCCGCTGCCCCAGGCGCTAGAGTGGCTCTGGTCTCAGCAGAGTGACTCCCCGGAGGGGCAGAGCATCGCCCCCTGGTGGGAGTCTGTCTGTCTCTCCCCGTTTCCAGCTTCAGAAAAAAACAACAAAAAAAAAAACAAAAAACAAGCGTGGGCTTTCTCTAGGGCACGCCCACACCCTTCTTCCCCCTTTATCGAGTGAACGTTCTTGCTCCTAACCTCTATGGGTCCCCACGAGGCTTGCAACCCCGAGAGCCATTAGCAGAGGCGGCTCGTCCCTGGCTGACCCCCCCCAAACCTGTCTCCAAGGCCCCCTTCTCTCTGACTTCCCAGGGAGCCAAGGCCGCCCCGCCTCGGTCCTCCGTGTTGGTTCCTGTGTCCTAGGCCCCGACCCTGTTTCGCTGTCCCCAGCTGTGATAAATGTCCTCTCTCACACAACGCCATCAACAGTTCAAGGGCTATACAGCTGTTGACCTGAAACCTATGTACTCTTCCGTGTCACCCCATTACATTTAATTTCTAAATAAAATTAAAAGGGGGAAAAAATGGAAAAGAAAAAGAAAATAAACGTCCTCTCAGAATCACCCGGACCCGTGCTGTGATCTCTTTGCTGCACAAAGTCAAGAACCCACCACGCGCTAGGCAGGGGCTGGCCCCGGGCGGACCCGTTCCAGGCCTGGTGCCCTTCCGGTGACACACGGACAAGGTCTTTGCAGCCTGGCAGGTCCTCAAACAGGGGTGATGACCCAGGACAGAGTTCATGACACAGATAGCTGTCAAGGATGTGAGTGAGAAAGGGAAATTGTGAGAAAATAGACGTATTTTGTTATGCATTGGTAAAGTATCCATGTGTGTTTCTTAATTAAAAACGTCTTTTTTCATAATTTAGAATGGCTTGGGATGTTTCACTGGGCTGGAACGGATTAAATCTATTTCAGTTATTTTAAATGGGAGAAACTTGACATACGAGTTGACTGACTTATGAGCTCAGTTACAGGACGCATTAAACTCGTATCCCCAGGCACCACTGTATATAGCACGAGTGTGTGTGTGTGCGAGTGTGTAAAATGTACAGTGGTGAAGAGCATAGGGTTTGCAGCCAGATTACTTAGAGTCAAACCTTGCTTTCACCCGTGCTTACCCTGGGCATTCTACTGCAACTCCCTAGGCCTCCAAGCCTTCATCTGTAAGCTAGGGCGAAAGCAGGGGTGAGGCGAGGACCCCACGAGAGAACGGTCTCAGGTGTTCGTCCCGGGTGCAGGGTCCTCCTTCCCATAGTCTCCTATCGGCTCCGCCCTGGCTCCGGAACCAGGACCCAAGACCCCATTGTTCCTGCCTTCCTGCTCCGCCACTCACTGCAGGAATCCGGGGGGAGCAGCCCGGCTGGCCCAAGCTGGACTGGGCGGGCATCCGGGCTCTGGGCGCTCCTCCCCCCTGTGCGGGCACTCAGCCAGGGCCCTCCGGCCTCCAGGGCCCACCTGGGTGGTGAGAGCTCCGGACTGTGAGTCCTGGCACTTGTTTCCTCTGTGCAAAGTCACCAGAGGGCGGAGGTGCCCACCGCGCAGGGCCGGGTAAGGGTTCAATGGGGCCGCCTCTGTCCCCGGAGGCCCTGTCGCACTCAGGGCAGCATTCAGAAGGCGGCCCCCAGCTGTGGTGCAAGGGGGATCGGTCCGGCCTCCAGGGTCTGGGCCTGAATGGGTTTCTCCACACCACCGCGCCCAGCACCGGGCAAAAAGTGGGTGAAAGGCTTGGGCAGCCCTCCCGGGCGGGCAGCCAGGAGAGACGGGACCCAGAGTTCCTGCGTCCTGGCTGTGCTACGGGATTGCTGTGTGACCTCGGGCCAGGCCTTCCCGCTCCGTGTGCCGGCCTCCTTCCTCTGCCGGCTCCAGAGGGCAGGTGGGGCTCCCCCCAGCTGTGCCCTGCTGCTGAGCGCTGGCGTTGCTATGGGAGCGCTGCCCCTGCCCAGGGCTGTTTGTGTTAGCTGCAAAACGGCATGCCCACGTAGATGGTGAGATCACTGTTGGTCTCCGGTGTCTCATCTCTCTCTGTCGCCCTCTCCCCCTCCGCTGCTCAGAAGAGGAACCGGGCCGCCCACACGAGCCTTAGCAGCATGCCTCCCCGCACTGGGTCGGATCAGGACCGAGCGTTTGATACGCTTTGTCCCCACCCAATCCCAGCAGGCAGAAGGGCCTCTGGCCATGGGCCGGCTTTGACATGACATGGCCGACACAGGGCGGCGTGTCCGGTGCCCACAGGGCCGGAGGGGGTGTCCCGTCCACAGAGGGGGGTTTACTCAAGATTTCAGAAGGGACTGGGTTTATACCTCATGTCTCCGCTTCCAAGCCACCCGCTCTCAGAGCCCCTCCCAGGACTGCCCTGGAGGTCGCTGCACCTGCCCGCCTGGCCCTGTCACGCACCCTTCCTTCCCATTTCCCTCTTTTTTGCT
This sequence comes from Saccopteryx leptura, assembly GCF_036850995.1. Taxonomy (NCBI): domain Eukaryota; kingdom Metazoa; phylum Chordata; class Mammalia; order Chiroptera; family Emballonuridae; genus Saccopteryx; species Saccopteryx leptura. The sequence goes on along the minus strand of NC_089507.1, from coordinate 216,179,269 downwards.
CTCTAGTCTTGTGGATTGCGGTGGGAGCCCCCAAATCTCTATTACACAGAACGATTGATCTATTTCCTCTTTTTATGGGGGGGGGGCAGGTGTATGTGTGTGTGGGGGCTTGGATGCTCCCATAATCTCCATCAACTTCCTCAAAGCCGTCCCCAATAATGTCACCCCCAGACACGTCCCAAGGCCACCCTGGGCCTCTGCAAGCAGACACAGCCTTGCGATGAGCCCCCTCCAGCCCACGTCCTCCAAGCCCCTCTTCACCAAGCTCCCGCTTCCAAATTTGCCCACCCCAACTCCCCGCCAGGCTCAGGAGGGCGAAGGCTTTCCCACCGAGAAGTGCCGCCTTCTGCGGGGGGCTGTGTGGGGTACAGAGGCACGTTACCCCGCATCAGTCGCCTGTTTGAATTAATCCACAGGCCAGGAAATACTGTCCCGAGGTCCCAGCCGTGGACCCCGCGGCTCCTGGCCAGTCGGGAAGGCGGACTCCCTGGCCTCACGGCCCCAGGTTCTGGAATGTCAGCTGTCTTCTCTCCGGCCCTCTGGTGCCCCAGGGAGGTCCCAGCCGGGCTCCCTGCAGCTGCACCCCCACCCAGGACACAGCGGTTCTCGTCCCGTGCACAGGTGGTCACAGCCACCCGGCAGACACCCGGTCGGAGGCCCGAGTTCCCCGTCAGTGTCAGTCTCCATGTCACTTCCCACGCTGTGTGCCCTCACGGCCTGGGGCACTTTATAGCCAGGCGGAGACCTCTCCCACCCTCCGTGGAGGCCGCTGACAGCCTCTGAGACGGGCGGCGGTGGCAGCTTGCCCGCCGGGCCCTGCAGCCAGGAGCCACGGGGAGCCCTGCCAGCCCTCCTCGGATGTGCGGTGTGTGCCACAACTACCCTCGCCGGAACCGTCACGGGTGGGGCCGGAGGTCGGGGCTGTTTGTCCTGCAGCCTGACCCACAGCCGACCTTGCCTTGACTGAATCTCCAGAAAGCAAAACCGAGGTGGGGGCCGAGAGGCGGCGTGGAGGACGTTTTGTGTCCGGAGACCTGTTCTGTGCGGTCATTTCTGTGTGTCTGACCTTCCGTCACGTTTAGCGTAATGGGCACATTTTCCTCACTGGAACAGCGCGATAACCCAGTAACGGGGATGGATACAGAATAGTTTAAACTGAGCCGGCACTTCCCCGAGTCAGGCATGAAGTGAGTACTTGATCTGTACTAACAGAGTGAAGTCCTTTACCCACCTCACAGGTGAGCAAACGGAGACCCCGACGGGTCACTTGCCCAAGGTCCCAGGGCCTCACGACAGGATGGGCCCCCTTCGGGATGTGCCGCTGGTGTTGTGAGTGCCTTACAGGTCGGAGCCTCTGGTCGGAGATCCAGCCAAGGGGCTGAGGTGCTGGGGGCGTGGGGCTAAGTGGGGTGCAAGTGTGGGGGGCTGCAGGACATCAGCCCGCTGGGCCTCTGACCCCCTAGGGCCTTCGGCTGCCACCTGGGCCATCCGTGACCCAGCTGCGCGGGGATGGGAGACTCCTGGAGCCCAGCGGCTCCATGCCGCCCGCAGTCAGGGCCCCACCTTCCCGCTCGGGCCGCGCCCCATGGTCAGAGCACTCCTCGTGGTCAGGACGCCCCTCTCCCTGGAGCTGGGCCTTCTGTGAACAGGAGGGGGGATGGGCCATGCCCCAGGCCAGCACCGCACCCAGTATGGAGGAGCCCAACCAACGGACCTCTTCCCCTTACGGTTCCATGGTCAAGAGGCAGCCATGGCGACGTGACCAGGCTATGCCGCACCACCCAGACCCCTGGAGGGCAGAGGGCAGAGCAGGCACTCTCTCTGCCCGCAACCGGCCATCGCCCCTTCTTCAGCTAAGAGCATTTTCACGTGCACCGGGATTTTGTGGCTCGCAGCTGGACTGATTCCACGAGGAAGTCGGAAACTGGCATTTGCTGAGTGCCAGCTGTGTCCTAGGCGCCCTATGTGACTAATTCACTTAATCCTCAAGACAAGCCCGTAAAGCAGGTCCCGAACTCCCCACTGCAGATGTGGGCACTGTAGCTCGGAGAGGTTTCGTAACTTGTGCCACATCACAGAGCCGAGACTCAGGTCTGACACCCAGCACCTCTTTCAGATGAGTCAGCCGTTGAGTTTATTACTGGGACTGACTTTCCCAGGAGGGGCACTTACCCATTCCGTAAACATTCACTGAGAGCCTACTGTGTGCCCGGCAGGGTGCCAGGCCCAACAGATAAGACCCTGAGACAAGCCCTGCCTCACGGGGCACCCATCGGGTGGCACAGAGACTGCGTCTCACGGGCCAAACTCAGGTGAGGACACCCCACCCCCACCCCGCCCCCAGACGTGACTGGGCCAGGACTCTGAGCCCCCCGGGCTCAGCAGGGTGTAGGCTGCTGACTCCCAGGCCTGCCCAGGGGCCCGTTAGGGAGTTTCCGAGTGTATGCTCATCCTGAAGACCCGGTTTTAAACTTCTGAAGATGGTTGATACGAAGTTTAAGAAAGCAGAAATATATCCTGGTCAGAGCGCTGGTTCCAATTTTTATTTTGAAAATAGCCCCTGTAGACCTAGTGATGAGCCCCTGCCTTCAGGGAGCGGATACGAGGTGATGACTATCGAACAGTGAACTGGAACGTTCCACCCGGCCCTCAGAGGGGGAGGAGCTGGCTGGTGGAGTGGGGGCGGGAGGGGGGGCGCTCCAGGGAAGGGGACCCCGGGCTGGCTGCGTAGCGGTGTTGGGGACAAGGCTGAAAAGGAAATAGATGGTGGGGGGAGGGTGGGCACCCCACGGAGGCCTCGATGTCGGGTCTGGGAGTCCAGCCCGACCCTAGCCCATCCTCGCTGACCCTTCACTAGGTCCAACACCGAAGCCTTCGAGGTCAATCCTGCCTGGTGAGAGACAGTCCTGGTGGCGGGAGGAGGCCTGGGTCAGGGAGGGGGGCGCTAGGACACGTGGGACAAGAGGAGGCCCCCGTGTGGAAGTGGGGGGCCTGGTCCTCGTCCCAGGTCTATGCTGAGGAGCTGTGCGACCACAGGCCAGTCCCTTACCCTCTGGGCTGCTTTCTCTCCATCTTCTTTTCTTTAGAACGAGGGAGAGACAGTGGTTGGCTGCTCCACCCATCAGCGCACTCGTCCAGGGATTCTTGTGTGTGCCCCGACCTGGCCCAAACCCTCCGCCTTGGCACCTGGGGACGACGCTCCAGTCAGTGGAGCCGCCCGGCGAGGGCTCCGTCTTAAGACTAACTGAACTGCAGGTGTGTGCGTATGTGTGTGTGTGCACCTGTGTGTGTGTGTGTGTGTGTGCGCGCGCGTGTGCACGTGTGTGGTGGGGGTGTCATTTGGTTTAGCCCTTTGGCCTTGAACACCTGGCCTACGGTGGGCCTGTCTCGCACGGTCTACTTCCTGCTTCAGGCCCCGGAGGCCCAGCCCTGGGGCGTGAACACACTTGGCTTCCAGAGGCATTTATCTCACAGAAGAGAGCGCGACCTCGGAGAACCGGGAAGGAAGGGGACAGTGCCTGCACACCTGCCTCCCGGGGATGAAAGGGGTCATTGGGCCGATGCCCTGCCACACCCGCATCCGCATCTGGGGCAGCCTTCTGCTCTGCGGGCGGGACGCAAGGGAACAATCTTTACGAGTTTGTTTTAGCCAAACTGACCGCTGTGATGGGTTGAGAAAGTGCTCGGAGAATGGCAGATTGTTTTAGACGTTAGAATGGAAGGAGACAGAAGGAAGCCCACTAGCGGTCGATGGAGGAGCCAGGAGGGAGCCCAGTGGGCCGGCTCCGGGACCAGACAGGAAGGCAGAACAGAGACAAACACTTCCCTCTTCTACCCGGTGGGCACAGGACAGGCAGTTAACCTTCCCAGCACAGAGGTGGCTGGGGGCCAGCACAACAGCGCGATTCCACGACCTCCTGTTCCGGGGCGGCGGCTGCGCCCAGGGGTCTGGCCAAGGTCACTGACTTGGCAAAGGTATTTATCTCAGATGCAAAAAGACCAGACAGGTGCACACCAGGTAGATACAGCTGTGTCCAGGAAGCGACAGGCCCAGGATGTGACCCCACCCCTACCCACTTAGAGTTAGAAATTTGAATGTTCAACTCATCCCATGTGGGTAAGGTGACCAATAGTCCTCCTTTAGGGAGGACAGTCCTTCTTTTGTAAAGTCTGTCCTTCCTCAAAAAGTATCCTCCTACATGTCCTCCTTTTTGTATTTTTTTTTTTTTTTCCTGAAGCTGGAAACGGGGAGAGACAGTCAGACAGACTCCCGCATGTGCCCGACCGGGATCCACCCGGCACGCCCACCAGGGGCGATGCTCTGCCCACCAGGGGGCGATGCTCTGCCCCTCCGGGGCGTCGCTCTGCCGAGACCAGAGCCACTCTAGCGCCTGGGGCAGAGGCCAAGGAGCCATCCCCAGCGCCCGGGCCATCTTTGCTCCAATGGAGCCTTGGCTGCGGGAGGGGAAGAGAGAGACAGAGAGGAAGGAGGGGTGCAGGGTGGAGAAGCAAATGGGCGCTTCTCCTATGTGCCCTGGCCGGGAATCGAACCCAGGTCCCCCGCACGCCAGGCCGACGCTCTACCGCTGAGCCAACCGGCCAGGGCCTGTCCTCCTTTTTGATATTGGAAGACTAATCTGTAAATGTCCGTACTCAATCGATGCAGTCGATCCACTGTGTGTGATGTGACATGTTTGTATCTAAATGAGTACTTTATTCTTACAATTATTATTAAAAATTAATAAGCATGCAAGCATAATGACAATATAAAATATTATAAATGTTTTATTATGCATTGATCATATTATAGTGTATTATTGTTGCAATGAATAAAATGTTTCTTTTATTTACGATATTGTTTTCTTCCAATTTATTTTTGTCCTCTTCATTGTAAAAAAAGTTGGTCACCTTCCATGCGGGTTATTTTTGGTCTGAGTTCGGAAGGCCGCTGTGCAAGCAGGCCGCCCGAGCTTGTCGGGGTTCGCGTGTGGCCCCTTTTTGGTCCATGGCGCTCAATTAATAGCCACTGCTTTTCCTGTGGTTGTTCCTGCTGTTTCCTGAGTGGGGCTCTCAGCTGTGAGCTCCTCGGACGGGAGCGGTTACCTCCTCCACGGGGCTGAACAGCAGCCGGTCCGGACCCACACGCTCGGCTCCTCCAGCTCCGCCCCGGCTCGTCCCGGGGACTGTGTCCTGGGCCCGCCCGGTGACGAGCAGCGCTGACACGCACCGCGCCCTGTGTGGGTGCCTGTGTCATTCGCGTGGGCCTGCCCCGCACACAGGTCTCCAGGCCCTTCCTGGGCACCCAGTGTGACAGGCACCTCTTAGACAGCTAAACCAACCAGGAGCTGAAAACCCACTCCCCCTTTCTATTTAAGTTTATATGATTACTTTTGGGGGATATGTAGTACATGCAAATGTTTTAAAATGTAAAAGTCACCCAAAAATGTGCTATTAAAAAATACCAAACCCTCCTGCCCCAGCACACAGTCCCTGAGTTCTCCCTGCTGGAGCCAACCGATCTAAATTCCCTTTTAAAGCAAATCTAATTTGCTTCCTCCTTGCAAAAATCATAAGCTTTCAAAGCAAAGACTAACTTCAGAACAAAACAAGGCCAGGGTTGGTAGCCCAGCTGGTCAGAGCATCATTCCGATGCACCAAGGTTGCAGGTTCAATCCCCCATCAGGGCACAAACGAGAGTCAACCGATGAATGCATAGCTAAGTGCAACAGCAAACTGAAGTTTCTCTCTCTCTCTCAGATCAAAAACAAACAAGCACCTACCACGTTGGACCAGACACCCCTCCAGCACCCAGACTTTCAGCGTGTCAGTACACGTCCTCCCTGACATACTCCCCACCTTCTGAACGCTGACAACAGATCACAAGGAGTGTAATGACACCGGCTTGTCCGTACCTTGTCAGTATCTCAGGGACATTCCCTCCCGGCTTCTTCCTTAAAGGACTGATGGCCGCGTGACCTCCAGACACCTCAGCCCGACCCATGATGGGCATCTGAGATCCCTAGGTGTCCCTATGAGCAGCACGGTGATGGGCCCTGGAACCTCATTGCCTACGTGTCTACTTTTTGGTAACAAATTCCTAGTAGAGGAGATGCTGGGTGGGTCACAGTTCTTTAAGACCCTGGATACCCGTCCAACTGCCCTCACGTTCAGCAGGACTGCTGTTCAATCCAAATCGGACTCAAGGCCAGTAAGTCTTGGTCCAAACCCGCCTCCACAGTAGCAGCTGTGTGTCCACCTCCACCTCCACATCTAGACTCAGGCCAGCGCCCTCCCGTGGGCCGGCAACCTTTATTTACCCAGCCAGGGAGACTCACCTGGGCCTGCCCCAGTCCCAGGCTGGGGTGAGTCAGCTGACCAGGGCCGGGCACCACCCTTCCAGGGCAGGGACAAGGGCCACCACGTTCCAGGGAGGGAAACAGTCTCTCCGCAGCGGCTGACGAGGACCTGCAGCAGCTCCTGGCCAGCAGGTAAGACCCCCCCCCCAGATGAGATAAGGGGGGTTTGTTCTCCCCCCTCCTGAGCCTCCGGGACTTCCCAGGCAGGCTCCTCCCACTGTGCGAACTGGGGTTTCCTCCTCGGACCCCAGCCCTAGGCCAGGCCTGAGGTCTTTATCCAGAAGACGGACCCGGCCAGTTCTGACTGGTGTGGGGGTGCTCAGGGGATGGGACCCACACTTTGCTCCTTGAAGTGGGTCCCTGGAAAATCAGGCAAGCAGCAGCCGATTCCCACGAGGGCCTGAGAGAGGGCCTCAGCTTCTGTGCTCCCTTACCTGCCTGTAGCCATGCCCACCAACAACCTCTCTAACCGGCTTCCCCACTCGGAGACTGAAAACGTCCCGAGTCAGGAGAACTGAGGGAGATGAGGGACATAAGGGGCCAGTGAGTGCCCTCCACACAACAGAGTCCCCAGAAAGGTGCTTCGGACAGGCTGATGGGCTGGGCACGCACTGCATCGGGCGGCTTACGGGCAGTGGCCCAAACCAAGGACAGCGCTCCCACCACCGTCACTTCTCTCCCGGGCTCCCTGTGTCCACCCCGCCCCTCTAGTCTGCTCTCTAATCAGCTAGAGGGGGGCTATTACAATGAGTTACACCATGTCACTCTGCTGTCCCAAATTCTCCGGGGTAAATGGCGAGTCCCTGCCATGCCCCACAAGCCCCCCAGAACCTGGCCCCTCTCCTGCTACCTCCCCCGTACCCCCAAACCACTAACTTCAGACTCAGGGGTCAGGTGGCCCCTGAATACAGTAGGCACCCCCTACCTCAAGACCACAGCAGAGGCTCTGTCCTCAGCCGGAATGCTCCTCCCTGCCTTTGAGACTTCTACTCATCACCCATCACCCCCACGCCCCAGCAGTGAGGATCTTCCCCGGCCTCCCGACACTCTACGCCCCCCCCTGCTTAGTCGTCCTCCCCACCACTTTGCACCCCTAACAGGGGCAGATGCACTTAGCATCTACTTCTCCCCAGTGGAGAGTTAACACTGCTCAAGCGCAGGCGTCTCTCTTGTTCACTGCGTTATTCCTGGTGCCTGGAACAGTGCTCAAATGTAGGGGCTCAGCAGCTGTGGTCAACGCACAGCTAACCATGACTGTGTCCCACGGATGGGCTAGGTACTACTGTGCTAGGTGCTTTCCATGATACAGCTTCTCTTTTTAAGACTCTTTTCATCTCCACATGACTCTGTGACACAAGTGTTGTTGCCCGTATTACAAAAGAAGAAAGGACGCTCACAAGGGACTTGTCCATGCCTGTTCTCACAAGACACAGGGAGCAATCTGAACGCAGCCCCGCCTGCCTCGAGTCTGTGCTCCCGCCCCCGCCCCCCAGGGCGGGACTGGGGAGCACCTGCGTCCTCTGCAGGGGTCCCCAGCTCTCCTCCAGCAGGCAGTACACCCCGCGAGGAGGAGGGGGAGCTGGCTGGTGGCCTAGCAACAGCCTCTTCCCTCCCGACTCCTCACCGTGCGTATCCCTGGGCTAATGCGGCCTCCCAGGAGCTATGCCTCCGCCATGCCAGCCCACGCTGCCCCCTGCACGCCGTCTTCTGAAGGGAAGGATGAGCTGGCCACAGAACGAGTGGGAGTCTCCTGGTGTCAGCTCTTTGGAACAAAGTGTTCCAGGGGAGCGTGGAGCGTTCTCACTCCAAGTCCCCAAAGACGGGGGCTGACGGCCCCTCTCCGCCCCACTGAGCTCAGAGGACCCGACTGCTGATCTGTTGTGGGCGTCATGACTGCTTGTATCAAAAAGTACTGCAGTTCAGGGACAGGAACTCTGGAAAGTGCGGCGGGAGAAGAAAACCCCTATGGGAGACGAGTTCTCTTCCGAGGGGCTAATTGCTGGAATCCACCAGCCCGGGCTGAGCAAACCCTTCCGCCATCCGAGTGGAGGAACCAGACTCTCGGTCTGCCTCATTAGACATGTTTTTCTCCCTTTCTTGACCCAGGGCTCTTTGTTCCTTTTTCTTTCTTAAAGGACTTTTTTGGGCTTTCTCTTCCCTCCGTGTCCACTTCTTTAAGAAATGGGAACTGGCTCTAGCTGGATAGCTTGATTAATTTCATCGCCCTGAAATGCAGAGGTTGCCAGTTCGATCCCCAGTCAGGGCACAAAGAGGTACAGATCGATGTTCCTGTCTCTCTCTCCCTTCCTCTCTCTCTCTAAAATTAATACATTAAAAATAATAATAGAGAAATGGTAACTGGACACCTGCTGGGCCCAGCACTTGGGATTCAGAAATAAGCAACATTCTTGACCAGAGAGGGAGCCAGGCAAACCAAGACAGAACCATAGAAATGCAACCCAAAACGCCCTGGTCACAGTGGGTGCTTAATCAACGTTAGCTGAACGATGAATAGCTGAATACAAGATTCTGTGGTCTACAGAACGGAGGCTGTGGGTGTGGGCATCTGGGGGAAAACTTAAGCCTTGAGAGAGTTTGCCAGATGAATAAGGGGAAGGGAAAAGGCGTGAATGGCACCCGCTGAAGTTCGAAGGCACGCACAAGCAGGGTTGAGTTTTAGGATGAGCAGGTCTGGAATGGAGGAAACGTAAGGCGAGTGCGGGGAGAAGGGAGCTGTACCAGGAGGCAGGTGGCGGAAACGTGAATACAAAGTTGGAAGTCTGAGATGTTGCCGCGGGGCAAGAGCTGGGTACCGATGGCTTCCAGAGCAGGTGCTGAGGATAACCCTCAGGATTCTGGCCTAGACCACCGGTTAGATCTGGCGGGGCTGTTGTAGACGGGCACCAAAGCTGGGGGAAATGAGTTCAGGGGCAGCGGGACCCTCAGGCCCGGGCCTCCCTATCCCTGGAGGAGCACACTCCGCGCCCACCCTCCTGAACCCTCCCTACTTTCACAGTCTTCTCACGGTCTCCTTCTTCCCTCCCTCCAAGAGGCCTTCCTCCTCGTCACCCTAGCCTTTTGTCCTGCACCTTTAGCCGCCAGTGCCTGAACCCCTTTTATCATGAGCAGTGGGTCCAATTCTGCTGACCTGCTCGGCCCAGCACGAGTCCCCCTACCCCACCCGGGGCAGCAGGGGCTCACATCACTCAGTCACCCGGGCTGAGACCTCAAGATGCACCTGTGCGGAGTGGGGTAGGGGCACTTGCAGCTCAGCTCTGGGATCAGAAGGCAGAGCCCGGCCGGAACCCGGGGAGAGTGGGCGGGGCGGTGACGTCACGAAGGGGCGGCCACCTTTCCTGTGCGAGCAACGCGCCGCCAGAGACGCAGGCGTGTCGCCTTTGCCCGCCTCCTCTGCCACGGCTGCCAACCTAGCACAGAATCTTGTCACCAGTGCGCGTCTCAACTGCACCTTCCTCCTTCGCGGGCCAGAAATGGCCCTCAGGGGTCAGAGGCCAAGGGGCACCAGCCCCATTAAAGCTCGCTTGGACCTGCGCAGGCTCCAGCCCGATAAAGACAGCCCGCGGGGCCTGGCCGAGCCTTCCTCTCCCTCAGTCTGCTGCTTTACCTGATCTCTCTTGGTGGACGCCAGCGCCTGCTAAGGGCGCCTTGAAGAAAGCGAGAGGAGGCCGAGTGGAGGATAGTAACCCCACCACGGGAACAACGCGTGCCGCTAGGGAGCAGCCATTTTTGCACCCCGCCGCCGCAGGGCATTCTGGGAGTCGTCCCGAGACGCGCGCCGGCCAGGGTGAGGGGAGACGCATGCGCCCTAGACGCCGCAGCGCCCCCTAGCGGCCTGGCGGGGCCTCTGGGCAGTCGGCGTAGCCCTTAGCAACCGGGAGAGGTCGCTTCCGGCCGGATTCTGAAGGATGCGTGGCTGGGAGGCTGAGGGGTTGGGAGATCGTCAGACAGATAGGGAAACTGATCCCTGGGTGGAAATAGACCTAAGGAGGGATCGTTGGGGCTTTGTCCGGTGCATGAAGTTTGCGCTTGGCCGCTCCCATTGAACAAAATGGGAGGGAATTGAGGCTGAGAAGATGGGGGGTGGGCTCGTCCACTCCCGGCCATTTCCTCTGGGTACAACAATCGACAGGCTGCCCTGTCTTGTTACAAAGGAGAAATGAAGGCCATGCAAGTAACTTACAATAAGAGAATACGCATTGCACTGTGTGGAAGCGCAGACGAGATCGCACTCGATCATGCTGTCCCCAATGATTTCAGTTTGGGTTTAATAAAGCGCACTATTCGACTGGATTTGCCCACCCTTTATATTTGACATCGTAAGTCGAAAGCTAAATGTATTTGTACACAGGCGTGGCGTCACTGTGACAGCTTATAAATGCAGACACTTTGGGGAGTGGTGTGTTCTGGTGACTAACCTGCGATGAGAAGGGGCGACCGTGATTTTCCAGAAACGGTGAACAAAACGAAATATGACTTCCTTCCATTGACCTGCTGTGCATTTCTGGATAATATATTCCATATTGAAACCAGGGGGAAGTGAACTGCATGTGTGTAGAAAACATCATAAACAGGCGTTCTTTCTACCTGAAGGTTTGTAGGATATGGAAAAGCTTGCAGGACAGAAAACAATTTGTTGTGAATTAAATCTATGCATTGCAATAGGCCCAGATCTCTGCTTCCTGCTTCCTAAAGGCTGGTTGTGTCCCCTCAGTCTTGTGACACACAAAATTGCCCACACAAGTTTCCACTCTGGTCTTTGGAAAACCACTGGTTTGATCGGTCAAATAATTCTCCCCCCCTTTTTTTGGCCAGCATTCACGTGCTGGACGCTTTTGGTGGGGAGCATAGTGTGGTGTGCAGGACAACGTCCCTGCCCTTCTGAGGTTGGCGTCCAGTACGCGAACATTCTCAGGTAGTAATCATCTAATGTGATAAACATCTTGACAATAGAGGCAGGACAAGTCAGGGTGAGGGGACAAAAGAAGACCCAGCTCCCTAGCAGAGGGTCCCAGGACCTGAAAAAACAAAGCAGTAAGTGGCATTTGAGCTGAGCCTTGAGAGAGCACCGGGCAGAGAAGGACGGTATGCCTAGCAGAGGGACCGGCGTGATGGAAACAGGTCCGCGAGCCCCGGGGAACACAGTACACACTCCAGTGAATGAATCTGAATGACCAGATAGACGCTGGAATGGGACACAGGGTATATTTGCTGGTGGGGGGTCGTTCCCACGGTATCATGAACCACTAAAAGGCAGGGGACACTTGCTTCTTGACTCCGCCCAGAGCCCAACACGGAGCTGGGACCCAGAGCTGATGGCGGTATTGCAAGGGTCACAGAAACGGAGAGAGGGTGGTGTGGTCCCGGCTTGGGAGTGACTTCCAGGAAGTGGATTTCTGGTTCTGCTCTCTCCCAGAGGACAGCTGCTAAAAATAAAGCCGCCCTGCGTCGGAGGAAGCAGGGCAGAGGTGGCCTCTCGTTTCCACATGTGCCGTTCGTGTGTGAACCTGGTGGCGGGCAGGGCTTTGGCACCTGCTGAGGACTGTCCGAAGATCAGAAATCTCCCAGTGTGTGCCCCGGGCAGAGGGGTCCCCCGGGCTGGTCTGAAGGAGGTCAGAGTCAGTCTCTCTCTCCCCCAGGACAATCTCTGGCCTCGTGCAGCGATCATTCCTGCCCCCAAAGCCGGGGCTAGCGCAAGAATCGGGGACTGCCTGCCCCCCAGGAGCCAAGCAGATGGGCCCCAGGAAAACAGGAAAGCCGGGAGCAGGCTGTGGCTTGGCCCCGGCTGAGCGTTGCTGGCCAAATATATTTATGCTTCTCAATACAATTAGAAGGGAAGAATTTTATATTTCCGTATTTTGAAATGTCGGCGCTAATTCAAATAAAAAAAACAACTAACTAGACTGTTGAGAGGGGAACAGAACACGCTTGGGAGCCCTGAGCCTGGTTTCCAGCCTAGGAAGGCGCGTGTTCTTGGGACATAAGAGCTTGGCTTTACAGGAGAGAAGCGGGAGCCCAGGCCCAATGTGTTGCTTATGGCAACATCACGGAGCGAGTGTCCCCGCTCGGGGCCGGCGGTTCCGCACGCAGCAAAGGGAAGGCCCCGTTCTCGGACCCTTTCGGAACTCCCAATCCAACCAGGTGGATGGACAAGAGGCAACTGCAGGGATGGCGGAGGATCAGCAAGAGGAAGGACGTGCAGTGGGGTGGGGGTGGGGAGAGAGCACAAATCAAGGCAGGCTTCCTGAAAGAGGAGTGCTCTGGGTCTGGGACTTGCAAATGAGGAGGAGTTAGCCAGGCAGGGAGCAGAAGGGGCGGCAGGGCATTCCGGAGAGAGGGAGTAACACGCAAAGTTCCGGAGACTGGGACACTGGACTTACCCAAGGATCTAACAGGAGCCGCGCCCGCTCATCTCATCTAGGAAGGAAACAAAGTGTCCCTTGCAAGTCCTTTGAGTTTCTCTGGGTCCCGTGCTCACAGGCCCTACTGAGTCTCCTCCGGGGGATTAGAGGGTACTTCGTAAACGTGCATAGTGCTCCCCCAAACCCTCATCACCCCTCCCTTAGGAGCAAGGTTGTGTTGAGCTTTTAAACCGTGCTACAGTTTGTGTGCCTGTTTTTAAGAATGTCTATTGGTCATGCTTCACGGTGGCCAAGATCGGCCCTGGAAACGGCTGTTATACAGGAGTGACTCGAACACCCAGAGGAGAAAAGGGCTGTGGGGAGTGGGGACAGGACTCTACAGGGCTTACCGCCTTTCTGTCCAAATACGCAGTCCCCGCCCGCTTGACACCAGACCAAATTCCGTGTAGCTGTGGAACAAGGCTTTGCAAACCCCTCACAGGGGCCGCATGGAGCAGATACTCACGACGCACCTGCTGGGTTGGATTGAGGTCTCATGGCATGTCTGACTTTTGAAACAGGGCAGAGAAAACAGGGCCCTAGTCCTGCGTTTCCTGGCCTGCATGTCCCGGGCGGTCTCTTGGGCCCGGGTTCTAAAGCCCAGACTCAATGGAAGGTGGTGGGATGGACTTGCGCAAGGTTAGAGACCACAAGCTTGGGGACCACACAGAATTGGGTGCAGACCCCAACCCCCCATTCCCACAATGGGGGGGGAGATCATGCCTTCCCGTTACCTTTCTCGTCCTGAGAGTGCTGAGCGCACACGTGGACGGGAGGTGGTGTCCGTGCCTCTTCTCCCCCCTCCTCACCCTCTGTGCCCTGCAGGGTGTCCCAAGGAACAGCCATGTCTGCCCTGTATCCATCTCTGGAGGACTTGAAGGTGGACCACGCCATTCAGGTGAGCCCCAGGCCCTCGTTAGCCTGGACCTCCGATAGAGCCTCCAGGGTCACCCCGGGGTGACCAAGGGAGGCTTGTCTTGGAAAATGGCGGGTGGTGAGGGCCCCGGGCGTGCGGGCAGGGCAGGTGGCCAGAGGCCAAGGCAGTGGGGTTACGGCAGGAACGGAAAAGGCCAGCTGTGGACAGGCCTCTCTGGGGCCCGCTGTGTCCACCCCACGCTGCAGGGTGGGCGCTGGGCCTGCTCGGCCCCCGTGAGCCCCTCGCCTCTTCCACCCCATCGACGGTCCCAGTGGGTTTTGAGAATCTGGGACTTCCCAACAGAGAGCTCGTCTGGGAGCTGGGCCTCTGAGTGGGGGCTGCCTCGGGGAGGAAGTGGGTCATGACAGTGTGTGGCTCGCAGAGAACGACCATGAACCTTCCCTGGACACGTGACGTCTTCAGAGCCCACATTGACCCGTGACCTTGAAGGTTCATGACACCCCCCCCCCCAGGCCCACTAGCATATGTAACGCCCTGTCTCCCAGGTCCCAAGGGTTCCGGGGTGGGGGTCCCAGACATAGCTGACCAGCACCCCCTCCACCTTTCCCCAGGCCCAGACCAGAGCCACGCCCAAGATGCCCACCCTGCCCGCACCGTCGCCGGTGCCAGCTGTCCCCCAGCCTTCAGGTGGGTGAGCGGGGCGGGGTGCCCCTGACCGAGAGTGACCTCTTCTAGCCATTTCTGAGAGCCGGTCTCGAGCCTGCTGACGCTTCCAGGGGGACGTGGAGAGCACTGCCGCTCAGGCGAGGGCAACTCCCTTCCCCGACTTGGGGCCATCCCCGTCTGTGTGCTGCCTGAGGGGCCCAGGGTGTTCCTGGTGGCCATTGGCAGTTTTTTTTTTTTGTTTGTTTTTTTTTTTATTTTTTACAGAGACAGTGAGTCAGAGAGAGGGATAGACAGGGACAGACAGACAGACAGGAACGGAGAGGGATGAGAAGCATCAATCATTAGTTTTTCATTGCACGTTGCAACACCTTAGTTGTTCATTGATTGCTTTCTCATATGTGCCTTGACCGCAGGCCTTCAGCAGACCGAGTAACCCCTTGCTGGAGTCAGTGACCTTGGGCTCAAGCTGGTGGGATTTTGCTCAAACCAGATGAGCCCGCGCTCAAACTGGAGCCGTCGGGGTCTCGAACCTGGGTCCTCTGTATCCTAGTCCGACACTCTATCCACTGCGCCACCGCCTGGTCAGGCCCATTGGCAGGCTTGATTCAGGTTTTGTGGCAGCAAACTTGAACTCAGGCCCAACTCTGTCCCTCCTCACCGGGCACACTGCCCCCCGAGCTGCCTTCGGGCCAGGTACCCACCTCCCACCGGCTGTGCGCTTCTTAACAGCGGGCCCCCCGGTCTCTGCGCCAGCCTGAACTTGGGTTGGATGTCTGGCCAGTGCCAAGGAAAGTCCACTGAGCTCATCACCAAAGTGGTCCACGAGGGACTACGGTGTCCCAGGCTGCTCCTGGGGGAGGGCAAACCCCTGGCCCTCAGAGCATCGGAGGAGAGGACCACACCACCGGCGAGTGTCCCTGCTCCCACTCCCACAGCGCCCGCATTCCCCGGACACAGCGTCCTCGCCGATAAGCCGCACTCCCAGGCCCTGTTTCTTAGACGTGAGGGGGCCCGTGGGGGCCAGGCAGGTGAGGCCAAGCTCTGCCCTTGAGTAACACCTTTCTTCTTCCTCCTCCCCTTCCCATCAGTTTTGTACCCAAACCTGGAAGAACTGGAAAATTATATGGGCCTTTCCCTCTCCAGCCAAGAAGTCCAGCAGAACCTGCTCCAGCTCCCAGACGGTGCCGGTGTAAGTTACCGCCTCTTGTCTGACGCGGCAGAAGGTCCAGCCTCTCCCCAGGCCTTGGTCTTGGCGTTTAAGCCTTCCTGTGGCCGTTTCCTGGTGGCGCCCTCCGTGCTGAGCTGTACGGAATTCTGTTTGCTTTTTTTTTACAGGGACAGAGAGAGTCAGAGAGAGGAATAGGTAGGGACAGACAGACAGGAACAGAGAGAGAGATGAGAAGCATCAATCATCAGTTTTTTGTTGCAACACCTTAGCTGTTCATTGATTGCTTTCTCATATGTGCCTTGACCGCGGGCCTTCAGCAGACCGAGTAACCCCTTGCTCAAGCCAGCGACCTTGGGTCCAAGCTGGTGAGCTTTTTTTTTTGCTCAAGCCAGATGAGCCCGTGCTCAAGCTGGCAACCTTGGGGTCTCAAACCTGGGTCCTCGGCATCCTAGTCCGACTCTCTATCCACTGCGCCATCGCCTGGTCAGGCACGGACTGTTTGCTTTTTCAAGTCGAGTGCCGAGAGCTCTCTGTTCTAGAGTCCTTCCTGCGGTGCACGGTTTGTGAATATTTTCTCCCAGCGGACAGCCTCTCTTTCCGTCCAATCCAAACGGTCTCTTGCAGAGCAAAACGTTTATTCATTTTGATGCGGTTCAATTTGTGGATATTTTTTCTTTTCTTTTCTGGGCCATGCTTTGCTCTCCTAAGAGGGGTTCACTAAGCCCTAGGTCCTGAAGATATTTTTTCCCCCTTCATTTTCTTCTAAAACCATGATCGTTTTTTATGTTCTACATTCAAAGGGATGATGTCATTTGAGTTCACTTTTGTGTGAGGTGTTAAGCCGAGGTTCATATTTTTGCCTGTGGGTGTCCGAGTGGCTCCTGCACCATCTGCAGGAAAGACTCTTCTCTCTCCCCTAAAATTCTCTGGCATCTCTGTGAAAACGCGATTGGCCCCCACATTGGAGGCGCTTTCTGGATTCTCTGTTCTGTTCCATTGTGGGCCCGTCCCTCCGCCCGTCCCACACCCGTCTGGATCACTGTAGCTGTAGAACAGGTCTTGAAACTTGGTTGAGTTGTGTCTTCCCTCTTTCTTCCTCTTTTTGGGATAGTTTTAGCTATTCTGGTTCCTTTGCCTTTTCATATAAAGTTCAGATTCACCTTGCCTAAATCTAGAAAACATCATCCAGGGATTTTGACACAAATGACATTAAACCTGTATTATCAATTTGGGGACACTTGTCAGCTTGACTATGTTCTTCCAATCCATGACTAACAGAACAGCGCTCCATTTACTTAGATCTTCTTTGATATCTTTGACCCGTGTTTTGTGATTCTCGGCATACAGTTCCTAAGTGTGTTTCTGTTAGATTTACAATTGATAAGCATTTGTTTTTGAGTGATCCTCGTGGGACTGTATTTTTAATTTAGGTTTCTACGTGTTGGTTGTTAGCATATTGAAGTACACGGGATCTCTGTATGCTGCTGATCCTGTTTCCTGTGACCTTGCTGAACTTGCTTATTAGTTCTCAGAGTTTGTTCGTAGATTCCTTAGAATTTTCTAGGAGGCCATAATGTCATCTCAGGTAGGGACGCTTTTATTTCTTCTTTTCCCAACCCGTATGCCTTTTTATTTCTTTTTCTTGCCTTATTGCTCTGGCTAGTGCTTCCAGTACTCTATTTAATAGCAGTGGCATGCTTGGATGTCTTGACTTGTTCTGGATTCATTCATTTGCACACTTCCAGCTTAATTTTTTTTTTCCCAGACAAAAATCAAATCGAGCTCCTCTTTCTCCATTGCTCATGATTGCTGTGAAATATTTCTTTTATATTTACGTGACTTCTAAAGGAGTCTTTTCCTGTTATTAATTATTAGCCTTGGAGAACGAGGGCTTCTTTTCCGACTCTAACCTTCCTCTTCCCCCAATTTCCTGGCTGTTTTTCAGGGCGTGGACTTTGGCGCCCTCTAGTGGCCCCATGGAGTCATGTCCCTTTCTCGGCTCCAGGCAGAGAAGTGTGTGTGATCCGCGGGTGGGATAGGAGATGCCCCAGGGACGATTCTATGCTCCTTTCTGCGTCCTTCTGAGGCCGCGGGGGCCCGCTGACCCTCTCCTCCTGTGTCTGCAGACGGTGGCCTCGGGCCCCTTGCCGGGCCAGGTGGTGGCGCCGGTGTCCGGGAACAGCCTGGGTGCACGGCGTGCGGAGATCAAGCCCGGGGTGCGTGAGATCCATCTGTGCAAGGACGAACGTGGCAAGACGGGGCTGCGGCTGCGGTCCATCGACAAGGTGGGGCTGGGGGCAGGGGCTGGCAGAGGGGGGCGCACGTGCTGGGCAGCGCCCCCTAAGCAGCTCCTGGCACCTTGGCGCCCTAGGGGCTTTGGCTGAACACACACACAGCCCAGCAGCCAGCCGGAGGGCAGCGCTGGGTGGGGGTGGGGGTCGTCCACAGTGAGGAAGGCGCGGATCATGCTGGGAGCAGGGCTCACCTGGGTCCCCAAGCCCAGGGGCCTCCCCTCAACCCCCTCTCCCAAGACCCAAGGGCTGGCGCTGGATTGCAGGGGGCACCTCCCACCTGCCTCTCGTGGGCTCCTGCCGCTCAGAGCCTCCCTCCCCCTTGTCTCCCAGTGCACAGGGACCTCTGTGGGGCCTTTGTCAGAGGCTGTGCAGCCCAGTGGTGGAGGGTACAGCCTCTAGCCAGGGTTGAAGTTCTGCCTGGGCTGCTCCCTAGCTGCGTGGCCTGGGGAGTTTCCTCCCTGGGAAAACGGGGTGACCAGTGTGCCTGCCCGCAGAGCTGGAGTGTCTGTATCACGGAGGCCCCCCGGAGGGTCAGGAAGGAGGGCCCCGGGCTCCGGGTGAGGGGAGCTGACCGGGGCCCTGCCTCTCCTAGGGGCTCTTTGTGCAGCTGGTCCAGGCCAACACCCCCGCGTCCCTGGTGGGGCTGCGGTTCGGGGACCAGATCCTGCAGATCGACGGGCGCGACTGCGCCGGGTGGAGCACCGACAAGGCCCACCGGGCGGTGAAGAGGGCGTCGGCCGAGAAGATCGTCATGGTCGTCCGGGACAGGTGAGTCGCCGGCCCGTCGCACGCACGGGCCTCTCTCTCTCTGTTCGCCTCGGGCTGCGTCCCAGGGTCTTGTTCACTGTCCCTTCCCGGCAGGCCGTTCCAGAGGACTGTCACCATGCACAAGGACAGCAGCGGCCACGTTGGCTTCGTCATCAAGAAGGGGAAGGTGGTCTCCGTAGTCAAGGGGAGCTCCGCGGCCCGCAACGGGCTCCTCACCAACCACTACGTGTGCGAAGTGAACGGGCAGAACGTCATCGGGCTGAAGGTAGGGCCCCGCCCCGGAAGTTCGGGGGCGGGGAGACCGCCGGAAGGGTGGGGGCGGTCCACGTGTGTGGGCGGGCTGCGGTCCCCCTCCGAGCCTCCGGTTCTTCATCCTAAGGTGGCTGCGAGGATTCAATAAGATGGTTAAGTACATGGAACTTTGGGCACAGAGTAAGTGCTCAGTCAGTATCAGCTATGGACGCTAACCCATAGGCCAGAGGTGTGACAGAGAGAGGGGGTGTGGTGGCCGGTGAGAGGACACCGGAGCCCGGGCGGCTCCTGGCTGTGTGTGCGAACACCTCCCTACTTTGTGCGGTACATGCTAGTGAATTCACCCTTTCGGAGTGTGACAGCTCCTTGATCTCAGCTGCCGGGGGACGGTCATTCGACAGGGGCTGCCGGTCCTCTCCTCTCTGATGGCACAAGGCTCGGTGACGGACTCCCCGGTTACCCTGCCAAACCACAGTGTGCTGAGGCCCCGAGCACCCGGCCTGTCCCCTTCCCGAGTGGCTCGGGACAGCTACTCCTTGTATCTGTTCAAAGTTGATCTACTTCCGCTCTGCGGCAGCCACTGGTCCTGTCGGGCACGCCTTCTCCCATTTACCCTGGAACAACTAAGGAATCACAGCCGAGTTTGAGATGCGAGTCAGGACAAGGTCCCTGGTCTTGGCGCGAGGGCCGGAGGCTCTACGGTGGCCGTGGGTTCAGCTCTCGACCCGCTAGGCACACTCTGCCTGGGGACCTCCGTTTCTCGTGCTCAGCAGGGCCCCGACGACTGCCGCAGACCTTTCTCTTTTTACTGGTGAACAAGATGCTAAGAAGCTCCCATGAGGGCTTAGCTCAGGCTGGCCGGCCAGCCGGGGCCCAGCGGGTGCCCCTCATGTACCCCGCCACGTGGTTTGTGTCTCCCCGCTTTGGGGCCAGACCCTGAGTGTGACTGGGGTGACTGGGGCTGGGGAGCTGGGGTAGAAGATGTGGCTTGGAGAGATTCCCGGGGCCCCTGCGGGGGGCAGGGGAGGAGAGCAGTAACGTTTGTAAAGCTCTGTTATGTGTCAGGCCCACGTGCCTGGTCCTCGAGGTGACGGTGGGGAGTGGCAGGCGTCATTTACCCAGGGCATCCTGGGCGGGGGGCGCATTTGCACTCAAGCAAGGCCTCATCCGGGTGTCTGCAGGGGACTCTCCCCTGCAGTCAGGGGTCCACGGCGTCCTCCAGCAGGGGCCACGCTGACTGCCCCCCAGAGTGGCCTGCAGAGCTGGCTCTGGCCCCCGGGGTGACTACTCACTCGCCTCCCCTCTAGAACAAAGAGGTCACGGAGATCCTGGCCATGGCCGGGAATGTTGTCACCCTGACGGTCATCCCAACCATCATCTACGAGCACATGGTCAAAAAGTAAGGCTGGTCCCCTCCTTTCTCCCCCCAACCCCCCCTTCTCCGCTGCCCCGGCTGGTCCTCTCCTTCCCCCCCCCAACCCCCCCTTCTCCGCTGCCCCGGCTGGTCCCCTCCTTTCCCCCCCTAACCCCCCCTCCTCCGCTGCCCCAGCTGGTCCCCTCCTTTCTCCCCCTAACCCCCCCTCCTCCGCTGCACCGGCTGGTCCCCTCCTTTGTCCTCCCAACCCCCCTTCTCCACTGCCCCGGCTTCCCTCAAGGTCCCCACAGTGCGCAGTCCGGCTTCAGGTCCCCCCCCCCCTTCAGGGTGTCTGGTGGCGTCTGGTGACATCAAAGTCTTCCACATAAAAGCGAAGGCTCCCATGGGAGGCACGGGCTGCGAGGGAGGAGGGTGGGCACTGCCAGCTTTGGCCACTGTCATTGCTGTCCCTAGGTTGTCCCCGACTCTGCTCCACCACACCATGGACCACTCCATCCCAGACGTCTGAGGTCACAGGAGGGCATCTCAGCCCTCCCTCCCTCCTGTGGGGAAAGGACAGTCCTCCAGGATGACAAGTTTCAGAGGCCTGCCTCCCGGGAGCAGGGAATGTCTTGACTGAGGGCCTGTGTCCCAGGTGGGGTGACATCCGATCACATCGTCTGCTACTTAGAGCTCAGGCCTCCTTGGAGCCTCAGACTCTGGCCTGGACTGAGGCAGGGGCCGGGCCCACGAGCAGCCCAGCTCGGTGCCGATTTAAACGCTGAGGACGCAGGCAGGCCGGCAAGGACACTTCTTGAAGTCGCGGCCGGGTCCCTCTCCAGATGTTGACTCTAGCAGAGGAAACAGTCGCACATACTGAGAGAACAAGACTCCTTCCTTCGTGAGAAGTGTGTCTTTCTCCGTCACTCGATCTTTTGTCACAGAACTGTACATAGTTGTAATACCGCGCTGTCTTTTGAATAAAGCTTTGGTTTTAAATTAAAAAAAATTCCGTCCTCAAAAGTAACTGAAAGTTGCCCGGGTCCAGCCCCCCGACGTGTCCCGGGCTGGTTTCCTCTCAAGTGGTCATCAGACCAAGGCCTCTTTGACACGTTGCCGCGGAGAGCAGTGCTTTAGCTCTGCCAGAGTCTCACGCGGCCTGCCAGTCGGTGGAGGGACGGCGCGAGGGAGGGGCCCGCGTGGGACTCGGGAACAGGGGCGCTGGCTTCTGAGAGCCCCTGCTCACTGGCCGCGGACAGCCTCCGCGCTGCGGAATGGGTGAGAACTCCCTCCTTGGGCCGGCGGGAGGAACGCAGTGTACTCACAGGGTCTGACACCCTGGGCCACCAGGGGAGATGCTTCCAGATCCTTTGACCCCCACAAGGGCTCTGGGCCCCAGCGGCTGCACAGCGGGGCTGAACCAGCACACAGCTGTCTTAATGCCCTTGACCTTGGAAACAGACCTCTCTGCCTCTTGGCTTCCTCCGGGGTGCACGCCACTGCCCCACCCCCTCCGGAAAAAAGGAGAGATGTAACGAAAGCAGGCTTGCGTGTTTCATGCTTTAATTCGGAGCTGTCTGCTGCAGGGACACAGCTCTGCTGAACAACAGGACAAAGGAGACAGAGTGAATCCCCTCCCCCTGCCCGGACCCCCTTAATTCTGCCAAGGGGGAGGGCGGCCTATCAGAGCGCACTGTGACTCTTTGCCCCTGGGTCAGAGAGGGGATTATGAGGTCACTGGGCAGAAGCCCCTCAGGAGGCCTCTACCCCAGAACCTTGTCCTCTGCCCACCCATCCCCAAGGCGTGGTCAGATACCCCTGTCTGAGTGGTGATTGGGAAGGGTGTTCAGTGAAAAGCTAAGTTACCCCCTTGGGAGATGCTCGGTAAACTCTGCCTGAAGCTGGCTGTTGCGCAGAGTCCGGTCCCGGCCCGATTCCTGCCTGAGCCCGGCCCAGAGAAGCAGCAAGGCCGCTCTGGCCCGGGGCCCTGCACCTAAGACGTCCCTTCCAGCCGCTAAGCTCCAAGGGACCAGCAGTTTCACAAAGTGGCTCTTGGGAAGCACGGTCCGGTCTGTAGGATCTAATCGGCCCCCAGGATTTCTGCCCCAGAAGCCAAGGGCAGGAGGGCGAGGTCACGGCCGACAGGAAGGGTGGGCAGCAGGCATCTGGAGGGGGAGCCCTCAACAGCCCCGGCCCTGGCCCTGCGCTCGCCGCCCCGGGTGCTGCGCCCTGTCTAGCTGGGGGCGGGGCCAGGCCGCTGCACCCCCACCGCCTGCGGAGCTGCGCCTTTTGCATAGATGCGGACACGGAGTACACACACGCACACACACAGGAGCCGGGCGGGGCCCCCGACCCACGCGGTCCCAGGGCTGGCCAGCAAGCCGCCTCCTCCGCTAACACGAAGAAGAAAAGCCTGTGGAAGGCCCCGCGGCCCTCCCCAAAGAGAGGACCCTCCATGCTGCTGCAGGTGAGGGCCCCTGCCACCACGGCGGGCAGGTCTCGGGCCAGAGCAGGCAGAGGGGCCGGCGGCTGGCCGCTCTCACCTCACCCAGAGGCCTGGGGGCCAAGCCCAGGCCAGCCCTTCACGAGTGGCTTCTCCAGCAACGGGGACCGAATGGACTATGGCCCGCAGCCCTGACCACAACCACCGACACACAAGACACACAGGAAGGCCACAGAGAGCACGACGTGGACAGGAGCGGAGGAGCCAGCCGCCCCACTAAGTTCCAGGGGTGAAAAACAGATCAAGTTTTTTACGAGATCAAGTAGAGCCATACGTTTATTTTTCTCGGCAAAGCTTTGACTATTTCTAACGAGACGCTGTGCAGCCGCGAGTCCACGGCACAGGAGGCTGGGTGCGCGGCCAGTCCCGGCTAGGCTTTGGACCGGGGCTGTCCACTCGGCCGCCCCCGGGGCCACAGCCCCAGTGTCCTTGGGGCAGCCCCGGCCAGGCCCCAGGAGCTCACGTTTGGTTCAGCTAGGGCCGGGGCGGGGTTGGGGCGGGGGGTGGGGGGTGGGGTGCTCCGCGAAGGATGGCTGGTCTGCGGCCCCGGACGGAAGTGGGGGGTCTTTGAGGCACAAAGCGCGTGGCGGAGGGGCTGCCGCCCGCTCCCAGTGCATGCAGGTGCCCCACCTTGAGTGGGGGGCACAGAGGGGAAGGGCAGAGCCCACAGTCAGGTGGCGGCTGCTGGAGCAGCAGGGGTGGGCAAGCATCCTTGGCAGAGAACCAGAGTGGCCCATAGGCCAGAGGGGTAAGGAAGACACAGGGTCCCACCAACGCCCCCCCTCCAAATGTGAGGCCTAACTCCGAGAAGTGGGTGGGGTGACCAGATGGGTGTGAGTCCTGCAGGGAGCAAGAACTTGGTCTTCTTTGTCAAATAATAACGGGAATAAAATGTCAGCAGCTTGGCTGGCCAACCCCCCCCCCCCCCCATGTGGTCCCTCCGGGGAAGCCGGGAGGACAGTGAGCCTTCCCCGGGCCCTACTGCCCCCCCCCCAGCCCAGGACACAGCCCACGGCCCTCCTGCTTTGGCCTGGACAACATCATGGCTTCAGTGCCCCATCTCCCGTCACCCTGCAGGAATTCCCTCCCAGGAAAGGTTCCGTCTGAGATGCCAGGAGCCCTCACCCTAGGAAGTCAGCAGCCGCCTTGCAGGAGGTCCCGGGCTGCCTGAGAACGGAGTCCCAGAGCGAACACAGTGCAAAGCAGAAGCGGGCCCAAAGCCCCCCCAGAAGGTTGGGATGGGCCCCAGGGGCCACCGAGGCCTCTGGCTTCTCACGCTCCGCTGAGGACGGCTGAGTTCATGCAGCCCGGCCTCCCAGACCACAAGGCTTTGTCCCGGCCGCCGGCGGGAGGGGCTCCTGAGCCGCGCACCCCCCCTCTACCCCAGCCTGAGCCTGCCTGGCTCAGTTCTCACAGAAAGGACAATAGGACACACCCAAAAGCTCCAGAGAAAAACGGATCATGGGGGGAGGGTCCTGGACAGACAGACACACAGACGTAGCACCCACATGGCCCTCTGCTGCCTCCTGCCCATCACTGCCTTTCCACCACAGTGGGGGGGGGGGGGGTCGGAGGAGGAGGCGGGGCCTCCAGCCCAGGCCCGTTAGCTCCAGAGCCCGCTGGGGGTCCCGGGTCAGGTGCCTGTCCTTTGGGTCGCAGCTGCCTCCATCTGAGGAAAGAAGACCGGCCCAGGAGCTGGTCTGAGGGCAAGGGGGGCGGGTGGAGTGATGAGGGGACCGACAGGACGCGGAGGGCTGGGGGATGGGAGGCGACAGTGGGCAGCGGAGGCCCAGCCTCCCCAGATCCATATACCGGAGACTTCCTGAGCAGGGGCTGCCCTGGTGAAGGGCCTGGGCGGTGGGCGGTGGGGGCGGGGCTGGATTGATGATGTCACCACGTTCCCTCTGCAATGTGTCCAACGGTGGACCGTGGGGGGCGGGGGCGGGGCTGGATCGATGACGTCACCACGTTCCCTCTGCATTGTGTCCAACGGTGGACCGTGGGGGGGAGGTGGGCGGGGCTGGATTGATGACGTCACCACGTTCCCTCTGCAATGTGTCCACCGGTGGACCGTGGGGGGAGGTGGGCGGGGCTGGACTGATGACGTCACCACGTTCCCTCTGCAATGTGTCCAACGGCGGACCGCGGTCAACCCTTCCCCCTTCTCCCGTCCAAGCTGCGGGATGACTCCCTCCAAGCCCCACGCCCAGCGCCCCTGACACGGTCGGTCGACACCCTGAAGAAAACCACTTCCAAACCCGAAACTAAATAAATAAGATGATGCCCCACGGGGAGGAAGGTGCGAGAGGGAGGCCGCCACCCCTACAATCAGTGGTCACGGGCCGGGGACGGGGCCGGGGACCGGCGGGCGTCCTCAGAGCTGGGAGCCGCCGCCTCCGCCGCCAGCCGAGCCGGCGCCCTGCGGGCCCAGCGAGCGGCAGCTGATCCGGCGGATGGAGTGCAAGGCCACGGTGCAGCAGCCCCGCAGCAGGGAGCTGATGTTGTAGATGGGCTGGCCCTGGCGCCGCTGGGAGCGGCACAGCCAGGCCACCGTGGGGACGGCCGGCACCACCACCGCCAGCAGGTCCACGATGTAGTGGCGGCTCCAGTAGCTCCGGGGCTCCTTCTCGGCTGCGGAGGCGGCGGCCTCCTCCTCCTCCTCCACGGGGCACGCCACGCTCACCGACAGGCAGGGGTTGGGGTTGGGGTTGGCACCGGGCCGGTGTGGGCTCGGCCCGCGGGTGACGATGGGTTCTGGGGCCTCAAGCTCGTCGCCCACCGTCACCACCACTGCCGAGTGGGTGTCTCTGGGCCCGGAGGGGTGGGGGTCCGGCTCCGGGCACCTGTCCCCGGGCTCGGGGCCTGTCCCGCAGACCTGGGCCTTGGTCACCTTCTCCAGGATGGCGTCCAGGTCGGGCTGGCACTGGGCGAAGTCCGTCTGGATGGCGCGCTCCTGCATGCAGCTGGCCTGCACGCCGGCCTCGGTCCCGCCCGGCTGCTTCTCGTAGGCGCTGCCGGCGGGCCAGCGCGGCCCCAGGCTGAAGGAGCCGCGCCGCGAGGCCTCCTCGGGGCCGCAGTCCACGCCCGAGGACAGCAGGCTGCTGACCTCCAGCGCGTCCGTCCGGCTCAGCGTGTCGTCGTTGCCCACGAAGCCGCTGTCAGCCCCATCCTCCGTGGAGGAGCCGCCGGGGGCGTCCCCGGGGGGCCGGTCCCCGCAGACGGCGGGGTCACTCAGCTTGGTGTAGGTGGAGCTGCGCGTCAGGGACCGGGCGGGGGAGGAGCGGGCGGGGGAGCCCCCGGCCGACTCCCCAGCGCCGTCCTCCTTGGCCGCGCCATTCTGGGCCACCTCCATGCTGTGCAGCAGCGTCTCCAGCTTCTTGTTCTGGATGTTGATGTCCACGAAGTACTTCTGCAGCCCCTTGTCCTTGTCGATCAGGTTGCTCTTGACCGTGTCGATGACCTGCTTTAGCTGCCTGATCTCCTTGCGGGCCTCCTTCAGCGCCAGCTGGGCCTCCACCCGGTGGCACTCCTCCTCGATCCAGTCCTCCTGCATGCGCGACAGCTGCGTTTTCAGGTCGTCGATCTCTGTGTCGCTGCGGGCAGACGGGACACACAGGCTCACCGCAGGGCCTGCGCCATGCCCCCCCGCCCCCCACAGGTGATACAGAGTGGAAAACAGAAGGAACTTCTCTTCACTCCCCTGGGGGAATGGGGTGGGGGTCAAGCAGTGAAGACAGGACAGGCCCCCTCCTGGTGGAGGGGGGAGAAGAAATCGAGCTAAGAGACACTACGGCATTCCCACCCCAGGGGCCAATATGCAGGTAACGGTCCACGTTTATGTCTATTACCCATGGAAGAGGCCCAGGGATCTCAAACTCAGGCCCGCAGGCCGCATGCGGCCCGCCCACCAATTTTGTGCGGCCCGCAGACTAATCAAACTTCGTGGATTAGTGTGCGGGCCAGTCAAACTTCGTGGATTAGTGTGCGGGCCAGTCTGCGGGCCGCACAAAATTGGTGGGCGGGCCGCATGCGGCCCGAGGGCCGCGAGTTTGAGACCCCTGGGCTAGACAATCAAAAGTCTCAATTCAAAAATGCTGCCGCTATACAAACCTAATACATCCTCATAAAAGTCTTCATAGGCCCTGGCCGGCTGGCTCAGTGGTAGAGCACCAGCCCCGCGTGTGGATGTCCTGGGTTCAATTCCCGGCCAGGGCACACAGGAGAAGCGCCCATCTGCTTCTCCACTCTTTCCCCTCTCCTTCCTCTTTGTCTCTCTTCCCCTCCCGCAGCCAAGGCTCCATTGGAGCAAAGTTGGCCCGGGCGCTGAGGATGGCTCCATGGCCTCCGCCTCAGGCACTAAGAAGAGCTTGGCTGCTGAGCAACAGAGCAGCAGCCCCAGATGGGCAGAGCATCGCCCCCTAGCAGGCTTGCTGGGTGGATCTCAGTTGGGGCTCATGCGAGAGTGTCTCTCTGCCTCCCGTCTGTTCACTGAATTAAAAAAACAAAAACACACAAAAAACTTCATAACACAACAAAATGAAACCTAACCTCTCTGCCCTAGAGAAAGGGACATGACCTCCTACCAAAGCCGGCTGTGGAAATTCTAAACGAAGGGACATTTGGCCAGAGAACCTGGGGACAGGGCAGGGGATGGCTCTGGTTTTCATCAGAGAAATTATCACCTTCAGTCTGGGGGCGGGAAGAGCTGATAATGCTATGTCTTCCCTCAAGCAGAGAGAAAAGGGGATGAATACAAGGAGAAATGATGAAAACAGGGTTGTGCTCGTTCACCCAGGGTGGACATTTACTTTGTTGTGTCTACTGTGGAAAGGAAAAGAAAAGTGGAGGAGAAGGCGCCCAGCTACTCCCGAGAGAAGAGGAGGTGCCAGGGAAACAGACGGTCAGCGGACCCTCGTCCGGACCCTCAGCCCTTGATAAATCCCTGAGTCACCAGTGACTCGGGGGGCTCAGAGGAGGGAGGCGAGTTAGACAAAGGTGCCTCCACGTGCAGAGGCACAACCGGGACGGGCCAGAAGCTGAGAGAAAGGAGTGAGACTGGACCCCCGCCCTGGGCGCTGCTCCCTCAGCCCACCTCTCAGCGGCATGGCCCCCACGCAGCCGGCCGCTCCGCCCACACCCAGCATTCGTGTAAATAAATAAAACCCACAAAGGGCACAATGTCACGTTAGAGTGACGGTCCCAGCTCGAGCACCACGTGAGACCAGAAGCTCCGCTCAGGAATTGCAGGCAGGGGTCTCGTGCTGCTGTGTGTGCCGAAGGGTCCTGGGCTGGGGCCCCAGGGGCCACAAAGGTCGTCCACGGCATCGTGAGGAAGGGGACAGACAGATCACTCACAGGACACAGCTCGGGGACTGCAGCGGGGACCGGAGCTGCTCGGAGTGGCAACAAAAGCCATGCGGACAGGTGTGGGACCCCTTGACCCCTCTGGTCTTGGGGTGGGGGGCTCCCCCAGGGGGACTCTCCTCACTGACGCTGAGCTCAGGGAGGAAGAGTGAGTTTGGAAGAAGGAAGTGGGCATGCTCAGCCCTGCGGGTCCCCGTCCCCTCTCCACGGAGCCGGCAGGACCGCCGGCAGCTACGGCCCCCCAGCCTTGCCTATGACATCACATGTGAACCAGGTCCAGGCACCCCCCCCCCCCGCCCCCGAGAGCACAGAGTGTGGATGACGTTCGGAGGAGAAGGCCGGCTCTGGCCGGGGATGGCGGGATCTGTGGAGAGTGTGCGGAGTGTGGCCACCAAGCAGGCGAAGGAACCCTAGTTCCTAGTGCCCGCAAGGGGAGCGGGTGCGGAGCCCCGAGGGAGGCAAGGTGTGGGCATGTCCACGACCGGGCATCCTGCCTCCACCATGGGGCAGACCGGATGGCCCGCTTTGTGGGACGGGCCACCGTCTCCTTCCTGGGGACAGGCGTGCGGCCGCCAGGCAGACCCAGGGCGTCGCTGGGAGGACGAGGGGGAATAGAGATAGGAACCCGTGATAGGAACCCAAGCTCTGACGACACGGGGGTGGGGGGGCCCTGGAGGACCCCCCGGGGCTCCCACAGGTCAAAGCCACAGCCCATGCCAACTGCACCTGCTGGGCTCTGGGTGAGGGAGGCGCGGCCGTGGGCGCCAAACGCTTCCACTGAGAGACGGGAAGAGAGACGGGGCAGGGTTGCTGGGGCAGTGGGGTTTCCTTCCGGGGTGAGGGAGTGTTCTGGAATCAGACACTGGTGATGGCTGCAGTGAACATGACCCAGGTAATCAAATCGTGTGGTATGTGAATTCCCTCTCAATAAAGTCATAATATAATATCTATAATATATAACATAAAATATTATATATAATATGAAATATGTACAGAATATAAGTTATATATATAATGTTATATATCTCTCTATAGATATATAACATACATATATGTCAAAGATAAAGGAAGGTGTGGTCATGGTGGCCGCCCCCCCCCCCCCGCCTCCACCACCCCCCCACACCCGTGCCCCACGTAGCGCCTCGCCCAGTGCAGGCTCAGCTGTGCTGTTAGAATCCACACAGTCCGGAGAAGACGGTCAAGACGATGAAGAAGAGATCAGAGGCCAGCCCCGCAGCCTCCATGGCGAAGTTGGAGCCACTGGCCTGGACAGGCAGAGACTGGGAGGGGAAGCCCCGGCCCTCGGGTCTGGAGAAGGCACTCCCCGAGGGGCCCGAGGCGGGGCCCGGGAGACCGCCCTGGGCTGGGTCAGAGCTCGGTTTCTCCTGATCACCTGCCATCTACAAGCAGATGAAGAGGAAGGCTTCCGGGGCCTGAACGGGTGGGTCAAGAGCGCCCTGGTGAGGAGCAGGGCAGGGAAGGGAAGCCAGGGAGGACACCTGTGCCACGCTCCCCTGGTGGACAGGAGCCAGGGGTAAGAAGTGACCCGAAGGGGGCTGCCAGGCTAGAACTGGGAGCGCCCTGCCCGGGGCCGGAAGTCCGACAAGCCCTCCCAGGGGACACTGCTCCCGGCCTGGCCCCCAGCAGCTACCTGACCTCGTCAAAGAGGGCCACGGAGAGGGGACGGGCTGGTGCGCGCTCGGAAATGGGCTCCAACCGGGCTGGCTGGGAAAGGTGCCCCCAGACCCTTCCTCCTGCCCAGAGACGCCCGGGACCCGGGTTCCTCAGAGCGGAGGAGAGCGGAGGGCGTCCCCAGGGCTGCCGAGGGCCGCCCGGCCGCCTGCTCACCGGTCCTGGAGCCGGTCCTGCGTGTCCTTCAGCCTGGCCTTCAGGTGCCGGATGCAGACCTCCTTCTGCTGCAGGGGCGTCAGGTACTGCTCGGGGGTGGGGGGCTTGATGCCGTGGTTGTCGCTGCAGAGCGTGTACTTCATGGAGCGCCTGCAAGGGGACTCTGGTCAGGGCAGCCGGGGGGTGGGGGTGGGGGCAGAGAGGAGGGCAAGGTACCTCCAGGGGGCACGAGGGTGCCAGCCTCACCGTCCTGGTCCCAGCAGAGGGCTCCAGGCCACGGCCCGTGTGGGCCAGCGGATACCCAGCCCTCTCCTGGAAAGTGGGTTTTTGTGAATGCTCTTCGGAGTGAAGACCTCAGTGTCAGGGCGGTCCCCTGCCTGGGGGCAGGGAGACACACCACAGCACATACAGCACAAGCCTGGCACCGTGCTGGGCACTCTGCCAACACCATCGCCATCATCCAGTCCCAGAGAGAGCTCAGGTGTCCCGTCTCCCAACCCGGAGATCGCAGCTGGAGCCGGGGCTGGGGCGCGAGGGCCTCTCCCCTTCATACTCTGCAGGCACACTCCCGTGGAGCGCACATCTGAGTACAGGGAGTCCCAGCTGTCAGTGCCTGTGTACACACACACATCCACACACACACACACACACACATCCACACACACACACATCCACACACACACACACACATCCACACACACACACATCCACACACACACACACATCCACACACACACACATCCACACATACACACATCCACACACCCACACACATCCACACACACACACACACACATCCACACACACACACACATCCACACACACACATACACACATCCACACACACACACACACCCACACACATCCACACACACACACACACATCCACACACACACACATCCACACACACACACCCACACACATCCACACACACACACACACACACACACACACACGTGTGCCACCAGGTATGGGCCACCTACGGACATCGACAGGTCGAAGCCTCCGGGCTGCCCGGCCCCCTTCCACAGGTAAGGGCGTGGAGACTGGGAGACAGGAAGGGACCCAATCCCAAACCCACGTTTTCCTGCCTCCACTTGTACTTCAGCGCCTGGGAAACAGGACGGTGCGGGCATTATTGCTCTGGCTTCCTGGTCTTCGGGGACCCACGGCTCCTCTTGCCCTGACGCCCCCAACCCGATCCTGCCTTCCCAGTCCCTGTCCGCCTTTCCTGAGCACACACTCAGCCTCTCTCGCCCTGAGAGGGTCCCCCGGAGGGAAACAAGGTGGCAGAAGCTGCGAGGGGCCTTCAAACACCGTGCCAGGGAGAACCTCTCCCTGCGCCAGCTGGCCCTGCCACCGGACCCTCCCATCACCCAGTCCCCGCCAGCAAGGTGGACGCAGCATCTCCTGGGGAAGGTGTCCCTTGTCAGGAAACAGCAGCCCTGGGACCGGTGGGCAGGGGGCTTCGGGCTTGACACCTTGTTCCTTCCTGGGACGTCAACCTGCTGGCAGGTGCAGCGGTGGGATTCAGCTGGTTGGCACTGGTTCGGCAGAACCGATCTCATTTTTTTGTTGAGTTCAGCGGTTCGGTTGCTAAAATGGCCCTGGTCACCAGGGTCCTCTGTAAGGCGGGCGGCTGCCCACCTCACTCTTTCTGAATGTTCATCTGCACAACAGCGTGTTCTAAGCGCCCGTGGTCATGTTCATTCCATCCGTCGGTGAAAAAAATTGCCAATAAGGACGCCCATCAAGAAGCAATATGGGCCCTGGCCGGTTGGCTCAGCAGTAGAGCGTCGGCCTGGCATGCGGGGGACCCGGGTTTGATTCCCGGCCAGGGCACATAGGAGAAGCGCCCATTTGATTCTCCACCCCCCCTCCTTCCTCTCTGTCTCTCTCTTCCCCTCCCGCAGCCGAGGCTCCATTGGAGCAAAGATGGCCTGGGCGCTGGGGATGGCTCCTTGGCCTCTGCCCCAGGCGCTAGAGTGGCTCTGGTTGTGGCAGAGCGTCGCCCCCTGGTGGGCAGAGCGTCGCCCCTGGTGGGCGTGCCGGGTGGATCCCGGTCGGGCGCATGCGGGAGTCTGTCTGACTGTCTCTCCCCATTTCCAGCTTCTATAAAAAAAAAAAAAAGAAGCAATATGGAAATATCTTAAATGACAGTTTCATTGTTTTTTTTTGGTCAGGTATTATTTAATACTTGTTCATTAATATTTTAAAACTCTTATAACATAGACTAGTTTTTGTATACCTCTTTTATTGTTCTTATCTAAGTATCACATGCCTGAAATAATAAACTACCTTTCAGCCTAATCGTTTTTTTTTTTTTTATACTTAAAACAGTCACTAGGGCTGAGAACTGGTTGTGAAATTATTTGAATCCCACCGCTGGTCACACCCATTTCACAGACACAGGAACTGAGGCTCAGAGAGAGAGGACAGACGTGACCTGCTTAAGGTGACGCAGCCAGGGAGCGTTGGGGACATTCGGTCAGGACCCTCGGGCTCCCCGCTGGGCCGGGTGGGCGGTGGGGGTGGGCGGGCAGTGGTTACCTGGGCGTGGGGCTGCTGTCACTGCCCTTGCAGGAGCCCGAGTTGCTGCTGCTGCTGAGCGAGGGGGCACCGTAGGCATCCCGCACGCTCACGGGCGGGGAGGTGCGCCTGGAGGCGGGAAGAGGAGGCAGGTGCTCGCTCTGGCTGGTGGGCAGCGGCGGGCACTGGGCGAACACCGCCAGGCCGCTGCGGCCCAAGGGGCCCCCACTTCGGGGTCGCCGCCGGCGGGAGAGGAGCAGAGGGGAGATGGGGATGCACAGACGGGGGGTGGGGGGGGGACAAAACAGACAGCGCCAATCAAGACGGAAAAGCAGACAGAGGCAGGCCGGTCGGTCCTCCCGGCTCCCCCCGGGGCAAGAATGAGGCTGGGCAGGGCTGCAGGTCAAGGGTGGGGTCCCCTCTATCCTTAAAGGGGCCTCAACTTCCAGGGTCCCCCCGAGCCTAGAGCAGGAGGTCTGAGCCACAGGTGGAGAAAAATGGGGAGGAGCAGAGACAGGAGGAGGAGCACACGGGGGTGAAATCAGGGAGGCCACATGAGCCCAAGAAGAGCCTGGGTGACACCCTCCAGTAACTGGGACCATCAAACCCCACACTGGTGTCGGCAGGAATCCAAGGGTTTCGGCCACAGAGAACGTTAGGTTCCCCGTATCATCTGAGCCCTTCACTGGTTCCAGGAGGTGGGGAGCGTTCGCAAGCCCATTTCCCAGGTAGGAAAACCAAGGAAAGGACTTGCTCAAAAGAGCTGCTGCTGGTTGGTGGCAGAGGCGGGCCCCTCCCTCCTCCTGTCCTGTGAGGCCCAGGTTCTGGGCAAGGGGGAGACTCACCTGCGGGGTCCGGCGGAGGCCCGTCGACTGCCCTGCAGGGACATGGCCATGAGGCTGCGGGTCCGGGTGAGGGGTGGGATGGGCGGTGTCCCCGGGGCTGAGGAGAGAGGGCGCGTTGGGGGGGCCGCGGGGAGGGCCGGGCCGGGCCATGTCATCCTCTCGCTGGGGCCGCTGCCCGGCATGGCTTCTCCTCTGACCCTTCCACAGGGTGACCCAGGCCTGAGCGAGGGCCCGGCGGGCCAGGGTCTGGCCACCGCTGGCTCCCGGCACCTGACTTAAAATTATCAGCAGGGCCTCAGGGAAGCCAGAAATCCTCAGTCCATTCCTGTGTTGTCCAGATGGGTGACCGTGCCCCACAGACAGCCAAAGCCTTGCCCACGGTCACGCAGGCATTGGGCAGGGCCTCCTGACCGCCGGCCAGCGCAGCACGAGTCCTCTACACTACCGGCCGGGCCCCCTGGACCCCTGACACTCGAGCCCCAACCCCTACGCTGGTCAGTCCTCCTGCCTCGGTGGGAGCTGCAGGCTGGAGGGTTCCTGGGGCAGGACCAGGGACCCCAAATTACGCTGGGCTAGTCTTGACGTCACCTTCCCAGAGTGCCCGTCGGCACGTGGCTCGGGGCTTCCCATCTACAGGGGAGACAAGACAGACCAACACGCCAGCACAGGTGTAGAAAGACACATGGAGACACACGGTCACGCACAGGCACCACGTCCCCGGCATGCCCAGACGTGCTGCACAGGCCTCAGCGGGCATGCTCGGGGGACCCGCGGGCCACGCCGGACGGGCATGCAGCCTGACCCTCCCACACGCGTGCCGCACACACCCGCGCACAGGCGCATGCTGACCGGGGCATGCGCCAGGGACTCGGGGCACAGGCTCAAGGCGGATGAGGCCTGGGGTGGGCGGGAGCAGACGCCCACCCAGCGGGGTGTCCCGGTGCGCTGGGCCCAGTAGAAAGTGCCCGTGCCTGCAGAGACCCATCCACGGCCCTCCTGGCAAGAGGAAAGGGGGACTTGGGCCTTCTGGCTTCGGCCTAGGAGTCACTAGGTCCCTCTCCCGGGAAGGGGCTTGGGCTCCCAGCGCAGCCCTCCAGGGTTTAGGGAGGGTCGAAGCCCCATGCCGGGCTGGGGGTTGGCTACAGGAGGAGGCCCGCACTGGGCACCAGCCAGGGGCTCCTGGGCTCCACGGTGGAGGGCCCCGGGCTCTGCAGCCACCATGCTCGCTCTGTGCCAGCTCCAGACCCCCGTTACCTCCTTCCATGCTCAGAGCAGGGGCTAAGGACACTGGGTTGCAGGAGACTCGGCTGAGCACACTGTACCCCAGACCTGCCCCCATGCTGGGAAACAAGCATTCGCCAAGCCCCGCTCCACGCCAGACCCCCAGGCCAAGCACGTTACGTACATTACGCCATGGACTCCTCCCAACAACCCTATGAGGAAGTGCGGTGATTAGTCCCTTTACAGAGGAGGGATCCCCGAGGAAGTGCGGTGATTAGTCCCCTTACAGAGGAGGGATCCCCGAGGGAAGGGACCTGCCCCGGTCGCACGCCCAGTGTGTGGCAGAGCCAACACCGGAAGTTGAGGGGCTGGACCTCCGACCCTGGAGTCCCCGGGCCAGGGCACCGCCCCCGGCCCACGTCAGGGCCTCGGGGGAGCCTGGTGGTCCCGGCCAGCGGCCAGCGGCGGGGCTGCCTCCCGGGCGCACAAAGGCGCTACTCAGGTGGCCTGTTTCCTGGCCGTGACACAGATGCGGCCTGTCCCCCTGGAGGGCCTGGACACAGCCGCCGTTGTCTGCGCCGAGGTGTCGGATGCCGGCGCAGGAACCTCTGACACCACGCCTGTCACCTGAGCTGCCCGCCCGGGCTTGGCAGCGCGTCCCACACATCGTGCCCAATCACCCAGGCCGGGTCTCCTGGAACGACAGGGCCAGCCCCTGGAGGGGGAACCACGGGGCAGGGGCTGGGGCCACAAGGGTGCCCCCACACTCGTCAGGAAGGCCACCAGCGGCCGACGGCCACCTAGCTCCTGAGCACCGGGGAGCTGGGCGAGGAGCAGCTGGCTAGAGCAGGGCAGGGGTGATGACAGTCCTTCCTCGTGGGTGGGCAGTGGCTTCCAGGATCACCTGTCACAGAGTGAATCCTTTGTGACCAGGTGACCATGCTGAGTGCGCCTGTGTGCCCCGGCACATTTCCTCAAACATCCAGCAAGATCTGTTGTCACATTTGGGCCAAGGTCGCGTGGCTGCAGGTCCGCCCGATCCCAGTTGCTAGCTAGCCTCAGGCAGCCTGGCTTCACCTGCTTCCTCCCACCATCACGGTCCCCCTCTGGCCTTTGGGAAGATGCCAAGAGGAGGCCGTGCCATCCGGAGAGCCTGTCAGCAAAGGCAGGAGTCAGACCTGAGGACAAGCCTCGCTCGTCTGAGCCAGCTTGGGTGGGGGTTGCTAAGTAGCTCAGCTAGGAAGGGCTGGGGGGAATTCTAGGCCTGGGTCCTGGGAGGCAGGCAAGATGCCTGGTTTGCCTTGGAGCTGCATGTGGCTAGGTACAATGAGGGCATTGTCGCAGCTGTCCCTGCCCCTACCTAGCTTGGCAACCCCAACGTCTCCTCCTCTTGAGCTCCCTCTTCCTTCCTCCCTGGCCCAGGGGTGGGGGTGGGGGGTGGGGGTGGGAAGGGGACTGCGTCTATACCTGGATGGAGCTAACAGTCTCCTGGGAGGCCAGAGCCGGCCATTCATTCGGGCCGGAGGTGGAAGTGGCCTTTCCCCTGTGGGGACGGGACCTCATAGGCAGGGGTCCCTGGTGGGAGGGCAGAAGTCACCCAGGCGCACAGGGAGAGCCACCTCTCTAGGATCCTGCTCAGGAGTGTCGGTGTGGGGCCTGGATTCTCTCTGCTCCTCCTTCCCTTCTAGGCCCCAGGGAGGAGGCAGGTTACCATGACATTTGTCACCATGCTGCCTGCCTGGCCTGGAGTCCCACAGGTCTGTCCCGGGGTGGCCAGAGCCTGCCACTTAGAGTGGAGGGTGGAAAGGAAGCCCTCAGCCGTGGGGGGCTGGCCACGCAGTCACGATGGTCTCTCGTCGCCTCACCCCCAGAATGAACCCAGCCCCTTCTCAGCCCGGCCTCCCCTCCTCCCGCCCCCGTCTCCCTCTCCTGCCATGCTGTGGCCACCCTGCTGCGTCCACCTTTGCTCAGTCCCTCCCATGCCCAGCATTTTCTGAGGACCTACAATGGGGTCCCGGGGGGGGGGTGTACAGCGGGGTCTAGGGAACAGGGGAGAGAAGATGCAGAAACACAGTCAAAACGAATCTGGGCTCAAACCACAGCCCTGTCGCCTTCTCGCCCCATGCCTCGGGATAGGTCACGCTGCTTCTCTGAGTGTGAGCGTCCTTCCTCATCTGTACATGGGGCAGTGTCAGAATGCACCTCATAGGGTTATCATGAGAATAGCCCGGGACACTGCATGCACCAGGCGTAGCTCGGTGCCCATCACAGAACAAACACCCAGAAACGGGAGCTTCTGGTACTTTGGAAGCCACGTTCTATGAACTTCAGCACAGAAATGCATTCGTGTCATCTATGGCGGCCTTAGGA
Organism: Saccopteryx leptura; assembly: GCF_036850995.1. Lineage (NCBI taxonomy): Eukaryota > Metazoa > Chordata > Mammalia > Chiroptera > Emballonuridae > Saccopteryx > Saccopteryx leptura. The sequence continues at coordinate 216,142,434 of NC_089507.1, read as the reverse complement.
CTAGGTCAGGGAGAGCTTCTCCAAAAAAAGAAACTGACACTGGGTATTGTGGGATGAATAGGAGTTCGCCAGGCAGAGAAATCAAAGGGGAAGAAAGACAGCTGGACAAAGGCAGCGATTTGGCAACACAGCTGCTCAGGAAACTAGGCCGCCTGGTGAGGGCAGAGTCACAGCAGGGGCAGGGCAGAAGGAGAAGGCAAAGTCATAGTGGGGATGGGGCTGCAGGAGAAGGCGGAGTCACAGTGGGGGTGGAGCTGCAGGAGAAGGTGGGGCTGCAGGAGAAGGTGGAGTCAGCAGGGGCAGGGCAGCAGGAGAAGGCGGAGTCAGCAGGGGCGGGGCTGCAGGAGAAGGTGGAGTCACAGTGGGGGTGGAGCTGCAGAAGGCAGGGCTGCAGGAGAAAGTGGGGCTGCAGGAGAAGGCGGAGTCACAGTGGGGATGGGGCTGCAGGAGAAGGTGGAGTCAGCAGGGGCGGGGCTGCAGGAGAAGGCGGAGTCAGCAGGGGCAGGGCTGCAGGAGAAGGCGGGATCACAGCAGGGGTGGGGTGGGGTGGGGCTGCAGGAGAAGGCGGAGTCACAGTGGGATAGGGCTGAAGAGAAGGTGAAGTCATAGCAGGGGTGGAGCTGCAGGAGAAGGCGGAGTCACAGTGGGGATGGGGCTGCAGGAGAAGGCGGAGTCAGCAGAGGCAGGGCTGCAGGAGAAGGTGGAGTCACAGCAGGGGTGGGGTGGGGTGGGGCTGCAGGAGAAGGCGGAGTCACAGTGGGGGCTGAAGAGAAGGTGGAGTCAGCAGGGGCGGGGCTGCAGGAGAAGGCGGAGTCACAGGGGATGGGGCTGCAGGAGAAGGTGGAGTCAGCAGGGGCGGGGCTTCAGGAGAAGGCGGAGTCACAGCAGGGGTGGGGTGGGGTGGGGCTGCAAGAGAAGGCAGGGCCAGACCATCTGGAGCTACCACAAGCCAGGATCCTGTCCTGTGGGCAGCACAGAGTTATGGAAGGGCCTTAAAAGATCAAAGGGATACAGTCAGATTTTTGCATTTTAGAAAGCCCCTGGGTGGGGCAGGGTGGGGGGCCTTTGTGGAGTACAGCTAAGAAGGAACAAGACAGAGGCAGGAGGTAGATGAATTAGGTTATCAAAAACTCCCAGGTGAGAAATTAGAAGGGCCCAGGTCCGGGCAGCAGCGGGAGCCATGAAGAGGGCCTGACACTTCCTTCAAATTCATCAGAGGCCCCGATTAAGTCAAGATCAGGTCAAAGCTCTTGGTCCTGGCGTTCAGGGCTCTCTCATCGAGACCCTTTCCGGCCTGCTCTCAGCTGCCTGCCGACCCCCCCAGGAAAATCCTGTCCTTTGCTCCAAAATCCCTGCACAGGCTGTCTGCCCGTCCTGCAGCACCTCCCGTGCCTTGTCCCCATGCATGCACAGGTCACATGCTGGGGCTGCTCCCGTCACTTACTTTCTTGACCACTTAGCATGCCATGCCTTGGGTTGAAACACCACCCTCTGGGGGATTTCATAAAAAACAAACAAACAAACAAAAAAACCAGCAACGTAGTCAAAACACAACTGTTAAGTCACACAATGGTCTCAACAGGCACATGAGATAAACCAAGGGGTTGGATTAGGTCTCAGAGCTGCTTCTGGATCCGACATCCTCCGGTCCTGTAATTCTGGGGCTGTTAATGAAGCCCCAGATGGACCTCTGGCGGATACCTTCCTCCCTTCGATTACTGGGGGTGCTGGGTGTCAGTTTCCACCGCGGTAAAACTGGCAAGCCCCACTCTCTTCAAAGAGACATGATGGCATCTGACTCAATCAGCAAGTCACGGGGGAGAAAGCCAGGTACTTGGGTTAATCTAATAGCCGAACTAAGTGAAAGGCCCTGTTTATACTATAAATTATCTCCCCCCCCCAAAGCATTAATCATCAATAAAAGAAGAAAGCTACCCTAAAATCCATCCAAGGGAACGAAACATTCTGTGTCTGATGACTCAGGCTTTTGACAGCTATGGAGAGCAGAGCATCGCTACCAAGGGAACAGAACTCGGTGGTGGTGGTGGGGAGGTTGACAGCTATGGAGAGCAGAGCATCGCTACCAAGGGAACAGAACTCGGTGGTGGTGGTGGTGGGGAGGTCTGCTCTCTGCCAAGACAGCACCAGAATGCAGAATATTCCACCCAGCAGACAGCAGGGTGCCTGGTGCCCCTAGAATGCAGATGTGAAGAGCAGTGGGGAGAGGGGAGTCCGGCTGGCTGGGGAGCCTCCCAACCAGCCCCACCCTGGATCTCAGAGGGTTAGGGCAACAAGGGTTATTCCGTAAACCCGCTGGCTTCACACCGCGTTCCTCTGCACCGTCTGCGAAACCCACCACCTTTCTTCCTGGACTGAGGAAGGGGGGCCGTTGGTGGCATTTCTCCAGCTTGCTTCCTGTCTCCTGCCTCAGAGCTGTCCTCGGAGCTAGAACCACAGAGGAGAGCCAGCGCATGCCTCCCCCTCACCGTGGCAACCCTGGCACAACGGCAAGGCAGACTCCACAACTGCTGCAAATGCTGTCTGGCTTCCCAGGGCAACCGGACGGGACTGAGGGCCGCGGTGGCTGCCGCTACCCAGGAGGTGCCCGGTGGTCCGACTCAGATTCCGGGGCCTGGAGGGCATCGAGGCCCGTGGTCCGGAAACTGCCCAGAGAACTTGCCTCTGGGGCTGCTAAGAGGGGCGGGTTCAGGCCTCCGTCTCTACTGCACCGGAAGAGGCTCCTCTGGTGTGTGCCCTACATGTGGACGGTCCGAAGTAGGACTACGTTTTCCAAAGGGTGTTGCAGGTTCAAGACCAGTGTAATAAGTATTTCCCACAATGAGACACTACTTCACATCCACAAGGATGGCCACAGTGAGAAGACGGGCAAGAACAGGTGAGAACGGGAAGAAGCAGGAACCTTCCTGCATCACCTACGGGCATGCAAAGCAGTGCAGCTGCCATGCAAGGCAGGCTGGCAGCTCCCCAAAAGTTAACCATGGAGTTACCACACAATCCCGCAATTCTACTGCTCTCCACCCCCCGGGCACAGGAGACGGGTGTCGGAACAAACAGTCACACAGGCGGCACCACTCACGAGAGCCAACAGGAGGAAGCCACCCAAAGGCCCGTCGGCGTCGGCGGATTGATGGAGGGATGAACAAACGTGGCCGACGCGTCACACAGAATATTGTCGAGTCATGAAAAGTAAAGAGAGCCGGATACGCACTGCCACGGGCCCGAGCCTCGATGACGCTGTGCTAAGTGACAGAAGCCGGACACAGAGACCACACACCGCCTGACTCCGTTTATGCGGAGTACCCAGACTAGGTGAACCCACAGAGACCAAGGGCAGGTGAGCGGTTGCCAAGGGCTGGGGGGAGGAGAAACAGGAAATGGCTTCATGGGTATGCAGTATGGTTTTGTTTTTTGGATTGATATAAATGTTTTCAAGTTAGATACAACTTTGTGAACATACTAAAAACCCTTGAATTGAACATTTTGAAAGGGTGAAATTTTATGGTATGGGCATTACATCTCAATAAAAAATATTTTTTAAAAGCTGTATAATATATGCTTTTTTGTTTGTTTGTTTTTAAGTGAGAGTACAAGAGGTAGAGAGACAGACTCCTGCATGCGCCCTGACCAAGATCCATCCAGCGCCCTGGCCGGTTGGCTCAGCGGTAGAGCGTCGGCCTAGCATGCGGAGGACCCGGGTTCGATTCCCGGCCAGGGCACACAGGAGAAGCGCCCATTTGCTTCTCCACCCCTCCGCCGCGCTTTCCTCTCTGTCTCTCTCTTCCCCTCCCGCAGCCAAGGCTCCATTGGAGCAGGGATGGCCTGGGTGCTGGGGATGGCTCTGTGGCCTCTGCCCCAGGCGCTAGAGTGGCTCTGGTCGCAACATGGCGACGCCCAGGATGGGCAGAGCATCACCCCCTGGTGGGCAGAGCATCGCCCCATGGTGGGCGTGCCAGGTGGATCCCGGTCGGGCGCATGGGGGAGTCTGTCTGACTGTCTCTCCCTGTTTCCAGCTTCAGAAAAATGAAAAAAAAAAAAAAAAAAGATCCATTTAGCAACTCCTGTCTGGGGCCGTTGCTCTGCCCATCTGGGGCCATGTTCACAAACCAGCTATTTTTAGTGCCTGAGGTAGAGGGAGCCATCCTCAGCGCCCAGGGCCGATGTGCTCCAATCAATCAAGCCATGGCTGTGGGAGAAGAAAAGAGAGAGAGAGAGAGAGAGAGAGAGAGAGAGAGAAGGGAAGGGGTGAGAAGAAGATGGTTGCCTTTCCTGTGTACCCTGACCAGGAATCGAACCCAGGAGTTCCATCCACATGCCAGGCTGACACTCTACCACTGAGCCAACTGGCCATTAGAATATACATTCTAAATGAGCAGCTGCAAAAGGACAGGCACGGTCCGGGGAGGGGAAGGAAACTGCCCAGGATGGCCCAGCAGGTTGCGACAGGACAGGAACCGAAACCAGCCCCCCCTCGTGTCCCTGACTTCAGGCACGTCCCCGGGGCTCCTGACTGCGGGTCAGCCTGGAGAGGACGGGGGACACAGACTGGTCCTCCTGGAGGCTTTGCAGATGCACACCCCGTCTGACTCCCGCCTGTTCCCCGTGGAGGGAGGCCAGGGAGAGACTGTTTTGTCTGACGCACGGGAAACCCGAAGCTGTAGAGGTGGCAAGATCACTCAAGGTCACACCTTGGGACTTCCAGGGCCTGAGCACCTGCACTTCTACTGCATGCTGAAGGTCTCGTGACGCAGGAGATCTATCTGAGTCATGTGATAGTCATCCGTTTGATGCATAAAAGTGGAAACATCTCTCTTCCTAGGAGACTCTCGGAGCACGGTGGGGTGAGGGGATCCCACCCCTACCTCCTGTCCTCCTCAGGCCTCCATCGAAGCAGACACCACCGAAACGGGGGGTCAGCAAGGAAGACTGTTAGAAGAGGCATCCCTCCCATGTCTTCTCCCTGACCAGCGTGTCTCTCCCTGTTCCTCCAAGAACCAGCCCTGTGGGCAAAGCACAGGCCCTGGGGGTGAGGACCACTGTTCCGGGCTCTTCCCACAGCTGCTGCAAGCCAGTCTCCAGCCCAAGTACCGTGCCAGCCCATCGCCGAGAGACCCTCAGCTCCCCGAGCCACGTCACATGGTCCCTCTCGGCGACCTTGGGCTTTAACCTTTTTTTTTTTTTTTTCTTTCTGAAGCTGGAAACGGGGAGAGACAGTCAGACAGACTCCCGCATGCGCCCGACCGGGATCCACCCGGCACGCCCACCAGGGGGCAACGCTCTGCCCCTCTGGGGCGTCGCTCTGCTGCGACCAGAGCCACTCTAGAGCCTGGGGCAGAGGCCAAGGAGCCATCCCCAGTGCCCGGGCCATCTTTGCTCCAATGGAGCCTTGGCTGCGGGAGGGGAAGAGAGAGACAGAGAGGAAGGAGGGGGGGGGTGGAGAAGCAAATGGGCGCTTCTCCTATGTGCCCTGGCCAGGAATCGAACCCGGGTCCCCTGCACGCCAGGCCGACGCTCTACCGCTGAGCCAACCGGCCAGGGCCGGGCTTTAACCTTTTGCAGTCTCAGCTGCCTCGTGTTTTCAACGGGAATCAGCCTCCTGACCCCGCCCGTCTCTCTAGGATCCAGCCAGGGCCATGCAGGGAGCGGTGGGCGACGTCCTGGGACAACTGGAAGGCTGAGCACGTCGTGCTACGACCTCCCCCTCTCGAAGGGAGCTCTCTTTTCTCTTCCTCAGAGATGGTCTTTGCTGTACTCCCTCAGGCCCGGGGGGAAATTCCCGGCACCTTCTGCCCGGCCCGCCGTGTGGGGTCCCCCAGGGCAGTGTCTGGCGGGCCCCCCCTATGGGGAGAGGCAGCAAGGGGACACCGGTTTCCATCCGTCCACCGCCCGGCCGGCCGAGCGCTGGGGCCGCCCCTCCGCAGACAGCCGCGGGGGAGGTGTGGAGCACCGAGGGACCGCGAGCCTGCCCCCAGCTCGGCGGCTGCTTGGCAAGTGGCTCGTGGCAGATGGAGGCCCTTCAGTGACCTCGGCGGCAGCATATGCTTCCCTGGGCTTCCCGGCTGATAGAGCTGTCCGTCACGCCTCAGCCTGGCGCCTCCTCCTGGGAGCCCCGCTCTCAGGCACCACAGGGAGTGTGGAGAGGACGGGGTCTCCCCCTCTACGGAGTATCCCCGGTTTCCAGACCTCTGTCCCGGTTCTCAGGACCTTTCAGTCGGTGCCCTCCCTGCTTCGGTCCCAACTACCAACAAAGGCTAACGCAGTCTCAGAATTCTAGAATGGCCTGACCAGGCGGTGGTGCAGTGGACAGAGCATCAGCCTGGGACTCTGAGGACCCAGGTGTGAAACCCCGAGGTCACCAGCTTGAGCGCAGGGTTGCTGGCTTGAGCATGAGACCACAGACATGACCCTGTGGTCTCTGGCTTGAGCCCAAAGGTCACTGGCTTGAGCCCAAAGGTCACTGGCTTGAAGCCCAAGGTTGCTGGCTTGAGCAAGTGGTCACTCAGTCTGCTGTGCCCCCCCCCCCAGTCAAGGCACATATGAGAAAGCAATCAATGAACAACTAAGGGGCTGCAACTGAGTTGATGCTTCTCATCTCTCTCCCTTCCTGTCTGTCTGTCCCCATCATTTTACAGGGGAACCTGAAACCCAGACAGGGCATGTGGTTTGTCTGAGGTCGCCCGGCAAGGCAAGTGGAGTCAGAGCAGAGCCTGGGCTGGCAGCTGGCCTCGTGGCTCCAATACGGCAGCTTCTGCGCCATGGCGCCCGCCCCACGCCGGCACCTGAATCCAGGCGGAAGGAAGGTCAGTAACAGAAGAAGAAAGGGTAGCTTCATGAGGAAAGAGCTCGCGGAAGGAAAGCCCACAGGGAAGACGGGAGAAGGCTTGCCAACTTGGACGGCAGCTCCCGAACGACCGTGTAGCCAAACGTGCGTTAAATCCATGGCTCGGGAAGAAGGGAGCGCCACAGGCTGCCATACACGGGAGCGGCAGCAATGACGGGGCTGGGATTTGACTCTGAGCTTCCCGGCCACCAGGGCAAGAAGAGAACTAATGTCCAGTCTTCCCGGTCTCGTGGCTTAGGGAGAGCAAGAAGCAGACCAGTTCTTCAGGTAAGATGAAGCATCCCCCCTCCGGAAGGGAACGCTAGGAGAAATACTTTCGCACGGGATTATTCTCTGGGGGGGAAGAGGGCTGCCGACTGGGGACCCGCACGGAGGGTCTTAAGACAGAGGGGAGATGTCCTCAGAGCTCACCCCGGTCGCCCTGTGCGTGCTGTGTTTGAACTGTTTCTGTATGTGCCCCAGCCAAGGACTGAACCAGCCACCTCCGCATTGCAAGACAATGCTCCAGCCAAGCGAGCCATCCAGCTTGGGCGCGTGCTGTGCTTTGCTGAAGAGAGGGCGGAGGACCCGTGGAACACGAGGAGCAAAGGGCTAAGGGGGCGTGCTGATGTCTCTGACCTGCCTGGAACCTCTTTCCGCGGAGACAGCTCCTGACTCAGTCCGAAAGCAAAGAGCTCCTCCCGTCTGCACCGGGGATCCAAACCAGGGAGCCACATGGCGCTCTCTCCTCCACAGCCTGTCACTCATGTGTCCTCTGTCCCATTCATCTACGCCTTGCCTTCTCTCTCCCTCCCTCTCCCTCTCCTGGCATCGCGGGACAATCTAGTCCAGGTGCTGCGTTTTCCAAGCGGAAAACGAGAGCCCTCGCCAAAGGCCGCGCGGTGTGAGCTCCAGGCGCAGGGACACGAGGCTGAACGCCAGCTGACGGCCGTCCCACCAGCCGCTCTGCCGGAAGCCGCGTCCCGTCCGTCTGCCTGGAGCTCCCGAGGGCTCCATGTGGAGATGCCTGCCTCGCTCAGCCCGCCGTGTCTGGGGGAGCCCGGGGAGCCCCGGCGGACCCCGCGTCAAGGTCCCTCATCTCTCCTGCTGGACCCTCTGCCTTCTCCAGCCGCCCGCTTCCCTGACACCCCAAGCAGCTGAGCCCCCTCCGGCTGCTCCGCAGAAAGCATCTCCCATGTCACGTTGAATCCAGGGGCCTCCGCTAAGATGCAGGGCCCTCGACGGGGTCCCACGCGGCTCCCGCTTGCTGGACGAGGGTGGGTAATGAAGGACCCCTCTCCTGAGAAGTCTCCCCTCTCTGGAGAAGCTGCCCCACGCCTTTAATGTCGCTCAAGTGGACATTTAGGGAGATTCTGGAAATATCTGTGTCCTATTTAAAAAAAAAAAAAAAAGCCCTTTGTTGCTGAGAGGCCAAGTCACCTCACAGAAAAAAAATCATGGCTTTGGGCTCCACGAGGTCTGGATTTGAATTCCAAACTCCACCACCCACTCTCTGTCTGACAGCGGGAACGCCACCGCGCTCCTCCGAGCCTCAGCGTCATCTGTGGGATGCGGTGATTCACACGTGTGCGTGAGCAAGCGGTATGATTAGCGACAGCCCCTGAGAACTTCCTGGCAAGGATCTGGCATGGGGAAAGGCTCTCTATGAACAGTTGTGGTTATTTATTCACCTAAATAGAGTCTTATAATTAATGTTCTTTGCATACATTGTACTATATATGACCTCCTTCTCCCACTCCAAAATCTGAAATAGTATAGTTTATATCTCAAGCAGTCTAAAATAGTATAGTTTATATCTCAAGGGTCCTTGACTAGAGAATCATTTATACCTACTTAGGTCTACAGGGGCACACACACACATCACAAACCATTCATTATATGCTGCACAGCGGAATTTTAGGACATTGGCACTTTGATCTAACACAGCATCTTAAAATGAAGGTGTTCAAAGTATGAACCCCTGATTTAAATGTGATGTCGCTCAGCACCTCCCTGCTCCCTTCCTGGTCCAAGCCACCATCTCTTTCCTGGGTGACGCAACAGTACTATCCCTGTAGCCTCTACACCGTAACCAGGGGGGCCCTTTAAGAATATGAATCAGATTATGTCACTCTGCTCAAAACCTTTTCCAACGGCCCCAACTTGTTCTCATGGTTAAGGGGGAGAGCCAAAGCGGGTGGACTGGAACAGAAGCCTATGTCCTTACTTTGGCTAACTTAGTCAAGCCCTGCATCCGGCCCCAGCCTCCTACCCTTCTGTCTCTGCCTTCCCCACCACCACCACCACCACCCCCCGCCACTCATCCTGCTCTGGCCAATCTGCCTGCTCACATGTACCCACTCAGGCCCTTTGCACATGCTGTTCCCTCTGCCCAGTGTACTCTCTCTCCCCCATCGGGTCTTGGCTCCAATGTCAACTTCTCAGTGAGCCTTCCTGGACCACTTTATTTAAATTATAACCCTCATGCCTGACCAGGCAGTGGCACAGTGGATAGAGCGTCAGCCTGGGACGCAGACGACCCAGATTTGAAACCCCAAGGTCGCCAGCTTGAGCGTGGGATCATAGACATGACCCCATGGTTGCTGGCTTGAACCCAAAGGTCACTGCCTTGAAGTCCAAGGTCACTGGCTTGAGCAAGGGGGTCACTGGCTCAGCTGGAGGCCCCTGGTTAAGGCACATATGAGAAAGCAATCAATGAACAACAAAGGAGCCACAATGAAGAATTGATGCTTCTCATCTCTCTCCCATCCTGTCTTATCCTGTCCCTGTCTGTCTCTCTTTTGCTAAAAAAAAAAAAAAAAAAAATACAACCCTCATGGCCCCAGCACTTCCTCTCTCTCTTCCCGTTTTGTTTCCTCCACAGTCCTTAGCAATGGCGAATGGTTTTATTTTGCTTATTATCTCTAGAATATAAGCTCCAGAAAGGTGAACACCTGTGCCCATTGTGTTCTTTATTTACCCCCAGCGCCCAGACCAGTGCCTGGTGCACCACAGGGCTTCAGTAAGTATAAATATTTTCTGAATAAGCACGTACGTCTGCACTCGCTGGTGTCACCGCCACCTAAGTACGGGCAAACTTCTTAATAAACCAGAAAGGGGCAAAAAAACAAAAAAGCTCTGTGGCACTCTGTTCATATTATTGTAGTCTTTTTTCACATACGGCATCCTGTTTAAATTTATTTTTTAAATTTTTACTTATTGATTTTAGTGAGAGAGAAAGGGAGAGGAAAAGAGAGAGAGAGGGAAGAGGGAGAGACAGGAACATCAACAGGCTCCCGTCTGTGCCCTGAGCGGAGATGGAACCAGCCAGCGCTGCGCTTAGGGAGGATGCTCTAAGCAACGGAGCTGCCCGGCCAGGGCATGGCGTCCTGTTCTGGTGGGCTTGTCTCTCCTCCTAGATGATGCGCCCGAAGGGCCGCAGTCACCTCCCAATCGTCAGTAGCTTATTAGCTGCACTTGGGGGGAAAGCAGGGAGCAGCATAGTTTTCAAGCTACCAAACGAGTCAGCATCTTACCAGGCGCCGTCTGGTACATTCCACATTTATTTTCTCATGTCCCTCTTATGTCCCTCCCCACAGGCTAGATAGAGGACATTCTCTCCATTTCACCACCCCAGCCCTTGAGGAACCCTGGGGTACAGAAGAGACCAGAGACCTGGCACCAGGGCGCGGGACAAACGGGCGGCCCCCGCTGAAGAGCGGAGCTCAGAAGCGGTGCCCACTGCACCGTCCCAACGGCATCTCTGCGCTCAGAAAACCCGGTGGCTTCTGCCCACAACCCCGAGTGCCCACGGCAGCCCCGGAAACAGAAGGAAGCAGCACGGCTGATCCTCCTGATGTGCGGGTTCACCTGCTCCCTCAAGCTCATCTGTGACCCTCAGCTCACACCCCCAGTTCTTGCGCGGTCACTCGGGCCCTGCGCCGGGCAGGGAAAACATCCGGGCCGCACCATGCCTGTGTTTTCCACGGCGGCGGGACAAGGCCACCTTCTCGTTTCGTTCTCAACCCTTCGGCAAGCTTTGTTTTTGTTATTTTCTTGAGACCTGCCTATTCATGCCACGTTTGGAGAAACACATCTGTGCTCTTCGTGGCGTCTGCTGGGTGAAGCGGTCCCCAAGCGCAAGAAGCCCGTGGCGCACCCGGCAGAGAAAGTGCATGTGTCCGATCGCTCCGCGCAGGTGTGAGTGACGGCGCTGTGGGCCCGAGTTCGATGGGGACGCATCACTCTAAGGAAGGGTGTCTTGAAACCGAAACGCACATGAAACAGAGTTATCTGTTGATCCACTGGTGAGCCCTCTGTGACCACAGACTTGGAGGAAGCTGGTCCTGCACTCTCCATCGGTAGCAACGCTTCCGTGCTCACTAATTTGGTGTTTGCTTCAGCTTTGCAGAAGCTAACTATGGCCAACAACGAGAATCGACTGTCTCCGGCACACCAACCCCGGACACGGATTTGCACACACATAGTCACACGCATCTCGGGCTCTCCGCTCCGTGTCCTGAACACTGCCATTAGCACCAGCACCAGCAGTCCCCACTGAGAGGCATGAGGACACAAACCCTGTAAAAGCTGATGGGACGGTCAGACGCCCCTGCGTTCAGTTCAGCTGGGAGGTATGTGCCTTCAGCTCAGTCACACTCAGGGCCGATTCCTGTCCACACGTGCGTGAGGCTCATCGCTGGCATAACCACAAAGCGAGGCCAAGCTGCCAAGGACGGCAGCGTCCAGCACACAGCAACCCGCAAGCCGCAGCTGGGAACCGGGTTCTGGCAGGCAGCGGACGGAACCTTCCAAGGCTGTGTATTTGCCCTGGGGCTTGTATGCGGGTCCAGGAGAACCAAACTCGGGGCCTCTTCCTCCTCAGCAGACTGACAGTCCTGCCCTCGCAGGCCTGGGCCTCCCCTTGTGCCCAGCGCCGGCTCCAGCAGGACGTGCAGACCAGGAATCCAGGAACCAGAGGGTCACAGCCAGGAGGGGCAGGCGACTGCAGAGGTCCCGAACCGGCTGGTAGCCCATCGGCCCTGGAGTGCCTGTGGACGGCTTTCCTGTGTGTATACGCCTTTCCATTGCCGTCAACGTTTATACGCTGAGAGATTTCATACCGGAGTAAGTCCGGATTTCTAGCTTGTCCAAACAGCCCCGAGGACCTGCAGCTCCTGTCTGCCGCTCCCGCACAGCGAGGACAGGCTGAGGCCGAGGGGTGGCTCCCCTGGGCTGACGCTGTACCCGGGTACCTGCTCTGACCCCTGCGCAGTTGGGCAGCTGCCTGGCCTTGGAGTCTGGAATCTCTTATCTATAGCAGACAACCCCATTTTACAGGTGGAGGGTCGGAGGTCGGGGCTGGGCGGGGCACCAGGTCGGTCAGTCAGCAGCAGAACTGGGACTCCAGCCCGAGGCTGGCAGCTCTGACTTCGGGGTGCTGGGCCGCACCAGGGCGCTGGGAGCACAGAACAGGGGACTTGGGCTGGGTGGGGGCCCCTCTGGGTCAGAGAGGGACGGCACAGAGGACCAGCTCCGGCGGCGGTCAGCAAACAGCGCTCTTCCTCTTCCTCCTCCCACGGGCTGGGGAACGTGGACCGCCCCCACCCTGGTAAGATGAACTCCCGCGGGTTCTGATGAAACGGCGCTCTCAGGTGTCCCTGCTGCCTGCCTCTCTGCCTGCACGGGCACGGACTCATCATCACAGGGGTGCCTGCAGAGCAGGGTGGGGCTCCGGCCAGGGCAGGGTCCAGCGGGAGACCTGGTTCTAAGCAGACTGACCGTGAGCCTCAGCTTCCGCACCTGAGAAACAGGGTCCGTGGCGGAGATCTCATCAGCGAGGGCACGTGCGGAGCCTGGCACGTGAGAAACAGGGTCCGCGGCGGAGATCTCACCAGCGAGGGCACGTGCGGAGCCTGGCACCCACGACCCATCCAACACGAGCTCCTGGCCGTGTTTTACAAACCCAGGCCCAGGGACGAGTGAATAATTCATCCCAAAGGACGCCGTGAACTAAAACGTGCTCCGTGAGCTCTGACCGGCTATATTTTAAATGCTAAGTATACTTACACGTATGAAAGCAGTTGATATAGACTAAATGGAGCCTTTAAAACAAAACCCTCCAGTTTTGCTAGTCAAAGATAAACAATTATATTGTTGCTTCTTCTAGGGTTTTTTTTTTCCCCTAGGCACAGGAAAAAAAAACAACAACAACACTTCTTTTTGGGGAGAGGGGAGTATTAGTTCCACACAGTGATAACCATGAAATCCACGCACCTTTGTGTCTTTAAAAAAAAAAAAATTAACATGGCTTTAGAATTGCCTATAATAAGGTGAATGCTTTCTAACAAGTATTTTATGGGCTGCATCACAGTTCACTTCATGGGTCCCTCCTAGTTAACATTCCTCCTCTGGTGAACACTTAGACGTTCTCTGTCACTAAAGGGGATGCTCTACGAGATCTATTCGTACACAGTGACGTTTCTGTATTTAGGATTACTTCCTCGGGATGAATCCCCAGTAAATACATCAAGTCACAGAGTACGGAGACGCTGCCTAAATGTTCTCAAGGGCCGAGTTGCTGGGTGACGCCCCCCTCCACCACCTGGCACCACCGCCCCACAGCCTGGCCACCTAAAAGGCCACGGGGTCAAGCTCCAACACGAGGATGATGCAAGGTGATCTTTCTGGGTCCCTCCAGCCTCGTGGCTAAGGGGGGAAACCGAGGCCGCCTGGAGAGACCTGGCTCAAAAGTGGCCCAGCTCCAAGATGCAAAGTAAGTGTCCCCAAAGCTTCTCCCCCCCCCCCCCACATTACAGCTCTTGTCTGTGTGGGGGCTGTGGCAGGGCCACGTCAGTCAATGTTCACCAAGTGTCTGCCGTGCGGGGTCCTCCCCTGATTGTCCCGTAACTGAAGCGCGGTTGGGGCGGGGGCGGGGGTTGGGCGGAGGAGGGGCGCGTCACCGCGCAGGCGCAGAGCGCAGCAGGCGCGGCCCGGGCAGGGTTCTGGAGGATGGGTGCAGAGCTGTCTGTGGGGAGTACCCCAGATTCCAGGCAGGCGGCAGGGGTTCACACTGCGCAGGCAGGAAGGGGAGAAGGAGGACCAGGGGCTGGGTGTCGGAAGACCAGATAGTGGGGGGGACAGGAGGGGAGAGTTGGGCGGAAGGCTGAGTGCCAGCCTTCTGGGCAGAGGGACGGCAAGGTCAGGTTGCCTTGTGGAAGATACCCCGGTACCAGCTCTGCTGAGAACGGGCCGGGAGGGGCGGAGCGGCACCGGGAGAGCTGACGTGGGAGTGGAGGAGAGGAAGGGAGAGACACAGGCCCAGACTGAAGGGAAAGTTAGGAGTCGGCTCTTCAGGGCCCACAGAGTCGGGCGGTGGGCAGCGTGGTGATGAGGCCCAGGCCTCTGAATAGGTTGGGGGTCACCCTCAATAATGGAACCCCATTTTTCTTCCAGGGTGGCCACAGAGCCAGCTTAAAACATACAAATGCCCAGAGTGACAGTAGCCTCTCTGGCCTGTGCACTGTAACCAGCGACACCAGGGCTTGAGAATTGGGCCTGTTGTCCCTTAGCCCGCCGGGGGCCAACACAGAAGTGGGCCTCGCGCCTTCTGTGGCTCAGCGTCATCCCAGGTGCCAGGCCAGGGCTGGGCTGAGGATCAAGGCCTAGCAAACACCTGCTGGAGGAAGTCAGGCAGCCGCCTGGGACGCCTGGGAGTCCCGGGAACCCCCACTCCCACCCCGCACACCGCAGGGTGCAGGACACGGGGCACGAGAGAACTCCACCGTCCGCCTCTTCTGGGACACAGCAGACGGAGCACCGTCGTGGGAGCCACCACACTCGGCTCTGCCCGACTCACAGGCCGAAGGGCACACGCTCCTGCTCTCAGCGTCCCCGTTTATAAACTGGAAACACACGCCCCTCCCTCCCCCACTACCCAGAGCTGTTGTGACAACATGACGTCCACCCTCCTGGCTAGCTTTGTCCCCGTCACACAGCCTTCCCAGCCTTCCTCACCGCGCTCACCCTGGGGACTGGCCGTGCTGGTACCTGTGCGCCCAGAAGGTCCTGCCAAGCTGCTTCTACCTTCTACTCATCTTCCAAAGCCCAGTTCAGGCGTGGACGCCGTGCCCGCTTCCCAGGCTACGGAGTTCCCGGCTCCCTCCCCAGTGTCCCCCCCCCCATCCCCCCACCCTGTCCCCCCACTTCTCTCACCAAGAGGACACAGCTGTTTACACACACGTCTACCTGGGGACCCCACTCTTCCATCTTCTGAGGGTTTCTAAGCCCCCCCACACACAGATAGTGTGAGTTGTGCGGGGCTCTGGCAGGAGAGGGGGAGAGGCCCTCAGCCAGGCCCACACACACAGCCCAGGGCAGAGCGGGAGAGGGCCCCCAGCCCAGCCCCAGCCTACACAGCCACACCGGCCCAGCGGGGGGCTCACTGGACCTTCTCCAAGGAACGCACGGCTCCCCTCTGCCTCCCGAAGGCCCTTTGATGGCACTAGACAGTGCCCGAAGTTGGGGTGGTCAGCTAGAGGGGTCTGCTCTGGCCTTTCTCCCGGGGGAAGGCCCTGTGCTGTGCCCCTCTGACGGACAAGTGACCTGCCTCACCAAGGAACACAAGCATAGAAGAACGCAAGGTCCCCGGCCCTGGGGGCCTGCTCCCTTCGGAGGTCGGAGGTCTGTGTGAGCTCTGACGCCACCCTGCACGGGGGTCTCGGGGCTCCCTCTCTGCAAAGCGAAGCTGTGGAGACGAGCAACCTTTAAGCTCCTACGGGGGCTGTCTTCCCGGGATCGTAGACGCGAGTGGGGGGAAGACCTGAATTCAGAAGCAGGAAGCCGGTCTCTCTCTCTGTGTCTCCCTGTCCCATACCCACACCTTCCCGTGAGCTCACACGTAGACACACTTGAGTCCGACACTCCTGCAGGGCCCTCAATGGCAAGACACAGGCTGGGAGAAAATATTTGCAAAATATAGACTGGGCAAAGAACGTATGTCCAGGATGTATAAAGAACTCGGTGATAATAAGACGACCAACCACCACATGGTTCAAGATTTAAAAGTGGGCAAAATCTTTAGACAGATGCGTCGCTAAGATGATAGACGGATAACGCGCATGCAGAAGATGCTTAGTGTAGTTTCTTGTTGAAAGACGCAAATGGGAGCCCCAAGGGGAGGCGACTCCGCCCCAGTGAGAACGGTCTGTAACTGAAGGGAGCGCCGGTGGGGATGTGGAGGGACAGGCGCGCTCACGCACTGATGGCGGGAACGCAGGACGGCACTACCCCTCGGGAAACTCTTGCGCAGTTTCTTAAAAAGTTAAGTATCTCTTTAGCGAATAATTCAGCCATGCCACGCCTAGGTGTTTACCCGTGTACCCGAGAGGACGGGGCAGTACACGCCCACACAAATGCTGCCCACAGTTTTACTTCTAAAAGAAAGAAAGAAACAAACAAACAAGTGGGAAAAAACCAAATGTCCGACAAGCGAAGAGATAAACAAATCACGGCTGATCCTTCCGCCTAATGGAATACCGCGCGGCCATAAAAAGGAATGAACTATTGATAGAACACAGCAACGTGAATCTCAAAATAATTACCCTGAGTCAAAGACGCCAGAGCTCCCCCCCAAAAAGAGTGCATACGTGCATACTGTATGATTCTAGTTATTCAAAATTCTATTGATAGGTCAGTGGTTGCCTGAGGATGAAGGGGGTGGGCAGGGAGGGAGGGAGGGAAGGGCGGGCACCAGTGGGAGGGACTACAGAGGCACAAGGGGAAACTTTTGGGGAGGATGGAGGCGTTTGTCACTAATTGTGGCCATGGCTCTGCGGGTTATACGTATATACTACGTAGAAACTATAACCAAATTGTACACTTCAAGCATGGGCGGCTTGCTGGGTGTTGACTGCAGCTCAATAAAGCGAGAACAAGGAGGCGCAGGAACAGCGGCAAGGGGGAAGGGTCTTCCTTAGGAAAGCGCGCGCGCGCACAGACACACACACACACACACACACACACACACACACACACACACACGACGTGTACGTGGAGCCTGAAACCACCGCTTGGCCTCCAGGGAGACTCTGAGAGTCTCTCAACCGCTAGGGACACCGAGCCTACTTTTCAATGGCTCATTTCATTTTTCCGGAGGACTTCCTGTGCGCCTGGGCCCCGGGGACTCGGAGGTAACTCCAACACAGTCCTTGCTCGGCCAGGCGGCTCTTTCCACCAGTCATGGTGCAGCCGCCCCCCGAATTCAACCCGAACATTGAGCCGCAGGCCCCAAGCGCCCCAGCCAAGATCTATCCGAGCTCCTCTTGGACCTGATTTTGTTTCTAGCTTCGCCACCTCTTGGGAGAGAGAAAGCCTTCAATTAGCGCACGACTCCAGCAGAAGTCTCTTTTATCTGGGCTACGCAGCAGTCCAAGCCAAACCCCAACTGATTCCTAATAATTGACTGATGAGAGAGCTGAGTCAAGTCTTCACAGACTCAGGAAATTTAGGGCAGGGAAGAATCTGAAACTTTCAAAAGCCCAACCAACATCCATCTGTTGGAAGTTCCACTTCTCCGAATAACATGCCTCAGGCCCCCGTGTGAATACCTCCAGGGAGAGGGGAGCTCACTCCCCACAGAAGACGCACTGGATCTTTGGAAAACCAGAGAGGCGATCAAGTTCTTTCTAAGTGTGAATGGAACGGTGTGGCACTGATTGAGCACCTACTGTGTGCTAAACCCTGTGCAGGAGGCTGTACCCAGGTGGGATTTCTAATCTAGTTTAATTCTCACGCTGGCTTTGCTTCTAAAAAGCTGCGACTATGATTACGATGCCTGGGGTTACTACCCAGGGGACAAAGGCTCAGAGAAATCACGTGACTCGCCCACGGTCACAGAGTAAGTTCACGGCAGAGACTGAGGTGCCTTCTATTCCTGACCACTCGGAGCAGAGGACCTGGCACCCCCTGGGTTTGGCGCCTGGCTTCCTTCACCTGGATGCTGACCTCCGGGATTCCGTAGGATGACAAGCTCCTGCCAGCCCTTACCAAACCTGAGGCTCCTCCTCTCCCAGGGACAGACCCTCAGAGGGAATAGCCCAAGGGCTTTCCAAAGGGAAGCCACAAAACAGGGGGTCAGCTCCCGTCGTCCTGCAGCTCCCGTCTGGGCCGCAGGTGCCAGCCAGCCAGCCCAGCCTAGACTCTGCAGAGCAGGGAACGGTGGGCGGGGAGGGGCCGGTGCCCTGCACCCCAACAGCACGCCGCGTGGCCTGGCGCCCAAGAGCCCGGGCTCTGTGTGCGATAGAGCGGTGGGAGTCAGGAGAGGGACCCCGAAAGACAGCATCTGAGCTGGTCCTTGAGACAGACCGGAACACAGGAGACGGCAATCGTGGTAGGAAGAAAGTTTTAGGCAGAGGGAACTGGGGTGAGTGAAAGTCATTGAGGAGGAAAGGAATGGCCCCTGGAGAGAATCCTGCTGGTCCGGGGTAGAATGTGTCCAAGAGCCACTGAGGGGTAGAAGTGTCCAAGGACACTTCTGAAGCCACAAAGCTTCCACATGCCTCTCTCTAGTTGTTATGCAGGCTGCCTCTAAGCAGGCCCGGGGCTGGTAAGCTTGCTCTGAAGAGCCCAGCCAAGGGACAGGGAGGGAGGAAAGACGCTCACAGGCCTGAGAGAGGACAGAAAGAGGGAGAGAAAAGAATGAGAAAGCAAATGGAGAAGAAGGGAGGGGGCGGAGCCTGCAGGGTCTGGTGTCAGAGAGTGGGCCGTGCAGCCACGCGCCATAGCCATGGGACCCCGGAGAAGTTGCATAAATTCCCCGTGACTCCGTTCCTCTTCTAGAATAAAGCTCTCCTCTGGAGAGGAGGACCGCAGGAGGATGCTCTGAGGTCACACATCCCTCCACTGCTGTGTAATACAGCTGTGCTCATTGACCCAGACAGGAGCCGGGGCTCAGAGCGGCGGAGAGGCCAGGGAGGACCGTGGAGAAGGGACGTCTGCGGTACACAGGCCCTTCCACACGGAGGACCTCAGCAGGTCACCCCTCCCCTGTCCGGCAGGAAAACAACGGATCCCTCTTTCTTTGGTCCATGAGAACATGGCCCCAGGGCGTCAGGTCCCAGGCTCACCAGCAGCAGGACTGGAGAGGAGCCAGGCAGGACTCCGAAGCCAGTGCTCACCCCGAACAGCGAGAGCGCCTAGGAGGCCCGGGGCTGCTTCAGGGACTCCCCCAATTCTGGCTCCTAGGGACCTGAATGTGAAGAAGGTGGCCTTGGTCACAGGCCACAGGCTGTCCCACGGCCTTCACGCCGGGTGAGGTCTGGCATGACTCTCTCCCAGTTGAACTCAGTGCCCAAAGTCTGCCACTTCTGAAAGGGAGGACGGGAACGAGGTGGGTGGTACAGAAGTAGAAGTAAGTGGTGCCCAGCTGACCTCCTGATGAAGCTTCGGCGAAGACGCAAGGTTCACTATGCCTCCGTTCCCACCATTTAAAAAGCTCAGGAGAACAGGGGAATGCCCTTTGCTGAGGGGCACCAGCCCGCCTGGTGGGCTCACTGCCCTAGGATTTGTTCGCCTTGCACACTCCCACTCCTTTCCCTTTCCCCAGCCCTTAGATCCTGAGCTAGTTCTTCCTCCTCCTCCAGGAAGTCTTCCTAGATAAGCCCCAGCCTACCGGCATTCTTTCTCCTGGGAACGCCAGTGCCACCCACCACTTGCAACCCCTGTGACTGGTCCTACTGGAATTCCAGGTCCTCCGGACTGCAGGGTTGTCCAGCCAGCCATTCCTAACGCCACGCCCGATGCAAGAATCCCTTTTAGTATGCCCGGACCGAGGTGAGCAGCCCAGAGATGGGGAGCTAGCCCTCCACACGTACCATTTCACAGTTAGATGGCTTTTCACTTTGGAATGTTCTTCCTGGCACTGAGCTAACATTGGCGTCCTTGGCTGGTCTGGGGCCCGCCCCTGGGGGCATGCGGAAGCCCAGGCTCTCTCCTGTGACCACGCTTTGGGTGTTTGCAGACAATGATCCTTAACCCCTGAAGATGACTCCGTCCCTACAGACAGCGTGGGCAGCCTCGTCCAATACAACCGTGTTTGGGGTGCCGACCCCACCACTCCGTGGTTCTATAACTCCGGCGGGCTTCTCCTGTCCGACTGGCCCGCTTTTCTTAACTATAAACACCTCCCTACCGCCCCGGGTAGAACTGGGCCTCACTGGTCACGAGCGAGCGGTAGTTTTACTGTCTTGCGCGTTAATCGCTCACATAGAGGCAACGTGGCTTGGACCAGCGCTCCGATGCCAACTGCCTGAATCCCACCACTGGTTTGAACAAACTCCGCCCCCTCGCGGCGCCGCCCTGTCGTGTCCCCATTCACAAAACGAGGAAAAGGCAGACTGAGTGGGCGTGAGTTATTCCGCTGCCTCCTCTCTTTCTGCCTGACCCATCTCGTCTAGGCCTTCCTTCTGGGACCCTGTCCAGCTTCACGCTAACGCTGCTACCCTTTCATTGAGTCTCCCTGCCGTGGGCACAGTCCCCACTGCCACCCTCCACAACAGGCCCTGTGTGCCTGGTGCCTCCTATCCACCCGGCCCACAACCCAAGGGCAGCTGCCGTTCATATTTCTAGGGGCCAGGCCCGGTGCGCCCTCTGCATCTCTACACCCAGGCTAAGGGCCCCCTGAGGGCAGGGACCACACCTCGGTGCCCGGCCCGGAGGAGGCATTCTGCGCCTATCCGCTGAAAGGAGGGATGGCGATATTTCTCTGCATTCCCCCACGGCGGCCGGGATGAAGCCTGACCAGGGTAGGTGCTTGATGAATATTTGATTAACCGGAGCCACAGAATATAAACTGTCATTGGAGGCTTTACTCTGAATCCCAGAATGCCCCGGAACCGAGTCAGCGGGGCTCCCCCTGCTAATCCGGAACTCCTCAGGGGCCTCTCCTCCCCGGCCAGAGCCTAACGGCTCCCCCTCCGCGGCGGCCGTGTGGCAGGGCTGCCCCGGCGAGACCGCTCAGTGCCCAGACCTCCTCGCGACCCAAGCAGAAGGCAGCAGAACCCTGGCCGGCCGTGGGCGGGCACGGCTTCCTCAGAACAGGGCCCGCCCCCTTCCCACAAAGGGGCCACCAGGCCCTCTCTTCACACCCGTGTCTCCAGGGCGGCTCCGTGCCAGCCTGCACAGGCCCTCAGCCAGGTTCCCTCTTCTGAGGCTGCCGACCAAGCTTCCAAAGGCCCCGGGGTCGGGAAGCCTGGCTCGTGCCAACTTCAAGTGGGCACAGAGGTGTCTGGAGGCCGCAGTCCCAAGAGACTCGGTCCCGCCAGGGCTGCTGAGAGGAGAGGGACACACACAGGGCCTTCGAAGCTGGAGGCCCAGAAGCAGACGCTCACGAGCTGCCTAAGTAACGTGGTGCCTGGCCTGGCAGATAAGGCGGCCCTGGCCCAGGCCTGCCTTTCTGGCCCGTTTCCCTTCTCCATCCTCAGCTCGGCTGACAACTACGAAGCACTACGCGTCCAGCACCTGGAACCTGGCATCATCACCGTCATCACAGGATGCAGACTGATGGCCTGCCACAGACAGCGTTTAATACGTGCATTTAAATATGTGGCCTAGGCCCTGGCTGGGTGGCTCAGTGGACAGGGCATCATCTCGGCACACCAAGGTCGTGGGTTCGATCCCCGGTCAGGACACATGTGAGACGCAAACAGTGAGTGCACAACTAAGTGGAACAATGCTTTGATGCCTCTCTCTCTCTCTCTCTCTCTCTTTCCCTCTCCCTCCTCCCCCCTTTCCTCTCTCTCTCTCAAAATCAATGGAAAAAAAACATTTTTTTAACATGGCCTAATTGACTACATTTTATTTATTTATTTTATTTTATTTTTTAAATTTATTTATTCATTTTAGAGAAGAGAGAGAGAGAGAAGGGGGAGGAGCAGGAGGCATCAACTCCCATATGTGCCTTGACCGGGCAAGCCCAGGGTTTTGAACCGGCGACCTCAGTGTTCCAAGTCGACGTTGGATCCACTGCGCCACCACAGGTCAGGCTAGTTGACTACATTTTCAAAATCAAGAGCCGTCACAAACACACACCCAGATGTCTTAGAAATCAGAACATCCGACAACTTCAGGCCCAGGAGCCCGTGAGCGGCTGCCTCCTGCGAGCGAGCCCTTGCTGGTTGGCGGTCACACACACACACACACACACACACACACACACACACACACCCGCCAGTCCAGTCGCCCATCGGGCCTCCGCGGACAGCCAGGTGTGCCGTCCTGTGCGTTCCGTGCATGGCCGTTGGCGTGCAGACTTGCTCGTGACCTGGTGAGGTACACAGCATCATCGCTCCCCCATCTTACAGATGGGGAAACAGAGGCTCTCAGAGAAAAAGTCACTTGGCCGGGATTCAGACCCAAGCCGCAGCCCAACTCCGGGGTTCAACCCGAAGAACAGCTGGTCTGCGGCAACCGGAGCAAAACGCGGGCACCGCGGCGAGGGCCGCAGGGAGCAGCGTGCGCCCCTGAGGCTCAGCCACGGCGAGGGCCGTAGGGAGCAGCGTGCGCCCGCGAGGCTCAGCCACGGCGAGGGCCGTAGGGAGCAGCGTGCGCCCGCGAGGCTCAGCCACGGCGAGGGCCGCAGGGAGCAGCGTGCGCCCGCGAGGCTCAGCCACGGCGAGGGCCGCAGGGAGCAGCGTGCGCCCGCGAGGCTCAGCCACGGCGAGGGCCGCAGGGAGCAGCGTGCGCCCGCGAGGCTCAGCCACGGCGAGGGCCGCAGGGAGCAGCGTGCGTCCCTGAGGCTCAGCCACGGCGAGGGCCGCAGGGAGCAGCGTGCGCCCGCGAGGCTCAGCCACGGCGAGGGCCGCAGGGAGCAGCGTGCGCCCGCGAGGCTCAGCCACGGCGAGGGCCGCAGGAAGCAGCGTGCGCCCGCGAGGCTCAGCCACGGCGAGGGCCGCAGGAAGCAGCGTGCGCCCGCGAGGCTCAGCCACGGCGAGGGCCGCAGGAAGCAGCGTGCATCCCTGAGGCTCAGCCACGGCGAGGGCCGCAGGAAGCAGCGTGCGCCCGTGAGGCTCAGCCACGGCGAGGGCCGCAGGGAGCAGCGTGCGTCCGACTTAGAGAAGTACCTGTTTTCCTGGTGTGATCCAGGCTCCTTCCTATGGGGACAGAGTTGCTAAGCTGTTCTTTCTCTCCCTATGAGAGTGACAGGAAACCTCTCAAGGCCAGCTGAAGGTCCTTATGTGGCACAAACATACTGATATCTGAGGTCTACGTCTGGGGACCGCCACGCTGTTCTAACGCCCTCCTGGCCTCGAATGACAGCACGATTCTGCTGCTTCTCCTGGTTCAAAACAACAACAACAAAACCACCTCACACCGTGTCTACCGGCATCCCCTCCTGTCCCGAAGAAGTGGCTTTTGAACCGAGCCTTTCCCAAGCCCTCTCCCTCCAGCAAAGCCACAGAGCATTGTCTGCGCCTCTTGTTGTATTTATCTCTCCCTTCCTCGGGTTACGGCTGTCTCCCATCCACTCCCGTGCCCCCTAATGCGGCGAGAGGACAGAAGGAAGAGTGGCTGGATTGTTAGCCAGCCAGGGCTTGAAAAGCCCCCAGAGATCCCCTCTGACTCTCCTGGTGCAGGTGTGGGCAGGTGGGGGCCCCGCCTCGGGCCACCCAGGGAGCTGGCCGCCAAGCCAAGGGAGTCTCCCCCAGCCCTCAGGGCTGACTCCCTCCACTGTCCCCGGGCCACCTCGGAGACACTCGGCCCCTTCGGGCTGACGCAGCACCTCAATCCAGAGGCCAGTGCTGAGCGTGCGACACAAACACTTCATAAGTATCTACTAAGCAGAGGCGCAGAGCAGCCCAGGGGACCCGGGCCTCTCCCGGGGCAGGGCCCTCGCCTGGAGCTTCCTGTCACCTGCACCGGACCTTCTCTCAGGGTGAGCTGCCCGCCAGGTGCAGAAACGGCCGCTCAGGCTCCTGGCGGCCTGCAGGTAGAAAGCCTGCGTGTCGCCGAGAAATGCAGACCCCACTGGGCCGGGGTTAGGACCCGAGCCTCGCTGTGTAACCCTGGGCAAACGTCTTCCCCCCTCCGGGGTCAGGTGCTTCAGACGGGAGGGCCAGTCAGAACAGACGTGAGGAGGGACACCCCGAGTCCACCACGTGCCGGGGAGGGACGCCCCGAGTCCGCCGCGTGCCGGGGAGGGACGCCCCGAGTCCGCCGCGTGCCGGGGAGGGACGCCCCGAGTCCGCCGCGTGGGAGGGAGGGACGCCCCGAGTCCGCCGCGTGGTTGCAGGCCCCTTACAGGCTTTCCAAGAGGAATGTCACAGTCCTGCCTCCATCGGCACCTAAGCGCAGAAGGGTTTCGGCCCACCGGGCACACATGGACAGTTCCGCTTGGAACTGTGCCACAGAGTGAGTTTGAGTTGTCCCTCCGGCGTCTGGGGCCCTTTTTGGGTTCTTGGAGGTTCAAAAGCCAACAGTCTTCCAAGCTGTCCAGAAATATCCTAAGCTGGGTAGAACATTTCTCATCACCATCATGCAAAACTCAGTGCCCGAAACAAGGAGATGACCGTGGGCTCACATCTCAGAAAGCTTTCCTGACCACTGAGTAGGAGACACCGTGTCCCTGTCCCTGTCCCGTGATGCCCCGTCTGTTCTGAGCTGGTTCATCACGCCTACCTGGCTAGAGCGTCATCTGCCCTGTCAGCTGGGAGCCTCTTCAACCTGCACGTGGGCTCTCCCTCTTGTCTGGGTCCCGGGCACTGACCTCGGGGGCATGTTAATAAATAATACACAGATGCTGCTCGACCTTTAGCGAGACAGGAGTCCCCTCCACTCCTCTGCTGGGACAAGGTGGCATTCAGGTCTCGCAGAGCCCGTCGGTGCACCCTGTCCCTGTGGGGGGTGGGAACGCTGCCATTTAGAGGGGAAGGGGCTTCCCCAAAGCTGCCCAGTCCCCGAGAGGGGTCAGACTGAGAGCATCTCCCCGGCTCCCAGCACAGCGTGCTTCCAGCTAAACTGTCTCAGGTGTCACCACAAATCAGCAGGGTGACTCTGGGCAAGACCCCCTGCCTCTCTGCCCTCCTGGCTCCCTCCCTCGTACAAGGGGTCCACGTACAGGACCCGCTACAGAAGGGGACTGTCTCAGAAGTGCATACACGAACCTGGGTGAACAGCACAGCACCCAGGAAGCGCCCCCAAAGCGCGTCTGTGCTGAGCTGTCATCCATCCCCAGCTATTCTCTTTGGCAGAGGGGCACCCACCGCCCACCAGCGCAGCCGAGCTCACGGAGCAGGGAGGACCCCCTTCTGCACACTTGGACCCAGCCAGTAATCACGTGAGGGAAACGCCTGTCCCTTCTCCAAACGCCTCTGCGCACGGCAGCACACACACGACCCGCATGCGTGACAGCAAGGTCTGTCCGGGCAGAGGCAGCGAGACTTCTGCGAGAGCGTGTTCTCTCGAGTCAGGCAGACCTGGCGTCGGGCAGCGGTTCTGCCACAATGGGCCGTGCCATCTTGGGGGAGTCGCCCTCTCTAAGCCTCAGTCTCACCACCTTTCACACGTGCAGAATTTGTTACGAGGGCTCCCCGAGGTAGGGAGTGGTCTGGTACTCCATCAGCGATCCAGTCACCATAGTCTACTTTTTATTTAACAAAATCCACTGGGGGGGGAAAAAAAATCAATATCAGAACCGGAAGGGCCCTGAGGGATCACGCTGTCTGGTCCTTTCCCTTTACAGCTGGAGAGCCAGAGGTCTGGAGAGGAGGCCTGAGCGGCGGCCCAAGGTCACACCAGGAGGTGTGGGACTGGGTCTCCCGAGCTGCCACCCTGCATCCCCGCCCTCCCCACGCAGACACAGCAAGTGGCTGGCACCCCTCTCTCCCTTCCCTTCCCTTCCCGTTCATCTCGGGCCCATCGGCTTGCTGATGCCACCGCTCCCCCGGCACACGCGGCACCTTCAAGCCCGACCTGAGGAGAAGGTGAAACCACTGTTGGCCACCGGCAACGGTGATAACAACCACGGTGTCAGGAACAGAAATGACAACCAACAATGGGCATTATCTTCCTACCCCATCAACACATTCCCGCAATCCCTCCCGACCCGTGGGCTTAGGGACATCATTTCCTCAAAGTCACGGAAGACCTGCTCGGGGCCTGGCCACGGACCAGAGGTTGAAGACCCAGGCGGGGGAAAGACAGGGCCTCTCCCGGGAGGATTCAGGGCAGGTGGAGACACCACTTCCTTTTTGGCCCAAATGACACCGCAGCAAAATGCCCTGCCCCCGCCCTGTGGGGAGCCTTCTTCACCCTGCTGCCCAGGGGCAGGATGTATCTGTGGCATATAAGCCGGAGCAAGACAGGGCGAAGGCGAGGCTGAGAGCCACAGCAGGAGGATGAAGGAGAGGGAACACGGACCCCTCATCTCAGGGAGGTGCTCCAGAGACAGGCTCCAGGGAGGGTGAGGGCCCGCAGTGGGCTCCATTTGAAGTCAGGAAGCCTTGGTCACTGCCCCCTGGCGGGCACACAAGATTTCTCTGCTTGTTCCCCTTAGCGACTCTGCCCTCAGATCCCAGGATGTGCCAAAGCCAGGGCTGGGCTGTATATCCTCCTCGGGGCCATCAGCTGCTGAAGGGATGTCACAGAGCCCTTGAGGCAGAACCGTCCGCATCTCCCGGTTGCCTCTGAGGCCCTCAGCCCAGCAGCCTGACACATTCCAGCATTCATTATCCCCTGGCAGGGACGCCAGCCACGGAGAAGCGGAGAGACCGGCGGAGGGGAGGGCGGGCGGAGAGGTGGAAGGGCACTGAAAGCGGCTCCTCCTCTTTCCCTGTCTGCCCCCCAAGTCCTGCGTCTCTGAGGACCTACTGTGTGCCGGGCACAGGTCCAGTGGTAAGTGTTTCCTTTAAACCTAGCATCGACCCTCTGAGTCATGGCCCCTTCTCCCAGATTTACAGACGAGGAAACTGAAGGTCGGGGAAGGGACGCAACTTGACAGGTCACCCCGGTGACGGCACAGGGGTGGCAGTCCAGGACCTGTCAGTCTCCTGACAGACGCTTTCGGTTCCCAGGAGACCCGCAAGGTCAACATTTCCACTGAGGTCCAGAGTGGAAAGAGCTCTCACACTGAGAAAAAACCCAACTATTTCATAGATTCCGGGGTAAATCTCGGGTCGCTTTACCAGAGGGGTCCCCCTGACACGCAGCAGCTGTTCAAGGGACACGTTAAAATCGTCCAGAGACCATCTCATCCAACTCCTGCACTTCACAGATGAGCAGACAGACACCCACGCCTAAAGAATTTTAAAATGGCTACTAATGGCCTACTAGCAAGCTAAGGGACTCGGGCTCCAATCCCTGTCACCTTCCCTGCCACCAGCCCTGCCTGCAGAAGCCACCTTTCTCTGGGCAGCAGGGCCAGCCCGTCCCACATCCCCAGACGGGTGGAGAAGGCAGAAGCAGCAGGCAGCCTGTAACCAGGCCTCTCCCCTCTGCAGGGCTGAGGAAGGGGACACAGGGCTTCCCGGGCCGGCAGGTGTTCTAACAGCGCCCGGTCCAGGAGTGGACGGAGAACGCATCACGTCCCGCGGAAGGTCCTCCGGGGAGACTGAGGCTGAGACCTCCCACGTTAGAGGTCACGGGCGTTTTTTCTCCAGAGGGACTCCTGCGGGGCCCGGTGCTTTTCAGGGGGAGACGTGGGAAGGAGGCAGTCCGTGGCACTTGACCTTGGGTTGGGGATGGGGTTCCACCCCCGGCGGCCACCACCACCACCACCCCCCCTCCGGGTGCCGTCGCTCCTCTTCCAAGAGGAAAGAGGCTTAACGTTTGCCAAACGCTGGAAGAGGGAGACAAACGGGAATGGGGTGGTCCCTGCAAGCCTCCTCATCGCCCACCTCGGGCATCTTCCCGGTGGCAATTCGCATCCTCTAGTTGTGAATTTCAAGGTGGTGGTGGATGCAATTAGAAGATGCAGGGGAACGCAGGGAGGATACAAATGAGTCACGGTTAACCCCTCCTCGGCTGGTGCCCTCGGAGGGTTCTACCGCAGAGAGCGACCCCCGCCTGCCACCTGCCGCCTGCCGCCTGCCGCCCACCGGGGGCAGCGTAGGGGCCCCTCCCGGCTGGCTGCGGCCTCCTCACCTGCGTCCGCTCGCCCTCCGCAGCCCCGCCGGTTCGCACCCCTCTGGCCCGGCTTGGCGCAGCGCCTCTGCAGTCGCTGCTGCAGCTGCCCGGCCCGGATCAGCAACCTGCGGCGTTGGGTAGGAAAAAAAACAGACAGGTGCGGGTGAACGCGGGCGGGGACACCCGGGCAGCGGAGCCCCCCGACGCTGACAGCTGGGCCGCCGCAGCCAGAGAGCTTGGAGGGCAGGCTGCCTGCCGGCGCCCCGTCCGCGCCTCCGTGCGCTCCGCGCCTCCCCTCCCCCCACCCCGCACTTGGCACTCGGGGCTGCGGCGCGCTGGCTGGGCGGGGGGCCTGGAGGTTCCGGGGATCCCTGTCATCACCTGCGGAGGCTTCCATGGCTTCGGCTGCCCGGCCAGGGCCGCCGAGCTGCTCTCCGGAGCCCCTGCTGGAGGCGGCTAACTGGGCGCTTGCCGGGGCTGGGGCTGCCGGGAGGGCGGGGAGGGGCGGGGAGGGCGAGGTGGCTGCGTAAGCGGCCGGCCTTCACTTTCCTTCTTAAAGAGATAGTTGGCGCCTGGCTCCATCTGGGCGTGGGAGCGGACACGTGAGCACGCGGGGTGGCGTCCTCTCTCTCACCCACACACCAGCCTGTGCTGAGAGCTGGGCGGTGGGCCATCGCGGAAAGCGCGCTGGTCCGTACCCCCCCCGCCCCGCCCCCTAAAAGGCTGTGTGACCCTGGGTGAGTCCCTTAACCTCTCTGGGCCTCAGCTTTCTGGTCCCTAACTAACAGGGGATGATGATACCATTCTCGCTTCTGGACACAGAGTCGGCTTAGGTGAAATAGTAATTTGATCCAAATGCCCTTAGGAACATTTTCTCTCCCCCCCAACCCAAGACCAGGGAGGGGTTATTTCATGCAAAATGCACTTGAGAAAGCTAAGGAAAATGAGCGGAGAATCTTACGTATCTGGAAAGGAAAATGTGTTTCCTTTGAAGTTAAGATGGTGAATCATTTGGAAAGATGGAAAGATAAGCAACCTAAAGCAAGCGATCATGGAACACCTCTTCCTTCGGTCCTCCGTCACTAGCGGGGGAAACAAGGGCGGGGCGGGGGGGACACACCTGGGAGGGAAAGGCCAGAAGACTGGATTTTCTGCCTGGCCCTTCCACGTGTCACTATGCAACAAGACATACCTCCACAAGAGATAAGTTAGCTCCCTCTCTGGGCCTCGCTTGCTTCTCGTGTGGCTCCTGTGTGGGAAGTGGGGAGCAGTGCGAAGGGGCCACCTCCTTCTGAACCAGCCCTAGCGATCTGACCACCAGTCCTTCCTCCGCTCAGAACCCTCCCTCCCTTCCTCCGGAACCCTGCTCAGGCCTCGAGGTTTCAGGGAGCCCTATCTTGACCACCCCACATAAAAGAACAACTCCCTTCTTCCCCACTCCCTCTGCCCTACTTTTGCCGGTATTTCGCCACCTGGTGATGGGTGGCGTGTTTACTCCTTGTTAGTCTGTCATCATCACTCCCAACTAGAATGGGCACTCTGTGAGGGAAGGAACTCTGTTTTGTCCCCTACTATATCCTCAGCGCCTAGAGTAGGGTCTAACACAGGGGTCCCCAAACTACGGCCCGCGGGCCACATGCGGCCCCCTGAGGCCATTTATCCGGCCCCCGCCACACTTCCAGAAGGGACACCTCTTTCATTGGTGGTCAGTGAGAGGAGCATCCTGTGCTCCTGGAGTACTGTATGTGGCGGCAGCGCTCATGTACAGTAAGTACTACTTCTGGTGACGCGGGACGCACACATCACAGCTCCAGAAGCGTGTCATATCACTTGTTATGGCTAGCAGTGACAAATATGGAATCGGACATTGACCATCTCATTAGCCAAAAGCAGGCCCATAGTTCCCATTGAAATACTGGTCAGTTTCTTGATTTAAATTTACTTGTTCTTTATTTTAAATATTGTATTTGTTCCCGTTTTGTTTTTTTTTACTTTAAAATAAGATATGTGCAGTGTGCATTGGGATTTGTTCATAGTTTTTTTTTATAGTCCGGCCCTCCAACGGTCTGAGGGACAGTGAACTGGCCCCCTGTGTAAAAAGTTTGGGGACCCCTGGTCTAACATGTATTACGGACAGGTAACTATTGACCAAGCAAATGAGAGCAGCCACACATTGCGCCAGGCCCTGGTCTTCTCTAAGAACACTAGGTCTGGCCCTGGCTGGCTGGCTCAGCGGTAGAACGTCGGTCCGGCGTGTGGAAGTCCTGGGTTTGATTCCGGGTCAGGGCACTCAGGAAAAGCACTGCCCATCTACTTCTCCACCCCTCCCCCTCCATTCTCTTTCTCTGTGCCCCACAACCCCCCCCCCCCGCCCCGGCCCCAGCAGCCATGGCTTGAATGGTTCCAGCACATTGGCCCCCGACACTGAGGATGGCTCCGTAGCCTCGCCTCAGGCACTGAAATAGCTCGGTTGCTGAGGAGGAGGAGGAGGAGGAGGAGGAGGAGGAAGAGGAGGACGAGGATGACACTAGGTCAGATGCCATCCTGGTCTCAAGACTCTTAGGCCCGTCAGTTTTGACTCGTGGCAAGGCTGGACTTGGTATCCTCTGTCTCTCCATCCTCAGCAGACTTTTCCAGGAGAAGAATTCGTCAAGTGACTGCACAGACTTTATATCAGGGGTCCCCAAACTACGGCCCACGGGCCACATGCGGCCCCCTGAGGCCATTTATCAGGCCCCTGCTGCACTTCCGGAAGGGGCACCTCTTTCATTGGTGGTCAATGAAAGAAGCACATTGATCATCTCATTAGCCAAAAGCAGGCCCATAGTTCCCATTGAAATACTGGTCAGTTTCTTGATTTAAATTTACTTGTTTTTTATTTTAAATATTGTATTTGTTCCCATTTTGTTTTTTTTACTTTAAAATAAGATATGTGCAGTGTGCATAGGGATTTGTTCATAGTTTTTTTTATAGTCCGGCCCTCCAACGGCCTGAGGGACAGTGAATTGGCCCCCCGTGTAAAAACTTTGGGGACCCCTGCTTTATATCATGACTCTGCACTACTAGCCTGCTTAACATTTCTAATGTACCAGTACATGAAAAAAATAATAATTAAATAAATTAAATGTTCAAATAACTGGTAAATCTTTTTCTGTAGCTTCAATAGGTGGTAAATCACTCTGTAATGATGTTTATAATTTTGCAACAAAGGCCTATAAATTTTTTTTGACATTGGCTATATGTTCCCTCTATTCAATTACATTGAATTCTTCCGTCAGATGACCCTGCTTACGTTATTTTTTGTGGGAAACATGTAGAACGCCTGTCACGGGAATAGAACATGTAGGTTGAGAAAGCCATGTGAAATAAGGCCTGCTGTAATAAACCCCAATGCTGGATTAGTAAGTTGATGAATTGTTTTATCTGCCCTAAGGCCCACTCAAAATGTATGTGATTTTCTTCTTCACACTTAAGGCAAAACCAAAGGGAGCCATGTCATTACTGTTTATCAGGAGATAATTTCTGATGTTCTCATTAAAGATACACTTTTTGGTCTGTCCTCCATGATTTTTGCTGGGTACTCAGAAGACTACATTTCCCAGAAACCTCCACAAAGAAACTTCCCTCAAGCTAGAGAGCACCTCCCACTCACAATACTCCAGCCTGGAATGGTGTTATTGAGGACAGAATTCTCTTCTCAGTACCATTAAGCATGGGATTAAAAAGAGAACCAGTGTTCAGTTATAATGTAAAGTGAAAAAAAAGAAAGAAAAAGAAAAGATAAAGAGGATTTTAAGTATAAAACAAAACCACTCTAAAGAAATCGGTAGCTCTGTCTTGTGCTGGTTGGGAAATGCTGACATTTGTTTCCTTTGAAAGCAAGCTCCGTTCCTGGCTAAGCATGCTCCCCTCACTGCACGCCGTAATCAAACCTGAGCAACCTGCGTGGAGCAACCGCTCGAGGCTCTGGCAGAGGAGATACTGGCCGGCAAACTCGGGAAGGAGGCCGGAATTTGGCTCACCACTGAATTAGAGAAGCGACCTGTTTTGTTTCCTCCGCTGTCCCTGGCCTGGCTTCCACAGAGCCAGGATCTGGAATCGGGGGACCGACGCAGAGAGAGCTCTCACAGAGTCTCCTAGTTCCAACCCGAGGACCTGAAGAGGGGGTCCCGACCCCCTAATGCTCACACTGAGCGAGTGGGGCAAATACTTTTCCTTTTCTCTTCTAGTCTTTCCTCTGTGGTCTCATGACCCAGCCTCCAGGCAATGCTGCCGTGGTGGCTGTGACAACAGGGACTCACAGACGCCTAAAACTCTGAGGAAGGAGAAACTTTTCCGATCAGAGAAACAGGAGTCCCGAGAGAGGATGAGCCCCTGCTGTTTTTCTGTCTCTTTCTGCCCCCCCTCCCCCAACCCACCGCCCCTCCATGTTGGCTCCAGACGCAGGTTCAATCGTGGGAAGAAGGCAGCAAAACAGAGAACAGGAGGAGAGCTCTGAGCTCCAGCTTTCCGGTGAATCCCAAAGTTGATAAACCCAGTAAGAATGATGATGCAACAGGAAAAGGATAACTGTCAGTTACCACCGAAAACTAAAAGCAAACGGAAAACCACTGAAAGCAATCAGAGAAAAACGATACAGTCAGGAATGATGATTTGAATTATTGAATTAATTTCTCAACTGAAATCATGGCAGGCAGCGGTAACATGGGGGATAAAAAAATTCTAAATCGATGAAAGAAAAGAGTAGTCAACCAGAATTGCATCCCCAGCAAAAATATCCTTCAGAAGGAAAGGGGATAGAAAGACATTCTCAGATAAAGGAGAACAAGGGGACTCAGCGCCAGAAGAGCTGTCCTGGAAGAACCGCTAAGGAAACTCCTTCAGTGAGAAGGGAAACTGTATATATTAAAAGCGAACTTGGCCCTGGCTGGTTGGCTCAGCGGTAGAGCGTCGGCCTAGCGTGCGGAGGACCCGGGTTCGATTCCCGGCCAGGGCACACAGGAGAAGCACCCATTTGCTTCTCCACCCCTCCGCTGCGCTTTCCTCTCTGTCTCTCTCTTCCCCTCCCGCAGCCAAGGCTCCACTGGAGCAAAGATGGCCCGGGCGCTGGGGATGGCTCTGGTCGCAACATGGCGACGCCCAGGATGGGCAGAGCATCGCCCCCTGGTGGGCAGAGCATCGCCCCCTGGTGGGCGTGCCGGGTGGATCCCGGTCGGGCGCATGCGGGAGTCTGTCTGACTGTCTCTCCCTGTTTCCAGCTTCAGAAAAATGAAAAAAAAAAAAAAAGCGAACTTGGAACATCGGGAAGGAGAGAAAGAAAGGATGATCAGAACGGTAAATATCTGGGTACCTTGAACAGCCTCGGCTTCTCCTCTTGAATTCTTCAAAATAGGTTTGAAAGCAAAAATGGCAACATGATCTGATGGAGTTTCAATATAGAGAGAGCAAGATAAAAGAGGCGGTTGCATTAGGAAGGAGAGAATGTAAAGGAACTTCTACGGTGCGAGGTTTCAACGCTCCGCTCGAAGTGATAACATACGGATGCTAAGTAGAATGTGAAAGGTTAAGCGTGTTTGGTGGCTCTTAGGGCACCCATTTAAACAATATAACAAATGATATAGTAAAAATCTACAGACAAATTAAAAAGGAGCTCTAAAACATGTTCAAATATTCCCAAGTAAGGCAGGAAAGGGGGACATGCAATAATCAGCAATGGAACAAACAGTAGATTAACAAAATAACACGGTAACAAATTAACACGGTAGATCTAAATCCAAGCCCAGCTACATGAAATGTAAATGGTGTAAACACATCAAAACAGAGGTTATCGGAATGGATAATGACTTAATCAGGTCCGATCCACATGAAACCCAGCTTAAAGGTAAAAGGTGGATAAAGATATACCATGCAAATACTAATCAAAGGAAATCTGGATGGTTTCATATAAGCAAAGGACTTTATAGCCAGAGAAAGACAAATACTATGTCATTTCATTTATATGTGCAATCTAAAAACAAAACAGATAAACCAAAACAGAAACAGACTCGTGGATACGAGAAACAAACTGGTGCTTACCAGAAGGGGGAGCGGTGGGGGAGCGAGTGAAACAGGTGAAGGGGATTAAGAGGTACAAATTCCAGCTAAATCCTGAGGGTGGAACATGCAGCATGGGGAATACAGTCAATAATAGTATAGTCATTTTGGCCTGACCAGGCAGTGGCACCATGGATAAAGCATCAGCCTGGAACGCTGAGGAACCAGATTCGAAACCCCGAGGTTGCTGGCTCGAGCAAGGGGTCACTGGGTCTGCTGGAGCCCCCCAGTCAAGGCACATGTGAGAAATCAATCAATGAACAACTAAGGTGCCGCAACAAAGAATTAATGCTTCTCATATCTCTCCCTTTCTGTTTGTCTGTCTCTCTCTCTTGCTAAAAAAAAAAAAAAAGGAGTAATTTTGGTAACAGATACTTACTGTGATGATCATTTTGTTATATATGTGTGTGTGTGTATATATATATATATCTCAAATCACTATGATGTACACCTGAAACTAACAGGATATTGTAGGCTAATTATACTTCAGCTTAAAAAAAAAGTATAGAAGACTTCAAAGAAAATTACTAGGTATAAAGAGAACCATTTTACAGCAACAAAAGGGTCACTTTAGCAGGAAGACATAATAATTATAAATGTGAATGCACCTAATAAAAGAGCTTCCAACACATGGAGCACAAGATGGTCAGCACAGAAAGAAGAGATGGACAGATCCCAGTTACAGCTGCAGGCACGGACGCCCCTTTCTCGGTGGTAAACGGAACTCGCCGGCAGGAAGTAAGCAGAGACGCAGAAGAACTGAGCAGCGCTTGTCAAGCAAGTAGGTCCCACTGTCCTGTAGAGAACACCCTGCCCACCAAGTCAGGTCCTATACTAGGTCATAAAACACACCGTAGGGAAATTTAAATGAATCAAAGTCATTTAAAACGTTCTTTGATGACACAGACCTGAAATGGATTACAGAAAAAGAACAGGAAAATCTCCCCACCCCTGGAAGCAAAGGAAAGAAATAAATATCAGAGCATAAATAAATGAAATGAAAAAAAAAGAGAGAGAGAGAAACAAGAGAGAAAAATCAATGAAACCGAAAGCTGGTTCTTCAAAAAGACCAGTAAAATGAGTTAACCTTCTGAAACTACTGGGAAGAAAATAAAGAGAAGACATAAATTAATAGTGTCTAAAATGAAAGGCGGGTTGTTCCTGTGGACCCCACAGACGAGGAAAGGGAGTGAGACAGCACTCCAAACACACACAGTCACCAGTTTAGATGAAATACAACAATTCATCGCAAACCACAAACCACCAAAACTCCTAGCAAGTGAAACTGGTAACTAAACAGCTCTACAACTATTTAAAAAATGAATTCATAGTTTAAAATCTTCCAAGATATAAATCTCCAGACCCAGATGGTTTCACGGGTGAAGTCTGCCAAACATTTAGAGAAGAAATAACACCAGTTCTACACAGTCTCCCTCAGAAGAATAAAATCGGAGGAAAACACTTTCCAAGTTACTTTATGGGGCCAGTATGACCCTGATGTCAAAACCAGAAAAAGACGGGACAAGAAAAGACAGATACAGACCAGTATTCCTCATGAACACAGGTGCAAAAATCCTCTAAGCAAAACATTAGCAAATCCATATGAAAAGATATTTAACATCACTAGTGATTAGGGAAATGCAGTGTAAAACCAGGAGGTGTCAGTTCACACTCACTAGGACTATAATAAGAAAAAAAAGAGACACTAACAGAAGTGTTGGTGAGGGTACAGAGAAATTGCAACTCTTGTGTTACAGGCCGGTGGAAATGTAATATGACGCAGCTACTTCGGGAAACAGCTTGGCAATTTCTGAAAAGACTTAAACATAGTTACATGATATCTCCACGAGAGAGATATGGTATCACATCACTCAGCAATTGCACACCTATGTATATCTCCCTATGTGATATCAGAAAGATGATCACATGTAGACACAAAAACTTACACACTAATGTGCATTAACGGCATTATTCATAATTGCCAAAAAGTGGGAAACCACCCCTATGCCTACCAGCTGATGAGTGGATCAACAAAACGCATATCCAGATAATGGAATATTAATCTGACCATTGAAAGGAATGAAATAGAGAACCAGCCTACAACATGGATAAACCTTACCAACATTATGCTAAGTGGGAAAAGCCTGACTCCAAAGGCCAGAGACAGAAAAGTGGACTGGTAGTTACCAGGTATTGTCGGGAGGGAGGGAGGGAGGGAGGGAACGATTGCTAGTGAGTATGGGGTTTCCTTTCTGGGCGATGAAAACGTTCTAAAATTAAATAATGGTTATTATGGTTGCCTAACACTGTGAATACACTAAACCCATGAACTGAATGCTTTAAAAAGGGTGAGTCTCATGCTATGTGAATGATATCTCAATAAAGCTGTTAAAATATATTAGCAGCCCTGGCCGGTTGGCTCAGCGGTAGAGCGTCGGCCTGGCGTGCGGGGGACCCGGGTTCAATTCCCGGCCAGGGCACATAGGAGAAGCGCCCATTTGCTTCTCCACCCCCCACCCCCTCCTTCCTCTCTGTCTCTCTCTTCCCCTCCCGCAGCCAAGGCTCCATTGGAGCAAAGATGGCCCGGGCGTTGGGGATGGCTCCTTGGCCTCTGCCCCAGGCGCTAGAGTGGCTCTGGTCATGGCAGAGTGACGCCCCGGAGGGGCAGAGCATCGCCCCCTGGTGGGCAGAGCGTCGCCCCTGGTGGGCGTGCCGGGTGGATCCCGGTTGGGTGCATGCAGGAGTCTGTCTGACTGTCTCTCCCCGTTTCCAGCTTCAGAAAAATACAAAAAAATAAATAAATATATATATATTAGCAAACTGAAGCCAGAGATACATAAAAGGAATAATACACCATGACAAAGTAAAGTTTATTCTGAAAATGCAAAGCTGGTTTAAAATTCAGAAATCAATGGATCAAGAAAAACCTCATAATCCAATCAACCCATTCAGGAAAAAGCAGTTAAAATTCAACATACATTCTTTTGTCCCTTTTATTGAAGTTAATGGGTTGACACTGGTTAACAAAATTATACAGGTTTCAGGTGCACAATTCTGTGACACATCAACTGTACACTGTACAGTGTGTTCACCACCCCAAGTCAAGTCTCTATTCATCACCATGTATGTCCCCTATACCCTCCTTCATCTCCCCTTACCCCCAACATACTTTTTTTTTTTTTTTTGTAATTCAGTGAGAGGAGGGGAGACAGAGAGACAGACTCTTGCATGTACATCCACCCGGCATGCCTACCAGGGGGCAATGCTCTGCCCATCTGGGGCATTGCTCCGTAACTCAGCAACCAACCTCTTCTTAGTGCCTGAGGCAGAGGCCATGGAACCATCCTCAGTGACCGGGGCCAACTTGCTCCAATCGAGCCATGGCTGCAGGAGGGAGAGAGAGAAAGAGAGAAGCAAGAGGGAGAAGGGTGGAGAAGCAGATGGGTGCTTCTATGTGCCCTGTTTAGGAATCAAATCCTGGACATCCACAGGCCGGGCCAATGCTCTACCACTGAGCCAACCAGCCAGGGCCACAACATACATTTATGATAAAAAAAATTCACAAACCTATCAGCAAACCAGGAATAGAAAGGAATATCTCCAATCTGATGAAAATTACACACATAGTACACACACACACACACACACAAACCAGCTATAGCTAACACTAAACTTCATGGTGAAAGAGTAAATTCTTTCCTCCCTGCACTGGGAACAGATTGCAAAGAAAGAAACGAAACTCTCCGATTTGCAGACAACACGACTGGGCAGAAATCCCAAGAAATCTACAACAAGCAAACAAACAAATACCTCCTAGAATAAATCTGTGAGTTTAGCAAGGTCTCAGGATACAAAGTTAACCTACAAAGGCCAACTGCATGAATGGCAGAAGGACAGAGATGGGAAACAGATGAGTGGTTGACGGGACGGGGACAAGGACAGGGGGAGAGGTGGCTGTGCTTACGAACGGGTAGCAAACGTGACCTTGTGGTGGAACTGTTCTGTTTCTTGGTTGTGAAGGTTGTCACATGAAGCTATGTATGTAATAAAATTGCACAGAACTAAACACACACCAACAAATGAGGACATGTAAACCTGGTGAAAGATGAGCAAGGTGAGTGGGCTGTATCAGTGTCAACTTCCTGTGATATCAGATTATAATTCTGCAAGATGCTACCTTTGGAGGAAACTGGGTGAAGGGTACACAGGATTTCTCTGCATCATTATTATTATTATTATTATTATATTATTATTATTATTATTATTATTATTATTATTTACAACTGCATGTGAGCCTACAATTATCTCAAACTAAAGAGTAAACCAAAAAAAAAGTCAACCGGAACTTATCTGTTGCTAGTATGAGTGCAAAAAGGTATGTCCACCCTGAAAAATAATTTGGTCATTTCTTACAAAGTTGAGCATGCACCTACCATATGACCCAGCAATCTCACGCCTAGATTTTTACCCTAGAGAAATAAAAACTTACATTCCCACAGAAGCTGACACAAGTGTATGTAGCAACACTG
This sequence comes from Saccopteryx leptura, assembly GCF_036850995.1. Taxonomy (NCBI): domain Eukaryota; kingdom Metazoa; phylum Chordata; class Mammalia; order Chiroptera; family Emballonuridae; genus Saccopteryx; species Saccopteryx leptura. Next base: position 216,103,857 of record NC_089507.1, on the reverse strand, counting down.
TTTATAATTGTCAAAAACTGGAAACAATTTCCATGTCCTTCAGTGGATAAGTAGATAAATAAACTGTGGTACACCCAGACTAGACAACAGAATACTCATCAATAGATAGGATAGAAGCACCAATACAGGTAACAGCTTGGCCTAAACTCAAAAACATTGCACTGAGTGAAACAAGTCCGTCTCCAAAAGGTCACTCTCCATTTCCATGAAAATGGAAAAAACAGAAAATAAAACCAGAGTCCCGTGGAAGAGTGGTCGCCAGGAGTCGGAACGGGGGCAGGGAGTGACCACGAAAGGCTAGCACAGGAGGGTGTTTTGGGCGAGGGTACTGTTGGTATCCTGCCTGTGGCGGCGGTTACGGGAATATACACATGCATTACAATTGATAGAATTGTGCACCAGAATGAAAAAGTCGAGTTTTCTGTACATTAATTAAAAAAAATAAGAGGAATTTTTTTAAAAAGGCAATTTGACATTTAAATCTTATAGCTGATGTATCCAAAGAGGCCATTTTCGGGATTTACTCCGCAGCAGAACGGTATCTCAGAGAGCACCCCAGGCTTCACTTTACGGTATGCTATGGGGCTCCCAGAGCCTTATGCGAAAACTCCCTAACAACCGTCACATAAGCAGAAAGAAAAACAACGGCTTTTATGTAAAAAATGCTCAGTAAACACTAACTAAAAGAACATTCATTTTAGTGATGTTTACTTGAATTTAAGCGGTAGACAACATGCCAAATATATGCCGGCTAATTTTCTTTTTTTTTTAACATAAAGAGCAGCACATGAGTGGTGGTTATACTAATCATTAAATAGTGAATAAAAAGGTTAAGTAACCTATAAATAGACTAAAAGCCACTCAGAGATCATTTAAAACAAAGACGAATCTTATAACTCTTCAATTAAGATATCAGATTAAAACCATGGCAGTAGGTCAAATCAAGGATGACATGCATTTGAACCAAATAAATTACTGCCCATGGGGATATAAGCAAGTGTGAAGCATTAATTGATCCCATAAATCTTAAATAAATAATCCGATGTGAAAACGACCTTTTGGGAAACAACCTTCTTGAATGTTTCTTGAAGGCACAGAGCATTTTAATAAAAATGTATTCCAGATGCGACAATCAAGTCAAGGAAATGGCAAGTGCTGACACCTTCCCGTCGGCCACCTTAACAATATTCTACTGCTCACAAAAATGAGGGGATATTTCAAAATGAATATGAAGCGATAAAATAAAGAAGCATTTGATTTTTGGTTTTTTATTAAACAAGAACATCAGAAAAGCAAACGACAAGTCAGAGAAAGTTGTTCAGTTATGCAAATGAGATGCAAACCCAACTTTTATTTCCACGGCGAACATGCACTAGACAAACGGCTGAAGGTACTGGAGCATCTGCACGTCCCCCTGGTCCCCTCATTTTTGTGAGCAGTGTACTTAGCAATAAGTCAGCATTTCTGTACGCCTCTAGGGTTCCAGTTCTGGCCGTGATGGCTCCACACTCACAGAGAAGAAATGGGAGGCCGGCCTGTCTGTAAGCAACGGGTCAGACCTTCAGCTGCTGCAGTAAACCCAGTCGTCGACACAGAAACTCCAATGATGACGTCCGTCTGCACGTCCTGGACGCTCTTCATATTTTATGGAACATGGGTCCCACTGTCGCTATGATATCGGCATAGGGGGCGCTCTGGCTCAGCTCAATGGCCCGCTGTTTTTTAAGCACGAGAAAGCTGTAAAATCTAGCAGCAGCTTGCTTCCGGTCACTATTCCTGCAAAGGGTCATCAGACTAAAGTGCTTCGTTCCTGTCTTGTTGGATTCCTGGGGAAATAATTAGAAAAGAGGAAAGGAAAGGGAAACAAGGTCATTAAAAGTAGAGCAGGCCGTGGACGCCTAATGAACAACACGATAGGGACATTTTTGATGATAAGTTGCTGTGAAGCCCCTTAAATGGAAAAATGCAAACGACTCATTAGTCAGCTTAAAATCCATGTGGGTCCACTGAACAGAAGCTTGGCTCATTGAGAAGATGTGTATGAAAGAGCTCCAAAGTGTTACACAGGTTTCTAATGTGTTATACAAAGTCAGGTCTTTTAAAAAAAAGAATTGATGTTCCCATAAAATGGCTCCTGTGGAAAGTGCAATGAGTTTAGCCTTGCAGGGAGAAAACAGTCCAGAGGACTCTGGGAGGCTTCGAATACAGGGACGATGATGAGTCATCCGCCTTCCTCTCCGGAAAGTCCTGGGGGATGGATGTGACTGTTACACTCGAGTGGTACACGCACAATTACTTTCGTGCATCTCAGGGGCTGGGCCATGGGGCTATATAAACGACTCCCAGCTTCTCTGCACAGGTTAGAAAGATGTTGGATTCACCCTAGAGTGCCTGTGAACCTACCAGAAAAAAGCCCGGAGGCATGATAAAGTGTGTAATTACGGACCAAGATAACTCCTTTTTGAAGACTCGTACTTGGAATCGGATTCCTAGAAGTGTGGTATCTCAGAAACACTGTGGTGAATGCTGGCCAGCATTCCTGTGAGCACCACACGGCTTAGAAATACCATATCTGGCCCTGGCTGGTTGGCTCAGCGGTAGAGCGTCGGCCTGGCGTGCAGAAGTCCCGGGTTCGATCCCCGGCCAGGGCACACAGGAGAAGTGCCCATCTGCTTCTCCACCCCTCCCCCTCTCCTTCCTCTCTGTCTCTTTCTTCCCCTCCCGAAGCTGAGGCTCCATTGGAGCAAAGATGGCCCGGGTGCTGGGGATGGCTCCTTGGCCTCTGCCCCAGGCGCTAGAGTGGCTCTGGTCGTGGCAGAGCAACGCCCCAGAGGGTCAGAGCATCGCCCCCTGGTGGGCAGAGCTTCGCCCCTGGTGGGCGTGCCGGGTGGATCCCGGTCGGGCGCATGCGGGAGTCTATCTGACTGTCTCTCCCCGTTTCCAGCTTCAGAAAAATACAAAAAAAAAAAAAGAAATACCATATCCAAGTCTTCTGTCTCTTTGTTTTGCCAGTTCATAACATTTAACAAATTAAGTTCAATACTTTAATTATACTTCGTTTCAACCAAAGGAGCGGCCCAGTCTCAGCAGCCTTTCAGAACCGGCAGGACAGCCTTCCTCTGTCCCCCCTCTTGAGGAGGGGGTGTGATGTGGGTTGGGTGGCTATTCCCCCCGGGGAGGCGGGGAGCAGGTACAGCCATTTCAACTTCAAGAATCCTTCTGAAAAACACCCTGGGTGTACAGGTGTGTGAGACTGAACACACGTGCTTATTCCGTTCCCTCCAGAACCGCCCCCTGAAATGAAGGAAAAGAAACAAACGGTGGCGAAGGAAGGAAGGAGATGGAGACAAAGAGAGGGGCAAGTGAGTGACTCAGCGCGGAGGGAGCTGAAAGCGAGGTGCCGACGGGAGGACAGCCAGCACAGAGCCAGCCCCTGCGAGCGGCGCACGGCCTAGCACAGAGCGTGGGGAGAGCTCAGGACCCGGCAACAGCATGCGATAAGCGGGAGATACCGGGAGGGGGGAGCAGGAAGCAGGAGGCTTTCCCGAAAGTCTACTGGGGCAGTTAGACCCTCAGGTCCCCTCCACCACCTCCGGAACCAGGACACCGCTGCTCCCAGACCCCAGCCGGCTATTTCCCCTGGGAGAGAGCAGGGACAGTCTTTTCAATCTCAATCCTTTAGGAAGAAAAATACCCGGAGGTGGCCAATGTGTGAGACGGAACAGGCGTGGTTACTCTGTCTCCTCCAGAAACCCCTCTGACCTGGAGGAGGCAGGGAGCCGCTCCCCTGGAGACACCAACCACGGGGCTCCAGCCTTGGGACACCAGGGACGCGGTAGGGGGAAAAAGCGTCATACCACCAACCAGGGGGTTACGCGAAACTCTACACTCGGCACAGTAGGACAGCCAGCTTCCCCCTGACCGACGTTTGGTTCCCAAGCCACGGGCGTCATGCTTATATCTCCTCCCCTGGTCGGCACACCGCAGCTCGCGAGCCACACGCAGCTCTGTGGCCCCTTGAGTGTGGCTCTTCCACAAAATACCATGTGCGGGCGCTACCTCGAAAAGGAATGTACCTACCTGTATAGTTTAAGTTTAAAAAAATTGGCTCTCAAAAGAAATTTCAATCTTTGTACTATTGTTATTCGGCTCTGTTGATTCATGAGTTTGCCGACCTCTGTAGATGTGAAGAGTAAGCTGGGAAAACTCCATTTTGAGGGGAAAACACCTACTGATAATGATGTGTGTGTGTCTGTGTGTGTGTGTGTGTGTGTCTGTGTGTGTGTGTGTGTGTGTGTCTGTGTGTGTGTGTCTGTGTCTATGTGTGTGTCTGTGTGTGTGTGTCTGTGTGTCTCTGTGTGTGTGTGTCTGTGTGTGTGTGTCTGTGTGTGTGTGTCTGTGTGTGTGTGTGTCTGTGTGTGTGGGGGAGGCTCCACACAAGTAAATGACGATGAAGGACACAAGTCTACAAGCCCCACCCATGCTTATACGACTTCCAATCAGATATTCGATGTCTCACTCAAATAAAAACAGATAATCAGCCTGACCTGTGGCGGCACAGTGGATAAAGCGTCAACCTGGAATGTCAAGGTTGCTGGTTCAAAACCCCAGGCTTGCCTGGCCAAGGCACATATGAGAAGCAACTACCTATGAGTTGAAGCTTCCTGCTCCTCCCCACCGCCTTTCTCTTTCCCTTTCTCTCTCCTAAAATCAATAAATAAAATCTTAACAAACAAACATATAACCAAAGGTCTACCAGACATCTGACCAAAGTGTCTAACATCCAAGAGCAAAAAAGAATAAATTTAAGAGACTCGCTAAGGAAACAGAGATAACACAAGGAGCAGAAGAAAACTACAACCTCTAAAAGTGAAGAAAAGACACCACAACTACATCCGTAAACAATGACCAGGGTGATGTTGAGAGAAAGCGGAGCAGCGGTTTGCTTAGGGACGGGAGAGAGGGAACAGGGACCAGCAAGAGGCACAGAGAACTTCCGGGGGTTGTACCTTTATGTACTCTCTTGACTGTGGCGATGGCGTCACGGGTATAGATGTATGTCAGAACTTATCTAACTGTATACTTTAGGCATGGATTATTGTATATTAACTATGCATTGATAAAGCTGTTGAAACAAAATAAATGTAAAGAGTAGGATGCTACAAAACACAAGAATAACAAAAAATAAGAAAAGACTCCTTTATAACAAACAAACAAAAAAGGTAAAAGCAGAAATAAAATTCAATAGGCTAGAACAGTGGTCCCCAACCCCTGGGCTGTGGACCGGTACCAGTTCGTGGGCCATTTGGTACCGGTCCGCAGAGATAGAATAAATAACTTACATTATTTCCGTTTTATTTATATTTAAGTCTGAACAATGTTTTTTTTAAAAAAAAAAAAATGACCAGATTCCCTCTGTTACATCGTCTAAGACTCATTTTTGATGCTTGTCTCGGTCACGTGATACATTTATCTGTCCCACCCTAAAGGCCGGTCCGTGAAAATATTTTCTGACATTAAACCGGTCCGTGGCCCAAAAAAGGTTGGGGACCACTGGGCTAGAAGATAAAATTGAAGACATCTTCTAGACAGGAAAAGAAAACACAGCAAAGGAAATTAATGAAGGAGATACAAGATTTTTTAAAAAAATTAAAGGTTCAATTAGGAGATTCCACACCTGACCCGTCTGGTCCCTCCTGGCAGTCCAGAAAGAGAGACCAGATTAACAACTAGGAGGAAATGCAAGAAATACAAAAAATTTCCTAGAACTGAAGGACATGACCTTTCAGAATAAAGAACCCGCGATACGCTCAGCATGATGAATGAAAAAGGACGCACACAGAAGCACATCATCATGACATTTCTCACCAACAGAGGTAAAGATCTAACAGCTTCTAGAGAGAAAATAAAGGTCACTTACAAAGGATCAGCAACCAAGCAGCATCTGACTTTTCAATAACAGCCAAGAAGCCTAGAAATATTACAAAACCTTTCAACATCTGAGATAATAGTTTCAAACGATGCTCAGAGACAACCAAACAAGTTAAAGGTAAACTAAAAAAAAATGTTCAGGGCCCTAGCCGGTTGGCTCAGTGGTAGAGCGTCGGCCTGGTGTGCAGAAGTCCCGGGTTCGATTCCCAGCCAGGGCACACAGGAGAGGCGCCCATCTGCTTCTCCACCCTTCCCCTTCTCCTTCCTCTCTGTCTCTCTCTTCCCCTCCCGCAGCCAAGGCTCCATTGGAGCAAAGATGGCCCGGGCGCTGGGGATGGCTCCTTGGCCTCTGCCCCAGGCGCTAGAGTGGCTCTGGTCGTGGCAGAGCCACGCCCAGAGGGGCAGAGCATCGCCCCCTGGTGGGCAGAGCGTCGCCCCCTGGTGGGCGTGCCGGGTGGATCCCAGTCGGGCGCATGCGGGAGTCTGTCTGACTGTCTCTCCCTGTTTCTAGCTTCAGAAAAATACACACACACAAAAAAAATGTTCAGACTTGTATGTAGGGTCTCCTATGCATTCCGTATCTCAGGAAGGACGAGCGGATGTTAACCGGAAGAAAGACCCAAGGACTGTACCAGGAAAGAGAGGAACTAATACAGGAAAGCAACAAAGGAGTTCCACGGGACAGGAAAGGGATGTCTTCAGACAGAAACGGTGGAGGAGACCCAGAGAGCAGCTAATCCAGGTTAGGGCAAGGGGATGATGAGCTCCAGCAGGGATCTCTTCAAGAGAAATACAATGGAACCAATTAATTCATTGATATATTTCACCATGCTGAAATGGATTTTATTATGTTGCCTGAGAGTTTGGAAAAAAGAATCAAGGATAGGTATATAGACACTAGGCTAATGAAAAATATTACGTAATGATTAACCCCACCCCAAAAGCCCCATAATGTTGACAAAAAATAAACGTAATGACACTCTGAAGTTTCAATGGCAACTAATTTTTACATGGTCTCTGTGACACACAGCTGCTGGCTGGCCCTTGAAGTCCACCTGCCTCGTCCTCCACAGTAACGGAACCACTACCTGAGCCCAAGGCTGTTAGGTAGGGATGCCACTGCCCAGCTAGATGTGGCCAGGTGACTAAGTGCCAGTCAATGAGATGAGAAAGCGTGCTACACACAGTAACGGGGTTGTGCCCTCACAGGGAACGCTGGCTGCCGACGGGAATGCAGACAGGGCGGGGTTAGCCATTTTGGATCCTGAGGATAAGAAAATGAGACCCAGGGGAAGTGGGTCTCGGACAGCTCCGTGGGCACGGCTGCCCTAGCAGATCGTACCTCCCCCTGCGCGGAAAAGAAACTTCTCCCTTTTCCAGCCACTGACATTTTGGCTCTCCCTGACACAGTCAAACCCGCCTCGTAACTATTATAACGATAACATCGTAAGCACTGAATACCGTGTTAAAATATACCGAGGAGGGGGCAGGGATGTAATTAAGCTAAATTTTTCTTTTCTGTTGAAATAAATATATTAATTAAATTTAAAGTTAAGCTATCAAGAAAGACCAGCAAAACAAGCCATGAGCAATGTGGATGCAAATACTCATAGAAACCGCTTCACCTAGTTTTTTTTATGAGCCTCTGGGGGAAAAAAGGGGTGGGACACAGGACCTCTGTGCTTCCTTTTCAGCCTTATGGCACGGTACAATTAAACTTCTAAAACTACAGATGTGTAATATTTTGGTAAAAATAAGTTAAATCTAAAAATTACGTTTCCCTCATAAACTGCTATGAACTAGATTCCACACTGAATACTCGTTAATAGTCTGCTAAAAAAAAAAAATGGGACATAAATAGATGTCTAGGGAAATGGGGATCAGTAAGAAATTGATTAGAACGTATTTTTTTTTTAAACGAGAGAGAGACAGACAGACAGACAGGAAGGGAGAGAGATGAGCAGCATCAATTCATAGTTGCGGCACCTTAGTTGTTCATTGATTGCTTTCTCATTATGTGCCTTGACTGGGGGGCTCCAGCTGACCCAGTGACTGACCCCTTGTTTAATACAGTGACCTTGGGCTTCAAGCTAGTGACCATGGGGTCATGTTTAGGATCCCACGCTCAAGCTGGCGACTTCAGGGTTTCGACCCTGGGTCCTCAGAGTCCCAGGTAGATGCTCTACCCACTGTGCTACTGCCTGGTCAGGCTGATTAGAACTTCTTATTAGAACTCTTTTGAATGTGGGCACTAAAAACAAACTCCCATATTTAGCTTTGCATATACTGCTCAAAATCATCCCACTTTCCCATAATTTGGCCTCAACAAAGACATAATAAAAAACGGTTTCATTTTTATCAATACAGGTACCTAGAACATTGACGGCAACATTTTACTTTTTTTTTTTTTAGGGACAGAGAGAGAGACAGAGAGAGAGAGAGAGATAGGGACAGACAGACAGGAACGGAGAGAGATGAGAAGCATCAATCATCAGTTTTTCGTTGCAACACCTTAGCTGTTCATTGATTGATTTCTCATATGTGCCTTGACTGCAGGCCTTCAGCAGACCGAGTAACCCCTTGCTCAAGCCAGTGATCTTGGGTCCAAGCTGATGAGCTTTTGCTCAAACCAGATGAGCCCGCGCTCAAGCCAGCGACCTCTGGGTCTCGAACCTGGGTCTTCCACATTCCAGTCCCACGCTCTATCCACTGCGCCACCACCTGGTCAGGCAACATTTTACTTATTTTTAAAAATAAAAATAGGGTTAACAAACCCTACCATCTTACCCGCAAATCATTTAACATCTGGTGTATTCTTCGATTCCACTTCTCTTCTTCAAAACTTTGTTCGTCTCCCAGTGACGCCTGTTTGAGCGACTGATAAAACATTTCACTTAAGCAGATTTTACTGAATGTTTACTATTTGTCGAGCGTCGCGTTAGCTGCTATAAGAAACACAACTATAACAAGGAGCCAAACAAGGGGCCTAGACTCTGATAACAGAGAGAAAAAGACGAGCATACAAATATAGATCAATTTTTGCAGGATTTTATCAATACTCCCTAGGCTATCATTTAAAAAAAAAATTTTTTATTGAATTTACTGGGGTGACACTGGTTAATAAAATTATAGAGGTTTCAGGTGCACAATTCTACACTATGTCATCTTCATGTTGTATTGTGTGTCCGCCTCCCTCCAGTCCCCCTCCAACACCATCTACCCCCCCTCCCCTCCCCCGCCCCGCCCCTTTTCCCTCCTGCAATCTCCACACTGTGTCTGTGTTCTATTTTCCTCTGCTTAATCCCGTCATCTTTTTCCCCTAGCCCTCTAACCCCTTTCTCCTCTGACAGCTGTCAGTCTGTCCTCTGTATCCACGTGTCTGTTTCTATTTTGTTGCTTTATTTTGTCCATTCGATTCCACATACAAGTGAAATCATACAGTACTTGTCTTTCTCTGCCTGGCTTGTTTCACTGAGCACAGTGCTCTCCAGATCTATCCATGCTGTTGCAAAAGGTAAGATTTCCTTCTTTTTTTATGGCTGAGTAGTAGTAGTCCACTGTGTAAATGTACCAACGCTTTTTCTTTCTTTCTTTCTATCTCCTCATCTACTCATGGGCACCTGGGCCGCTTCAGATTGTGTAAATAATGCTGCAAAGCACATAGGGGTGTCTTCAGATATACTCCCAGAAGGGGAGTCACTGGATCACAAGGCAGTTCCATGCTGAATGTTTTGAGGTAACTCCATACCGCTGTCCACAGCGGCTGCACCAGTCTGCATTCCTACCAACAAGGCCTGAGAGTTCTCTTTTCTCGACATCCTCGCCAACACTTGCTTGTGATTTACTGATGACAGCCACTCTGATATCTCATTGTGGTTTTCATTTGCATTTCCCTGGTGATTAGTGACACTGACCATCTTTTCAGATGTCTATTGGCCATCTCTATGCCCTCTTTGGAGAAGTGTCTATATATTTAGTTTCTTTGCCCATTTTTAAATTGCATTTTATTTTTTTGGCGTTGAGTTTTATGTTCTTTATAAATTTTGGCTATTAACTCCTTATCAGATATATCATTGGTGAAAATGGTCTCCCATTCAGTGGGTATCTTTTCATTTTGATCATTTCCTTTGCTGTGCAAAATTTTTAGCTTGATGTCCCATTTTTTTTCCTTTGGTTTCCCTTGCCTGAGGAGATATGTCAGAAAAAATATTGCTATGAGAAATGTCTGAGATTTTATTGCCTATGTTATCTTTTGGGATTTTTATGGTTTTGAGTCTAACATTTAAGTCTTTAATCAATTTTGAGTTTATTCTTGTGTATGGTATGAAAGGGTGGTCTAGTTTCATTTTTCTTTGAAAGTATCTAATTTTTCCAACACCACTTATTGAATAGACTGTCTTTACCCTGTTGTGTATTCTTGCTCCCTGTCAAATATTAATTGACCATAAAAGTGTGGATTTATTTCTGGACTCTCTGTTCTGTTCCATTGATCTATATATTTGTTTTTATGATTACTACATGCTGTTTTGATTACTATGGCCTCGTAGTGTGGTTTGATATCAGGTAGCATGCTTTCTCCAACTTTGTTCTTCTTCCTCAAAACTGCTGCGGCTATTCAAGTTCTTTGGTGGTTCCATATAAACTTTTGAAATATTTATTCTAGTTCTGTGAAATATGCCACTGATATCTTGATATGAATTGTATTCAATCTATAGATTGCTTTGAGTAGTAGGAATATCTTAATAATGCAAATTTAATTCTTCTATCCATGAACAAAGTATATGCTTCCACTTATTTGTATTTTCTTCAAGTTCTTTCTTCAGTGTCTTACAATTTCCTGAATACAGGTCTTTTACATCTTTGGTTAAATATATTCCTAGTTATTTTATTTTTGATGCAATTATAAGTGGGATTGTTTTCTTAGTTTCTCTTTCTGATAGTTTATTATTGGTGTACATAAATGCAACTGATTGCCCTGGCTGGTAGCTCGGTTGGTTGGAGCATCGTCCCAGTACACCAAGGTTGTGGGTTCAATTTCTGGTCAGGGCACATACAAGAATCAACCAAGGAATGCGCAAGTGTAACAACAAATCAATGTTTCTCTCTTTGTCTCTCTCTCAAATCAATCAATTAAAAATGTTTAAAAATACATCTGATTTCTGGATGTTTATTTTGTATCCTGGTACTTTACTGAATTTATTGATCAGTTCTAGTACTTCATGTGTGTGTGTGTGTGTGTGTGTGTAATCATTAAGGTTCTCTCTCTCTCTATAGTATCATTTCACCTGTCCCAGGCTATCCTCTGATAAGGCGCTCCAGACAAAAGGGGATTCTGCAGTCTTTACTGGTAGTGCCTTTCAGAGTATCAGGCCCTTACTCTGAAAAGTAGTCAGCAAAGAACACCACTTTTGACTTATCCAGCTCTGGTCAATCTGAACTCAGTTAACAGGAGTAAACAAAGCTATATAAAAGAAAACAAAACTGCCTTGCAAAGGACTTTATCTGACCTCGGTGATACTACAGAAGCTCTACCCACAACTGATGTTTAGCAGTTTGTGTACAATGGGGTGAGAAGCTTTGTTCCAGAACGATCAACCAGCTGTCTGTCGTGTTATCTGAATAGATTCATTCTTTGAAGTCTTTAAACCTTCAGAAACACCTCAGTACTGAAAAACTGTTAAGCTGAAATCCCTTCACAGGAATTGACCCGAAGCTCTTAGCAGCGAACAGCTTCTGAGCTGAGCACAGAGCCGGGCACAGGAGAGGCGCTGACGAGCCTCAGTAAAGAGCAGGCCGACAGAGGGCTGGGGAGGAAAGTGGCACAAAGTGACCTACTTTACAGCTTTTCCTCGGCCAGCTCTGACCGGGCAGCCCCACAGCATCCGTGTCACCCTTGTCACAGCTTCCCTGCCAGCCCTCACGTATACCTCTGGGGCCCAGGCGCTTCCTAAAAGTGCTTTCAATTCCATGGACTCCAAGATGATTTCAGAAATGTCCAGAATGTTCTGTATGACATTTTAAATTATTTGCGGCACGGGGACTGCTGAGTCCCCGCTGCCACCAGCTAGACTGGCTTGCTTCCTGGTCCTGCCTATGCTGTATCCTTTCCTGCATTTCAAAGAGACAATCTGAAAATACGGTCACTTTATTCTGAAGAGTTTCCCCATTCCCTCCAGATACAAACTGATGTTTATACCTTTGTGATCCGTTCTGGGATAAATGAGCTCGTCCAACGACTAATGTTGATTTTTACTGTTAAATACACAAAGTGATATTTTTCAAATGTAAAGAGCCACCACGGTCCAACTCTTTGTGAAAGGTCCGTGAGACGGCAGCTTCCCCTACACTGCACGGTGACACCGACCGGGAACAGGCTCTGGAGAAAAGCCTGTGTGCTCTGCTGGAGCCTGTGCACTTGATCCATCTGGACGCCCTGCAGCTGAACCCATTGTGTGGAGAGCCCGGCGGATTATGAAGAAGCTGAATTTGTGCTGTGTTGTGGTCTGCTTGGCCCTGTATGAAAATAAGTTGTGTGGATGGAGGCAAAGAGAACGGCAAGAGCGAATCAGCCCACTGCTGGCTCAGCTGTGTAAATGTTGCGGGTAGAAAGTTCAGGCATTCATTCTGTCTTATAATTCACTCCTAACAATAATGTATTTAAACATAAACTTAGTATCAGGCATTCAATGTTTTGATATTATTTACTAAGAAACTTCTGCTAAAACCCATGACAATCTTAAAAATGTCTTCAGCAGTTTCAGATAGAAACTAGAGAAACGAGGGTAATAATATTATATATACGGGGTTAGGCGGGTCAGACCTTACTGTTTGTTTTGTTATTGACTTGTGGCCCTTTAGGAAGACTATTTTCTTTTTCTGATCTCTAGAAGTCACATACATACATATATATACATACATACATACATGCACACACATATATTCAATTTCATGGGACTTTACATCCCATGACACACACGTGTGTGTGTGTGTGTGTATGTGTGTGTGTGTGTGTGTATACCTCTGAACCATATTATATTTTGGAAAAAAAAATGACCAAACATTTTTCGGTAAATAAGGTGAATAAAGAAAAAAATTTCTGGCCCTGGCCGGTTGGCTCAGTGGTAGAGCGTCAGCCTGGCGTGTGAGGGACCCGGGTTTGATTCCCGGCCAGGGCACATAGGAGAAGCACCCATTTGCTTCTCCACCCCCCCCTCCTTCCTCTCTGTCTCTCTCTTCCCCTCCTGCAGCCAAGGCTCCATTGGAGCAAAGATGGCCCGGGCGCTGGGGATGGCTCCTTGGCCTCTGCCCCAGGCGCTAGAGTGGCTCTGGTCGCGGCAGAGCAATGCCCTGGAGGGGCAGAGCATCGCCCCGTCGGCGCATGCGGGAGTCTGTCTGACTGTCTCTCCCCGTTTCCAGCTTCAGAAAAATACAAAAAAAAAAAAAAAGAAAAGAAAAAATTTCTTTTTTTAGGCCCTGGCCGGTTGGCTCAGTGGTAGAGCATTGGCCTGGCGTGTGATGTCCAGGGTTTGATTCCCAGTCAGGGCACATAGGAGAAGAGATCATCTGCTTCTCCACTGTTCCCCTCTCGCTTCTCTCTCTCTCTTTCTCTCTCTCTCTCTCTCCCCTGATCCTGCAGCCATGTCTCGATTGGAGCAAGTTGGCCCTGGGCACTGAGGATGGCTCCATGGCCTATGCCTCAGGCGCTAAGAAGAGCTCGGTTGCTGGGCAACAGAGTAACAGCCCCAACTGGGCAGAGCATCACCCCCTAGTGGGCTTACCAGGTGGATTATGGTCGGGGTGCATGTGGGAGTCTGTCTCTCTGCCTTCCCTCCTCTCACTAAAAAATTAAAAAACAAAATTTTTTAAATCATTTAAAATTTTTGTTTCAGTTACAATTGACATACATTATTATATTAGTTTCAGGTGTGCACCCCAGTGGTTAGACATTATATAACTTACTAAGTGATTTGTCTAATAAATCTCGTACCCATCTGACACAATACTTAGTTATTAGATTATTGACTATATTCCTTATACTGCACTTTACATCCCATGACTTTTCTATAATAACCAATGTGTGTTTCTTAACCCTTCACCCTTTGCACCCCTCCCCCCCACACACCTCTCCCATCTGGGAACCGTCAAAACGTTCTCCTTATCTATGAGTCTGTTTCTCTTCTGCCTGTTCATTTGTTCTTTAGAGTCAATTGTTGATAGGTAGGTATTTATTGCCAATTTATTGCTCGTATTTTTTTTTTAATCTTTTTTTTCCTTCTTCTTTTTATTAAAGAAGATCCTTTAACATTTCACGTAATACTGGTTTGGCGGTAATGAACTAACTCCTTTAGCTCTTTCTTGTCCGGAAACTCTTTGTCTATCCTTTGATTCTAAATGGTAGCTCAGCTGGGCCGAGTAATATTGGTTGTAGGTCCTTGCTCTTCATCCCTTTGAATATTTCTTGCCCATCCCTTCCGGCCTGCAGTTTCTCTTGAGAAGTCAGCTGGAAGTCTTACGGGAGCCATTTTGCAGGTGACCGTTCTGTAGGTCACAGCGGCAAGAGTGCCGTTTTGGAGGTTCTCTCTTTGTCTTTAACCTTCTGCATTTTAGTTGTGATGTGTCCTGGTGTGGGTCTCTTTGGGTTCATCTTGTTTGGGACTCTCTGTGCTTCCTGGATGTGGGGGCGCTGGGACCCCTCACTCCTCAAGGGCAACCTCGGTAGCGGAGACATCCCTCTTGATTTTTATCTGCCACCCATGGGTGGGGGCCAGCCTGCTCCAATCTCTGCCCATCTACCAGTCTCCACATGGCTTCTTCTTCTCTTCTTTAGTTCCCTAGTTGTAGGACTTCCATTCAGCCAGATTTTAGGCGGTTCTGAAGGACGGTCGTTCTGCAGGTTAGTTGTAATCCTGATGAGGTTGTGGAGGATGTGAGTACTGTGTGTAACTATGCTGGCATCTGGACCAGAAGTCTCCTAAAGCAGAATTTCAAATGCCCTCAGCTACACCCCAATACAATTCTGCTTCTCTACAGATGTAATAAAAATAACTTAAAACAACAATTCTCAACATTTTAAATCTGTGACTGCTTTTGATAAGCATAAAATATCTCACAGCTTCCTTTAAAATTATTTGAAGTTTCAAAATAAAAAAGTCAGAGCAATTCTGAATGTGTATTATCAAACCACTCACACACATCTCTGTCGAGATCACTAATATAAATTATAATTTTAGAAAGTCACATGATGGCTCTAAAAAACAGTTTTTAGGTAGACACTGTCTTAAAAGCTAAACATCTAGGAACTAAATTTTAAAGAACATTTCCAAGACTGTACATACATTTACCAATCCAACTGGACAATTTTCAATTTCTTGTACCACGCTGACATTCACCAAAGAGGATTCCTCAGCAGCCAAAGACACAATATCCTGCTAAAGCAAATTAGAGAAAACCAGGGAAGTTACCACAGCAGTAGCAGTCATCGCAGGAACAATCTCATTTTGTTAAATGCTCTAATCACCCCAACGCCCACTTATAAAACTAATGTAAAATACTCTACCCCAGGCAGGCAGCCCCGACTTAAATCCTCCAGTTTTCCAGATGCCTCCCACAAAGGAAGAGCTTGCAGGCCCCTTCCGGCCTGGCTCCCTATCCTGGTCACTCCCGTTTCTCATGACACTGCAGGTCTCCTCGCAAACGTCTCTGCTGCTGTGAGGCATCTTACCCATCCCAGGTCCCCTGCCACTAGTCTCATGCCGGGGACCAGGTGGCAGAAGAAGATGTGCAAACAGAGGCAGTGAGAACAAGGGAAGGGACATTAATATCCCCACCCAAGGCCATGACAGCATTCTTGCCACCCTGCTGGACCCGTCACTGGCAAAAGGGAAGCAAAACTGCATCTGGAAGGGGAGCAAAGACCTAAAGGAAGAAGGGGAAAGAGAAAGCCAGCAGGTCTCCCTTCCCCGTCCTCTCCCTTCTTCATTGCTATAGAAGCTGTCAGCCCTCCCACCCCCGTTCACCTTCAACCCATCCCCAAGCTTCCTTCTCCGCGGTCACCTCTGGTCCCGATTAAGTCAGGCGCTTCCTACCACGGTGTGCTCGATTTTTCACCTCAGCTTTTACAAATTGTAGTGAATACAGGGAGCTGCATTTTATTCTTTCGTATACACGTCGGTGGAGGTGTACGTTTTTCTCTTTTCACTTTTGTGAACAGTCTACATGTGAGGTACTCTCAGTGTCGCAGTTACTTGACACAGAGATCCGGTTTTACGAAGATGGAAAAAGGACTCATCAGAGCCAGTGCGTTCCTGCCCCTTCAGACCGACTGTGCCCCCCTTGCCGACTACATTCACAGCTGGTCACCATTCCGGGGGAGCAGCACGACAAGGGAACGGGAGCTCAAAGCGTGAGCACAGGACAAAGGGGTAAAAGGGTCAAAAGGACCAGTGCATCAATCTCTTCCCTTCCCTTCAAGCACTCGGGAAAATCAATTTTGTTAACACGTTCAACAGCCACCAAGTACACAAACTTGCTTAGTCGTAATTTTCCGTAGCAGGGCCAAGCCATGCCCGAGCCCAAATAAAGAGTATTGGAAACCCAGGATCTCCACACCCAGCATGTTATCAGATATTTAGCAAAAACACATTCTCTTCCTATGCCTGATGAAACTGTCTTTCCTCGCAAGGGCATTCAGTTTCAGTGTGGATGGACTCTGAATTCCCTGAGTGGTTATCAAAGCACAGTGAGGACGGAACAGACTAGAAAAGCCCTGGTTTATTTTTATTGGGTGTGGCTATAATATCTACATGTGTGTAATCAATAAAGTAACAACTGAGAAAATATTTTAAAGTACATTGTTTCCAAGTAACTATGTTTTTTCCCCCCCCAACTATGTTTTCCAAATGAAAGTTATGTCTGTAAATAAATTTTTTTCTGAATTTTATTTCGGTCATGGATCTTAAGATGGTCTTTCAGATTCAAAGGTAATATAACTGTGGGTCTGCAACATATTATTCTGGCCCTGGCCTGTTGGCTCAGTGGTAGAGCGTCAGCCTGGCGTGTCAAAGTCCTGCGTTGGATTCCCGGTCAGGGCACACAGGAGAAGCACCCGTCTGCTTCTCCAGCCCTCCCCTTCTCTCTTTCTCTCTCTCTCTCTCTCCCCTTCCTGCAGCCATGGCTTGACTGGTTCAACAAGTTGGCCCTAGGCGCTGAGGATGGCTCCATGGCCTCGCCCCAGGTGCTGAAATAGCTCAGTTGACAAGCAATGGAGCAGTGGCCCAAGATGGGCAGAGCATCACCCCTAGGGGGCTTGTCGGATGGAACCTGGTCCGGGCGCATGCGGAAGTCTGTCTCTCTGCCTCCCCTCCTTTCACTTAACAATAATAATAATAATAACAACAACAACAACACATTATTATTATTCTTAGATGTGGGAAGGGTGAATTTATGATCAAAATCAAAACATAGGTGCACTGTCTAGAGTCCTAAAAGAGTCCATGACCTTGAATGTGGGGCCTAGTAGTATTCTCAGCATATAACCAGATTCAAGTACAATCACTTATTAAATGTACTATGCAAAATACTACTTCAGTACGAAATTTCTTATCTTGTGCTTTACTATTTAAACTTCTAGAAAACATTGTTCTGTGGATACAAATCATGTTTTCTGTAGTACTGCTACTTACTAAAGAAATAATAGGCTGCTATGACATGAAATACAAACTATAAGTGTAAGAAGTCTCAACGTCCCCTCTGATATCTGTGTCAGAGAAATAATAATATTTTTATGATTCTCTTTGGTTAACTTACCTCAGAGTTAATATTTTTATTGGTATCCCCACGAGAGCTACAACTAGATCCATTGATCCCATTCCTCCAAGTTTTGGGTTGACTTAACTTACGCCGGAAATGTGTATCTTTCATCACAGAGGTCTCTGGATTATTAAGAAAGTAAAGATTTCACCAAAAATATCTTTCCAACTTAAACTGGAGTATGATTGTCACAGAAGAAAACTTCCGGCATTGGAATCCATTTAAGCAAAGGCCACACAAACTCGCCATGGTTCCCAAGTCTCACGTATTTGTCTTCCACTTCCCCACGTCCGCCTCTCGATCACCTCCCTCCCTCCCCAGCCTCCACCAGCCGGCTCCTCGGCACCCAGCCCCGTAGATTTACACACGGACAACACGGGTGGTTCAAGCCCACCTCGGTATTTCGTTCAGCAGATTTTAATAATTTCAGGAAGGGTGAGAGGAAGCAGAGGCTCACTCACCACATACGCTGGTTTTATTACTCCTTTTTATAACAGTCACAATAACAATCGGCAATTATTGACACTCCGTGGACCCTCCGGGTGTGTGGAAATACGTGTCTCGGGTTAACCACCCGTGTTGTTTAAAATGCTATCACTAGGTAACTTTTCATGTTAGTTGTTTTAAAACGAAACATTATCTTACTAGATATTAAGATTTTCTTTGCTGAAGGTTTGTGAGCTCTACCTTTGGGGGTGGAGGAGGAGGGAAAGCGTGAGATTAAAACTATTACACATTGTATGTAAACGTCATCTTTTTATGTAGCTTTACTGACAGTGATCGACCCACAAAGCAGAGAGATATAACGCTGATGTAACACTTCCGTTTCAATTCAAATACTCTTCGAGAGCTATCATTTATAGTTGGGAATATTAAAATGGGTCCCATCCTCATTTTGAAATGTAAAAGAAGAAATTCTGGGTTCTACAACATCCCCTGCAATCTCAGCAGAACCAGGGCGTCTTACCTACGATGTTTGCGCCTCCCATTTCTTCCTTGATTGATTCCTTCTCTACCAACTTCCTTCCAAATTTAAAGCCAGAGGACAGAAAGCATTGCGCAAACAACTGTAAAAAAATACGCATGTTGGTTTCCGGTTTCTGTACAAGCAAAGCACTTCAATAATATACAGGTGCACTCACGCTGAGTCAAAAGTATGATCCACGCACATCCATACAGCAACTTCATTCAAACGAACGGTATATTTTCTCCTAAGTTTAAATTCTTGAATATACAAGTGTTCATATCCATTCATTTATTTATATTTATTTATCACCAAATACCACAGCCATGCCGAGGGCTGGGAACGATTACCAGTCTCAGTTCGCTGTGAGTCAGGTCCTGGGTAGCGGAGGACAGAAGCGTGCCCACCTCGCCCTTCCTCTTCCACATCATCAGCCTTTGGGTGGGAGGCGCGAGCTCCAAAACCATGAGAGTGTCGGCAAAGGAGGTTAGCTGTCTGTGCATAATCCTGCTGCTGAGCTCCTTGACTGGATCTATGAGCAATTTCCTCTTTTTGATTTTCCTTTTCCAAGCAATGTCTAAATATAAGAAACAGGCACAAGTGTGACTGGCTGTCCGCCTCTGGAAAATGATATTCTAGGCACTGCCTAGCGAAGAAGTGTCTACTCCACAATGCAACCTGCAGAGCTGCACAGAGAAGGAAATCTTCTCTCTGCCGCAAATCATTACGCTTTGCAAAGCTTCTGCACAGCCAGAGTCTCCGGGCAGCCCGGGGCTCACACGTTCTGGACGGTGTGGCTGCAAGGTTCTGAGGTGGGGCTCTGCCCACCGGCTCAGCGGACAACTGAGGCAATATGGAGCAGGGGGTGTCCACAGGGAGGTCGGTCAAAGCTGTGGTTCCGAAAATAGCTACATAACAGAGTAACTTTGAAACACTAACTTGTATTTGCCAGGCATATTGTTTTCCCTGCCCCACTGAAATTCATTCACAAAGTCCAAGTGGGTAGCCCATGGGGTTTCCCTCCTACAGGTAATTTGACTAGGTAGGAAGCAGAGGTCAACGTTTTTCCACAGTAGAAATGCAAAAGGGGAGGGAGGGCGGGTTAGAGTTCCGAGAATGAGAAGATCTGAGGTCAGCGGGGGCCCGGAGGAACAGGAACTGGCTTGCTGATGTGCCTCAGTGAAATCCCGGGAGCACGAATCCCAGAGGGGCTGGCTGTGTCGTGACCTGCCTCAGTGAAATCCTGGGAGCCCGAATCCCAGAGGGGCTGGCTGTGTCGTGACCCCAGAGGCCATGTGGAGGCTGGGACGGTGAGCACTCCAAACTGGTGTGAGGATGACCGACGTTCCCTTCCACTTGCCACATACTTCCCCCACATTCTGATACTACACGGCTCAAGGCAGATAATGGAGCTAGCTATATGCAGGCTGAAATTCTTGCCAGCCCTGCGGGATAGAGGCTCGAGGTTGAATTTGGTAGAGAGAGAGAAAAAAAATTGAATGCTTTCTTCCTTGCATGCCTGAGTTTATAAACTGAAATCCATATCAATTAGACTACCTAAACCTAATGCAATTCTTAAAAGGTCTAGGTATATATTCGATTCCTATTTATTGTTTATTCCTAAAAACACGCTTGAGGTGAAACATTAGAAGAGAGAGTGCCTCTCTTCGGATCCTTTGATTCGGCCTTATTTTATATTCATTTACGTGTTCTTTATTTCCTGATCAGATGATGTTTCTTTTTTTTTTTTTTTAATTGAGTTTATCGGGATGACATTAGTTAACAACACCATACAAGTTTCAAGTGTGCAACTCAACAAAACATCATCTGCACACTTCACCGTGCGTCTCTCGCCCAAAGTCAAGTCTCCTTGGGTCGCCATGTACCTCTCTGCCCTCTCCCACCTCCCTCCTCTCCCCTTCCCCTCTGGCCATCGCCATACTACTGTCGGTGTCCTTGTGTGGTGCGTGTGTGTGTGCATGCGTGCGCGCGTGCGTGATACGACTGTATATTTCTTAGAAGCAGGAACCATGTCTTCTTTTGTGCCCAATACCGAGTAATGGCTCAATCACTCCTGGGATTGAACTCAGTGAAAAATTTTCCAGTTTCCCAGCCGGGAAATATGGCTTGACTAGAATGCAACAGAATGAAAGGATCATCTCAGATGATCGTCCTCACACTCTTCCTCTACTGTACTGTAAGTGTTACTACTAGACTGACCGCCTTCTAGAACATTTCACAGATGATTCAAATATCCAACAGTCGGTAAGACAGTAGGCATCGAACGTAAGAGCGAAACACAAGAACGACTCTGACCTGAAGCGTCAATGGGATCAAGGGTAAATCCTTCCTCTTCACTGGAAAATGCGGTTCCGTTCATTTTTCCATTTTCCAATAGATGTCTACACTCTGGATTATCTGGTTCTGCCAATCAACATAGCCATTAAAGGATTTTATATAAAAAAATAGCTAGGGGGCTGTAGGATATGAAAGTGAAAGATAAACCAGTTGAAGGTAGTTATGTTGCTAACTGGAGCCACGTCTGCATTCTTAGAATCATGTATTCAATACAAGTTGAAGAGGCTCAGCTGCTACATGCTTTGGGACCCATGGTGTCTAGGTGAGTCATGAATCGTCACCCTCTTTTGCATGTATGACACCTAAGGCTGAACTTTGAGGCGACTGTGGCTATAGTCATAGTAAAAAGTGAAAACAGTGCTACCCACCGTAATATATTTGATTATATGTCTGCTAAAAAAAAACACCCAAAATGTATTCTGTTAAATCATTTAATTATCAGTTGACCCATAAAAAACCCAATAACTAAATTTTAACTGCCTATCTCTTTGTACATTTTAAATTTCTACTGCTGTGTTAGAAAGAAAGTGGAACATCAAAAAGAGTGAAGAATCAAAATGAGGCTAATTGTACTTTTCATTCTTAAACGTATCAGACTAAAATAACCAAATCATTTGAGGTAAATGATTCTCATAAATTTCAAGTAGAAAAAAAATATGTCCTCCCCACTTTTAATTTCTCTCCAATTGTATATAGACTGTCATACCATATTAATATCAACGTGGCACTAACATAATGAATAACCATGTTCACGTCAAACACTAATGACGCTTTTACCATGTAACATACGGTAATGATTCAAAAGCACAGTACTCTGGCAGAGTAGTCTAATGTGCTCTCGTACCAAGTAAACCCAGTCTTGGCTAAATAACCATCACTGTGCCTTTCTCAGAACCCAGTTTCCTATTCTACATTGTCTTGAGTCAGACTAAGAGTTTTGAGGGACATTTTTTTTTTATTATCTTCCTATAAACTGCTTCTTAAGCTCAGAAGTCCTGAGGCTAAATTTGAGCACTAGCAACGGTTCACTTTCTATACAAAGGAAAATTTCAACACACCCATCATAGTATCGGGAGGCTCAGGAAGCAGGGATATTTCTCCATTCAAATGCCCGTCTTCTAACAGGACAGCCTCATCATCATCTTGCAATAGATTGTCTTGAAAAACACAATAAATACTTCTGTTACACAGAGTTTGAATCTATCTGTCATTTGTACACCAAACCTTGATCGACATCACTGCATGCAAGGAATTATAATGTAAAAGGACGCAGAAATGAATAAACCCTACGTAATTCGATTTGACTGGCTACAAGACTATCACGTTTCACGCAGGGGACACAGAATTTTATGTACTTCATTTTCTTTATGAAAAACCTATTTTCAGAGTTTTAATTTCAGGGACTCTTTACTAAACTAATGCCAAGATAGTAGCCTTGTTACAAAGCCATGTGTAGGTTTCTGTCAAGAAGTAAAAGTGTTCAAAATCTTTCTGTAGAGATCTAGGGTAGAGCCACTGTCTTTTTGCACCTTCAAGACTCCAGAAGTTTGCCACAACCAGCCTTGTGAAGTAATTTAAGAGAATGAAACAAAGATTTGCTGTATAATGTCAATGGCTTTAAAATATCACATATGCCTCTGGATTTCCTAGTCTTTGTCCCCCTATTTCTATGATTACTTGATAATAATACAACAGAAAAAATAAACTATAAAATGCCGGACAGATCCTTAGAATAGCTCTCCCACAATTTCTGTCAAAGGAAACGACGTCTTTTGGTATATGACCTGGTACACTTTGTGTGGCGTACGCTAATCTCATTCTTTCCCTTCTAAAACTTAGGAATTTTTTTTTGTTGTTGTATTTTTCTGAAACTGGAAACGGGGAGGCAGTCAGACAGACTCCTGCCTGTGCCCGACCGGGATCCACCCGGCATGCCCACCAGGGGGCGATGCTCTGCCCATCCCGGGAGTAGCTCTGCCATGACCAGAGCCACTCTAGCGCCTGGGGCAGAGGCCACGGAGCCATCCCCAGTGCCTGGGCCGTCCTTTGCTCCAATGGAGCCTCAGCTGCGGGAGGGGAAAAGAGAGAAAGAGAGGAAGGAGAGGGGGAGGGGTAGAGAAGCAGATGGGTGCCTCTCCTGTGTGCCCTGGCCAGGAATCGAACCCGGGACTTCCGCACACCAGGCCGACGCTCTACCACTGAGCCAACCGGCCAGGGCCAAACTTAGGAATTTTTAAAACTAAAAAGAAGCAACCTGTATAGAAATTGTGCTTAAACAAATGGCTATTTACTTGGACCTAGCTTAAGTGTTTAAATATACTACAAACTTTGAAAATGTGTGTAAAAAAAATGCAGTGATTTATATGACATAGAAACACACATGGAATTTTAATTTGATCTAATCTACTAAATACATGGTATTCATTTCATAGAACTAAATACCCAATTTCTACAGAACCAGACGGCATACCAATCATCTCTCCCGCAGCCCCTTCATCACCAAAGCCATCTCCACTGTCACAGAGCAGGGATTTCTCTCCACTGAGGCTCCCAGAACTATGTTCGACCAACGGGCCACCGGAGTTCAGCAGTATGCTGTTATCAAAGAAGCTCTGACTTCTGAGAATTTCAGGTTCCTCTCCTAAATAAACACGTATCATTAATACCAAGTTAGTCAGAAACACACAGAGTTTGACGGTTGGAAGGAAATTCAGATATCAGTCTATAGCCCCCCCACCCTCATTTCACAGTTAAGGAAGATGAAAGCTTAATTAAAGTATTCAACTAAAGTCTCAGTTAATCATTGGATACTGGATTTCTAGTCTAACGCTTTTTCTAATGCAGTAAAAAAATAAAATAAAAAAGCCAAAACATCAGGATAAAGTTTTTAGTTGTGGTACAGTTTAAGAAAATTCCCAAGTTACTATTGGCAGTGGAATGATTCTTCTACTTTCGGTAGGTTACGTCCTGCCTGATGTTGCTCGTAGTATCCCGATTTAGGGGAGAATAGCACTAAGGGATAGGGCAGGAAGGCTCAGAGAAGTTAGGTCGTTTACCCAGTATCACACAGCAAGTCAAGAGAGAAAGTCCAGATTCAAACCCAGGTCTGTCCACATACTAAGAACAGGTTCTTCCCACATATACCAGAAAAAAAGGTAAGGACGAAATTGTTGGTGGGTTACATTTATACATCGAAAGACTCGTGCTAAAGAGATCTCTACTGGCACAGAAACATCTATATCTATTGGCATTGTTTCAACACAGAAAAGGCAAATATAACCGAGTATACTGTAATTTGGATTTCCCAAATAGTCTCACCAAAGCTCTCAGCTTGAAAAAGTAGATCCCTGTGATACTCTTCTCTGAGTGTGATTTCTTCTGGTCTGCTTTGGTTCTGAGCGAACTGTTCTAAAGCATCAGTAGCACTGTGGGGAAATATGACATGGAGGAAAACATGTGAACAGACGTGTTTTGTAGCACACCGCAACACAAGAACAAAGGAAACCCTAAAACAAAACACACAGAAGAACCCAGATCTTATTACAAAGATAAAAGAGATTCTGTAAAATTCTCTCACTAGTATTAGTTATAAACACTGCTCACTTATACATGTATATGATCTCTGGGTTGCCAACTCCAACGGTCCACTCTCAGTCCTATTTTTATCCTAACCAAAAGCATCTGCAATAGATGTTAACTTCCTCCCTTACGGAATACTTTCTACTTTTGGCCTCTGCAACACTCCCTCTTGATTTTCTTTCTACCTCATTGGCTGCTCCTATTCCATCTCCTTTGTCAGTTCTTCCTCATCTCCTAGACTATTAACTGTTAGGAGCGACCCAACACTCAGTCCTCAGAACTCAATCTCCCTCTCTCCCTTTAAAAATCTACACTTACTCCCTTGGGGATCACCTATGACTCCCGGTGGAAGGTCCATCTATATATTCACAACTCTCAAATGTATATGTCACATCCAGACCTCTTTCCTGAATCTCAGACCCAGATATTCAACTACTTACCTACTGCCCCTGGATGTATAACAACAGTCACTTCAAAACTTATGTCCAGCCCTGGCTGGTTGGCTCAGCACTAGAGTGTTGGCCTGGCGTGTGGAAGTCCTGGGTTCGATTCCAGTCAGGGCACACAGGAGAAGTGACCATCTGCTTCTCTACCCCTTCCCTCCCCCTTCTCTCTCTCTCTCTTCCCTACCCTCCTGCGGCCATGGCTCAAATGGTCCAAGCAATTTGCCCTCCCCCCCCCCACCGTGCCTAGGATAGCTCTATTGTCTTGCCTCAGGTGCTGAAATAGCTCAGTTGCTGAGCAATGGAGTAGCAGCTCCAGATAGGCACAGCACCCCCCTGTAGGGTGGATCCTGGTAGGGGCGCATGCAGGAGTCTGTCTCTGCCTCCCTGCCTCCCTTCTCTCACTTAATAAAAAAACAACAACATATGTCCAGAATCTAATTTACTTCCTTCACCCTGCCCCTGCTAAACCTGCCGCTCCACAATTATACTAATATCATTGTGTCAACTCCATTCTCATGTCAAAAATCATACAGTCACCCTTTATTTCTCTCTTTCTCTTAAAGCCATAAGCAATCAGCAAATTCTGTGGGCTCTGGCTTCAACATGCGTTCCTAACTTGACCGCTACCACCCTGACAAAATGAAGTCTGGGAACCAATGACATCCACGGTCACTTCTCCCCTGGACCTCCTACTGCAATCGTCTCCCAGGCTCTCTGCTTCCGCCCCTTTCCCCTTAGGGTAAGTAGCCCCAGGGAGCACATTTAAACAGAGTCAAATCCAGGCACTCTCCTATTCAAAACCCCCGCTGGCTGTGCTCCGGGTAAAATAAAAGGCGAAGGGCAGCCTACCCGCAGCCCACATCTGCATTCCCGGCTCCCCTGCTATTCCACTCCATCTCACTTGCTCTTCGCTGCTCCTGGGACATGCCCACGCCACTGCCATCACGCCTTTCCACCTGCTCTACCCGAAACATTCTTCCTCACACGACTGAACGACTCATTCCTTGGCCTCCCTGTAGGTTTCTGTTCTGACCCGGTTCGAGACGCCTTGCCTGGCCGTTCTAGTATTTCATTTTATTTTCTATTTCTCTTCATAACGACGATCATCTCCTATGATAACATATATTTGCTTGCTTGTTTATTGTCCGTCTGCTCCAACTACATTGCAGGACCCACGCAGCCAGGAGCTGTATTTTGATTCACTGCTATCTATCTCCTCAGCACCCAGAAACATGTCTGGTTTGTAAGGCACCCGCTGAACATTCATTGAATGAATGGGCGAATAGGCTGTCAACACTGCGAATAACATTTAGCATATATAATGATGTATTTTCTGGTGTTCTCTGAAATTCCACACTCAATTTCAAGTCCTCCGACTGCATGTTTACTCTGGTTGCTAACTGCATTCTGTGTGCATCCACGAAATCGGGAGATGAAACAGTAAAATACCAGGAGAGCCGAATCGAAAGGAGAAGAAATAAAATAGTTACTTCACGTTCTGCGCTTCAAAATCATGGAATTCTTCCGGCAGTGTGATAGCACTGTAGGCTGCTTCAAAACTCTCTTTTGGAAGGTCAACTAGTCCTGAAAAGAATAAACGGGCACATCCAATAAGCAGGGACTCTATGTGAAATAAGAAACTCCCAACTAAACCTCCTTCCATTTACACAAGACTTCTCTCACTGGGCCGCTGCTCAGTCTCCTCACCGGCTTCCCCGTGTCCACCTCTGCCCCTCTTCCGTCCATTCTCTACCCAGCAGCCCAAATATTTTAAATGCAAAGTCGGATCAGATCGTGCCTGTGCTTAAAACGATTCAGTGACTTCCCCGGTACATTTCAATGGAATCCCAACTTCTCATCGGGGCCTCTGCCGCCCTACAAACCTATCCGCGTTCATCTAGCGACACCCTTTCCCTCACTCGCTTTACTCCAACCACACTGGTCTTTTTGTTCCCCAAACAAGCTCAGCACTTTTTTCACCTCAAGACCTTTGCTCTGGCGGCTCCCTCTGCCCGGACTGCTATTCCCTCGGGGGACTTGTTTAGATGACCGGGTAGTTCTCATTCTGCAAGACTGAGCTTAAAGTCTACCTTCTCAGAAAGGTTTTTCCTGACTAGCCTAACTGCAATCACATTGGCTCCTCTTTCCTGTTGTGATACTCTTTCTACATTCCACCACAGCATAATCACAATCCATAATTATTGCAATAATTCAAAATAAACATTTTCATGATCTGATTTCTTTTTTTTTTCTCGTTTGTCCCTGTATTCCAGAGCCTAGCATAGTGTTTCACATAAAGTACGGGGGTCAATAAACATTTGTGGAATAGATAAATGACACAACAAACAAATGGTCTGTATTTGATATCATTATAAATCTTAGAGATTATACAGGTATTTTAAATAAAGGAAAAAAACTTGTCAATCCCAAATAGTAATTGAGGGGCTTGCATGTGCAAAGCACTAAGAAAGGTACTACTATAAGAGATTCAGAAAACAAGTATGGCAGAAATTTGTCTTCAAGGAGCTTACAGATTAGTGTGAGAGGCAAAGCACATACCTAGATAACCATAATACAAGATGGAAAATGACGAATGTCTTAACGTTAAAGTTAAATTTCAAAGGCTTTATATTTATATTATATGCCAATGTCCAGTACTTTGGGATGTCTGGAGATTTTTAAAAGTATTTTTACTAATAGCATCCTACTTAAGGAGTCTTGAGAACTCTGAAAACAATGACAATAATGGATACCGAGGTTTCGTCAATCACACTATTTCTAATTTATCTCAAAAGGCAGAAATAGACAGGGCAAACAAAGCAACACATTAAAACTGAACATCCAAGTTTGCTGCACAAGTGTGGTAGCATTAAGTATAATTCATACATAAACACATAAACATGCAAAAACACTACAAGTTTTTGAAAGCATGATGATTTCTTGCAAACACAGGAAAAGAGCAAAGGAAAGAATATAATTTGTCCATACCCATGGAAGATTCCTCTGTATATTAATACTTCCACTATACTCCCAGTGGAATTACAGAGTGCCACCAATTAAAAGGGCCCACCCAAAATAAAAATGCAAAAGGGGACAGGGACAGGTGAGACAAATCAACATGGCACATATACCTGGACGAAATGTCATCTTCATTTTAAGCAACGCTTCGCTGCAATCTGCCAAAAGATATTTTGCCTTCCTATTATAGATTCGAACAACTCCCAAAAGAAGGTGTCCTGAAGTTCGAAGTGCAATGGTCACCTTTCAATGATTTTTAAAGTATTAGAACACTAAGAATTAGATGCATAAACCCCATTCTGTGAAAAATCACAAAAATCATGAGAATGTCTTCTCTTTGAAAAAAAGCAAACATTTTGTATTCTTATTTAAAGGAATTCACTTGACTTCTACCTCACCGTGTAAAATAGTTAACTTTTTCTTTCTTCGGTGAAGATACCTGACTGCGGTGGTGAAGCGGAGCATGCCGCTGTTGGCTCTATGGGAAGAGCACCCGCAGTCAGGTGGACCCATGTTCAAGCCTCGGCTCAGGGCCAGAGGCTGAGTCATTTAACCTGCCTGACCTTCAGTTTATTAATAATGGCTACAATTTCCTGTATACTCATTCTGTGCCAGGTGTTGTCCTAAGGGCTTTTGATACATTAATTTATTTCATGTTGGCAACAACTTCTACTTACAGAAGGAAAACACCCGAGACTCAGATATGTTAAGTAGTACGCCCAAAGTAAGACAGCCCTTAAAGTGATGGAACAGGAATCAAGTTTAAAATTTGACCAATTCAAAATCATATTCTATATGAACTTTTGAAAAAAGTAAAAAAATATTGAAAAAAGCAGGAAAATAAAAAGTTCATACATTGAGGCAAAAAGAAGTCCATGATATAGGACTGTTGTGAAGATTTTTAAAAAACTAATGAACATAAAGTCTAGTCCAGGGGTCCCCAAACTACGGCCCGCGGGCCACATGCGGCCCCCTGAGGCCATTTATCCGGCCCCCGCCGCACTTCCAGAAGGGGCACCTCTTTCATTGGTGGTCAGTGAGAGGAGCATAGTTCCCATTGAAATACTGGTCAGTTGGTTGATTTAAATTTACTTGTTCTTTATTTTAAATATTGTATTTGTTCCCGTTTTGTTTTTTTTACTTTAAAATAAGATCTGTGCAGTGTGCATAGGGATTTGTTTATAGTTTTTTTTATAGTCTGGCCCTCCAATGGTCTGAGGGACAGTGAACTGGCCCCCTGTGTAAAAAGTTTGGGGACCCCTCGTCTAGTCCATTGTCTTATACACGGTTGGTTTTCAATTATAATTTGTCCATCCCGGCCCCGGCCAGTTGGCTCACTGGTAGAGTATCAGCTGGGTGGGTGGATGTCCTGGGTTCGATTCCTGCTCAGGGCACACAAGAGAAGTGATCATCTGCTTCTCCATCCCCCTTCCTCTCTCTCTCTCTCTCTCTCTCTCTTCTCTTCCCGCAGCCATGGCTCCATTGGTTCCAGCAAGTTGGCCCCCAGCACTGAGGATGGCTCCATGGAGCCTCTGCCTCAGGTGCTAATAATAGCGGGGTTGCTGGCCCTAGATGGGCAGAGCATTGCCCATAGAGGGATTGCAGGGTGAATCCCGGGGGGCACATGCGTGAGTCTGTCTCTGTCTCCCCTCCTTTCATTTAAAAAAATTTTGTCCTTCTCTCAAGTGGAAAAATACTTAACCTATAAAATATTTTTAAAAATTTTAAACATAAATTCTAATACCTTGTTATATAGTTTTTATAATGAACGTAATACTTTACCGTTTACAATGTTTTTATATATATTTTCATTTATACTCAATCCTCCTTTTTTTCTTACTCACCCTATTTATTCACCCATTCGTTTTCTAAGAAATGCTTATGTGGTACTACAATGTATATGGTAATTTGATAGGGAACTAGAAAGGACTGCAGAAGATGTATAAAACACGACCAGTGTCTTCCTGCAGGGTCCAATCTAGTTATGATAAACATAGGACACTTAATTACTAACAGAAACCCATTCATGTAGATATTCACACAATGAATGCTACAGGAACTAAGAGAGGACCATTTGAGAAGTCAAACATCCTTGGAAATCTATTTCATGATGGAATGGATTGTGATTCCTTTCCTCTCCATGAGTCATGGCAAATACATGCTATAGTTTTAACTCACCACATACCTTAGGCGAAAGGATTTTTTTAACGGTTAACTCCAGATTACATTCAGCGACATGAGTCCTGGTGACTTTCTTCTCCCAGTGAGCTGCAAGCCAGATTTTGGCCAGTGGCCCCCGCTTACTCATAAGCACATTGGTGTAGAACATGCTGCCTGTATTCCTGGGTTGTAGTCAATGAACTAGCAAGAACATTAAAACATATGCAAGATTGGATCATAGAAACGTTCTAGTGCTATTTTACAGCCAGCAAAAACCACGTTTCAATTCATTCTATAACCTAACACCCAGATCATCTAGTTCAATGTGTTATTCAAGTAATATTCCTTTTTTTTTTGTAAAGAAGAAACCCTTATTTAAAATAAAAAAATAATAAACTAATGACGGAACTCTCATAGACTTTGACTCACACCTGGGTTTTTTTGTTTGTTTGTTTGTTTTTTGTATTTTTCTGAAGCTGGAAACGGGGAGAGACAGTCAGACAGACTCCCGCATGCGCCCGACCGGGATCCACCCGGCACGCCCACCAGGGGCGACGCTCTGCCCACCAGGGAGCGATGCTCTGCCCCTCTGGGGCATCGCTCTGCCGCGACCAGAGCCTCTCTAGCGCCTGGGGCAGAGGCCAAGGAGCCATCCCCAGCGCCCGGGCCATCTTTGCTCCAATGGAGCCTTGGCTGCAGGAGGGGAAGAGAGAGACAGAGAGGAAGGAGGGGGAGGTGGAGAACCAAATGGGCGCTTCTCCTATGTGCCCTGGCCGGGAATCGAACCCGGGTCCCCCGCACGCCAGGCCGACGCTCTACCGCTGAGCCAACCGGCCAGGGCTCACACCTGGTTTTAATATATCCTGGTCACTGATCGCTGTCTACATTTTACTTATTCTATCCTATAATGAATGGATTTGAGTTCTCTTACTAATAGGGTCAATTACATAGAGGAGGAAGTGGGGGGGGGCGTGACAGGAGAGAAAAGTATAATAGAATTGGAAAAGGTAAAACCAAACTAAAAAAAAAAAAAGAGAACACAAGTCACTTCTTTTTTAAAATTTAAGAATCAATGCCAGAATATTGATTTATACCCAGGAGTAGACAAGATGTTCTTGGTTCTCTACAAGACGCTCTGGCTTACTCAACATGAAAATGTTTGAAGTTAAAAGAATGGAACACCCAAGGTCCATAAAGTGTGTGGGGGGTTGGGGGGAAGATAAGAAAACCAGAATCTCTAAGAAAAAAAAGGGGGGGCAAGACAGGAAATAAACATCAAGAGTGTATACCTACTTCTACAAACAGCACTATTCTCAAGTAATACCATAAGGCTCCATTATTAAGCAAGGGGTGTTATAGCATCTTGGTTGACTTCAAATTATTGCTATCTCAAATCACCCCTATCAAAGCTTTATTGTTTTGGGGTTTTTTGTTTCTTTCCTACTTAAAAGTTCTGAGAAAAGAGCACCTTGATTGGGTAATGGGCACACAACACAATCAACAATTCAAATGCTATAGAAATGTTTACCTGAAACCTAGGTTCTCTTATTGATCAAGGTCACTCCATTACATTTAATTGAAATTAAAAAAAAAAAAAAAAAAAAAAGCACATGGAGCCAAAACGAACACAAAACTGAAATCAGCGACAGAATTTTAAAAAAATGGAGCTGAGGCCCTGGCTAACTGTTGGCTCAGCAGTAGAGCGTGGGCCTGGCGTGTGGAAGTCCCGGGTTCGATTCCCGGCCAGGGCACACAGGTGAATCGCCCATCTGCTTCTCCACCCCTCCTCCTCTCCTTCCTCTCTGTCTCTCTCTTCCCCTCCGGCAGCCGAGGCTCCATTGGAGCAAAGATGGCCCCGGGCGCTGAGGATGGCTCTGTGGCCTCCGCCTCAGGCGCTAGAACAGCTCCCCTTAAAACGGAGCAGCGCCCTGGCCGGTTGGCTCAGTGGTAGAGCGTGGGCCTGGCGTGCAGAAGTCTCGGGTTCGATTCCTGGCCAGGGCACACAGGAGAAGCTTCCATCTGCTTCTCCATCCCCCCCCTCCTTCCTCTCTGTCTCTCTTTTCCCTTCCCGCAGCCAAGGCTCCATTGGAGCAAAGATGGCCCGGGCGCTGGGGATGGCTCCTTGGCCTCTGCCCCAGGCGCTGGAGTGGCTCTGGTCACGGCAGAGCGACGCCCGGAGGGGCAGAGCATCGCCCCCTGGTGGGCGTGCCGGGTGGATCCTGGTCAGGCGCATGCGGGAGTCTGTCTGACTGTCTCTCCCCGTTTCCAGCTTCAGAAAAATACACACAAAAAAAACCCCCAAAAAAACAAACAAACAAAAAAAAACGGAGCAGCGCCCCAGATGGGCAGAGCATCGCCCCCTGGTGGGCATGCGGGGGGAGGTGAGATCCCGGGGCGGAGTCTGTCTGACTCTCCCGGCTTCTTCGGAAAATACAAAAAACAAAAACGGAGCTGAACTCGGATCCGTGCCCAATGCCACACCAAGAATCAGATCCTTGGGGCCAAAAGAAAGGTCGGGCAGTTCACCGAACCGCATCCTCCATCCTCACCCCCCTCACCCCCAAGGTGCCCAGCCCGCGCCCGCCTGGGTCCCCTGTTTTGTTTCTTCCGAGTCCGCGTGTTGGCAGCTGGGCATCCACTGCCTCGTTGTAGGTCGCTCCCAGGTGGGTGCTTACTAATGCACTTGAGAAAATAAAACAGCCACCCTGCGGCTGGCTGTCCGGAGACACCGACTTCCCAGAGCGCGCTCCCTCCCCTCCCGCAAACGCAAACACACACACACACACCCTCTCCCCGTCCCCAGCGCGGGACGGAGGGACGGAGGGACGGAGGGACGGAGGGACGGCCCCGCGGGGTGGCGCGGGCGGGCCGGGGCGGGCGGCGCGCGGGGACAGCACCCGGCCGCGAGGGGACGCCGAGCGCGCGGACGCCGGCAGCTCCTCCCTCAGCGACCCCTCCGCGTTCCGGGCCAGGCGCTCCCCGACGGGCTCCGAGGCCGCAGGGCGGCCGCCAGCGCCCGCGCACGGAGGTGGCCGGGCCGCGCCCCCAGCCGTGCAGTCCGGCCCTCAGGCGGGGCGCTCGGGGCTCGCGCCCTTGGGGAGCCCGGCCGGGCGCGTGCGGGGCTGCGCTCAGCTCGCGCTCGGCCGCCAGGTGCCCCCGCCCGGGCCCTCAGGCTGAGCCCTACTTTAAGAGCGCGGGATCTCAGGAGAGGGGCGCCCGAGCAGGGGAGGCGAAGAGCCGGGGGCCGAGGCGGAGGGTCAGCGCGGCGGGGCTGAGGGGCTGAGGCGCTGAGGCGCTGCGCTCCCAGCGCCGCTGCTCTTCGACTTGGGCGCGGCGCGGCGCGGGGCGGGGCGAAGGCGGGACGGGCGGGGCTTCAGATGGTGGGCGGGCCGTTCGGAGGTGGGCGGGGCCAAAGGGGCCATTGGGCAAAAAACGCGGCAGGGCGAGGGGCGGGGCGGACAGGGGCGGGGCTAAGGCGGTGGTGGGCGGGGCTAAAGGAGGGTCAGTGAGCAAAGGGGGCGCGGCAGGGCGAGGGGCGGGGCGGGCAGGAAACTCCGCGACGGGGGAGGACCCAGGGAGATAGGACAGGGACGCGAAGAACTACAACCCTAGCGTGAAGTCCCCTGCTGTGCTGTGTCTCTGGTGTGATATATGTCAGCCTTTTAAATTTTGTTATTTGTTATTTCTTCTGTTGTGCTAAAAAAATTTTTTCCCTTTCTAATAGCATTCTCCATTTATGACTTTGTATTCTTTTTCCTAAGAAAGGAATGTCGTGCATTTTAAAAAGCTTCACGTCCCACAACACCTGTTCGCGTGCTGGCCCAACCCTGTTCTTTTTGCGCCCTTTGCTCTAAGTTATATTGGAATCCCTCGATGCCCACTGCTTAGGACCGTGCCCAACACATAGTATCATCAGAAAACAGTGTGTAGGTGAATGAATGAATGACTCGGAAACTGAAATGGTAGAATAACCGTCCATTACATGAAAACACGAATTTTGTCTGTTGTATTCATTAGTACATTTCCAGACGCAGAGTAGGGGCTAACATACAGCTGGTGCGCAATAAATATATTTTTAAAAATGAATCCAGACCTCTTCAACGGCACACAATGCTTCTTTCCACTGCCTCTGGTTATTTCCAGTTTACAAAGCTTTTTCCCAAGACCCTCTTCACAGATCTGAGAGGTGGCATTTTCATATTAGAGTTAAGATTAAATGGAGGCTCAGAGGAGAAGTGTGACTTGCCCCTGGTCACTCAGGGGCAGAGTTGATATTCAAACTCAGATCTCAAAGGCCAGAAAGCCTTATCTTTCTTGGCCTTCTCGCTATGGTGTCCCACAATAAGAAAGCAGATGGTGAGGGAGCCAGTTCCACAACCCAGAGCAGGCGGGTTCCAGGAAGAATTACTGTGCAAGGACAGCAGGTGGCGCCCCATCCACAGAGTAGTTACCCTGAGGTACGCAAATACATTTGTTGAAATCCAAACTTGAACCGCCAGTTTATTTGCTCTCAACTACCCTTCATTTGCTTCCTTGGACTTCCTTTGCTTTATAGACCTGAATAGAAAAACCTAGATTTTCTCTCCCAAGTAGTAAGGAGCTGGGGGAGGAAAAAAAACCAGAGTAGGGAAACACCCAGTTCTCCATCTCTTGTATGTTTTTTCTTTACTTTTACACAGAACATTTCACTTCTGACACTTCCGGTCACCAAATGTGTGGCTACAAATTAAAGGTTCCCGTGATCCCCTCCTCAGTTCAATTAATTTGCAAGCTTGTTCCACAGAACTCAGGGAAACACTTATTTAACCTTTACCAGTTTATTAAAGGATACCGGTGAACAGCCAGATGAAGAGATACATATGACAAGGTCACGGAGGGCCCCCAGGGTAGGAAAGCATCTACACCCTCCTGGTATGTGGCTATGCTTCCCAAACTGGGAGCTCCCCAAATTCCCTGCCATGGGGATTTTATGGAGACTTCCTCCAGTAAGCATGAACAACTGAGACCTCCATCCCCAGCCCTCCTGTCTTCTCTCAGGAGGATGGGGAACGGGGCTAAAGATCCCAAGCTTCTAATCACGCCTTGGTCTTTTCGGTGACCAGCCCCTGTCCAGGAGCCACCGGGAGCCCACCCGGAGTCAGTATAACTGAGGAATTTACAAGGAGTTCTGGGAGTCCTGGGCCAGGATCAAAGACAAATATTAGAACGAGATGCTCCTGCTTCTCCGAGAGGACGAGGAAGCTGTCGTGTCGAGAAAGAACGGAGCGTGTGTCTGACACTCTGGTACTCAGCAGTCTCTCCCTCTGTTCCCCAGGTTTCCCGGCTGCCTCCTGGGACAGACCACATGATTTATTCTAGCTGATGGGCTGTGGGAGGAAGGGACATAGATCATTTCCTGTCTATCACGTCAAGGAGCCAGTGTGTGACTCTCCAAACGTTACTCCCTTGCCGTGGCATCTGATGGATGGCCGTAGGGTCTGGGACCTTGAGAACGGCGTGCTGGTTGGTGCGGGGTGGGGTGGGGGCCTGGAGGGGGGTGAATCGTTGCTGTGAGGTGAAGAAGCATTGCTGGGCGGGCGATGCTCACAGGCACAGGAAGTGACAGAGAACAAAGATGAAGAAGCAAGTTCCTTCTCCCTCCTCCAGCCCTGGGGCGTCCCTCTAGCCCCACCCTGATTATTGGCCAAGTCAAACAAATGTTTATCTGGAGCACAGGTAACAGCATCACACAAAGGATCACATAGGTTTCAAGTGCACATTTCTACGATACATGATCTATTTGGAGCGCCCACCATCTCACATCAAATCATGTCTCTTCATTGTATACTTGGCCCCCTTTACCCTCAACTAACCACCCCCACCCCTTCCCTCTGGTCACCACCACACTGTTGTCTGTGTCTATGAGTTTTCACTTTATATCCCACATGAGTGAAGTCATATGGTTCTCAGCTTTTTCTGTCTGACTGATTTCGCTTAGCATAATATTCTCAAGGTCCAACCCTATTGTCACCGATGGCGGTATTTCATCTTTTTTATGGCTGAGTCGTATTCCATTGTATATATGTATCATATCTTCTTTATCCAACCCTCTATCGAGGGACACTCTCATTGTTTTCATGCCTTGGCCACTGTGAATAATGCTGCAATGAACACAAGGTGCATATATGTTTGCGAATAAATGTATTTTGAGTGTTTCTGGTCTATATACCCAGTAGAGGAATTGCTGGGTCGTACGGCAGTTCTATTCTTTATTTTTTGAGGAACCGCCATACTGTCTTCCACAATGGCTGTCCTAGTTGACATTCCCACCAGCAGTGAATGAGGGTGCCTTTTCCTTCACAAATCTCTCCGACACTTGTTATGATCTGTCTTGTCATTCTCACAGGTGTGAGGTGGTGTCTCATTGTAGTTTTGATACATCTGTAGTTTTCATATATCTGTTGGCTGTTTGTATGTCTCTTTGGGAGACATATCTGTTCGTGTCCTCTGCCCATGTTTTAATTGGCGTGTTTGTTTGGTGTTGAGTTATATGAGATGTAATTTGTCAAAGCTTTCACTCCGGCGCCCCACCTGGCTGAGTGTTCTGTCATGCCGTAAACCCCGTCACCTGCTGGTGCAGGGTTACTATTGCCAACCCTGAACGAGTGAAATGCTGTTTTCTTCATCATTTCCTTTCTTTGCTTCTTTGGAAATCTGGATTGTATTTCTCAGGACCATGCTGGTTGCAAATGACAGAAACCCTACTCAAATCAGCTTTAGTAAGACCACACTGGTGTGCGTGGAGGTGGTGGTGGTGGTGGTGGTGGTGGAATTCACTGGTGTCACTCACTGCTGATAAGTGCCAGCCAAGGAGCCAGTGGCACACAGAGAAGTTGAGTGACGGGTCCAGAGACACTGGGTAGATGAGGACAGAGGTGAACCCAGAGACTTCCTGACTCCCGTTCCAGGGCTCTCCCCCAAGAGCCACACCAATCTTAGACAAGCGGTGGGAGGGTTCATGCCCAGGGTCATCGCCAGCCAGTTAAGGGAGGGAGCTTCGCCTGCTGTCTACCCCCTGGAGGAGCTGGGCCAGCCGCCTGGAGGGCAGGGCCGGGTGACCCCTGCCTTCGGAGCCTGCCCGGGCTCTGACGGGGGACTCCCCTCCGCTGCAGCTGGCATCTTCCCAGTGGGCACTCTCGGCACGCAGCTCCTCCAGCACACCGTGGAGATGCCTCAGTGTGAGCAGCAGCTTCTGGTCTTGCACCTGCATCTCAGCCTAGGAGAGAGGACAAGTCTGGGAGGGGGCAGGCAAGCCCCGGACATGCCCCTGAAAGCCCGCTCCCACCCCTGCCTCGCCCTGGAGACAAGCCCGCAGCCTCACAGAAGCCATGTTCCCCAAAGCCTCAGCTTCTTCGTCTGCAGAGTGGAAAGCAAGTCACTTACCTCTCAAGGCTCTTATTGGTCCTTTCCTGTTTAAGGAGATACTGAGTTGTTTTTCAGAGACAACAGAGCAGGACCACAAGCCACAGAAGAGGGAAGTTTGGCCTCCGGGCTGCACCCAGAGCAAGTCTCAGACCCTCCTTCCCCAATGGAAAACAAAGGATCAGGGCATAACCAGGACTCAAACACTGGAACCCTTTCAGAAGTCAAGGGTCCGTTGTCCAGGAAGACCCGGTGTTGATGTCCCTTTACCATAAACTGTCAGGTTCCGAGGTCCTCTGGTTAAGATCTGCCCCACCCGCCCCAGCACGTCCCTCCCCTGTAGCCTCTTAAAAACCCATGGTGGCCTGATCTAGTGAGCAAGATGGATCTGACATACCACTTGTCTCTCATCTTCTCAGTTGGTGCCTTCTTTTTTTTTTTTTTTTTCTGAAGCTGGAAACGGGGAGAGACAGACAGACTCCCGCATGTGCCGAACTGGGATCCACCCAGCACGCCCACCAGGGGCAACGCTCTGCCCACCAGGGGGCGATGCTCTGCCCCTCCGGGGCGTCGCTCTGCCCCAACCAGAGCCACTCTAGCGCCTGGGGCAGAGGCCAAGGAGCCATCCCCAGCGCCCAGGCCATCTTTGCTCCAATGGAGCCTTGGTTGCAGGAGGGGAAGAGAGAGACAGAGAGGAAGGAGGGGTTGGGGGTGGAGAAGCAAATGGGCGCTTCTCCTATGTGCCCTGGCTGGGAATCGAACCCGGGTCCCCCGCACGCCAGGCCGACGCTCTACCGCTGAGCCAACCAGCCAGGGCCGGTGCCTTCTTGATCAATACATTCTTCCATTTCCCAAATGCTGATGCTTTGAGTTTTGGCCTTGTGAAGCATTTTGGGCACACAGACTTTGGCCCGGTAGCATTAATGAGGACTGAATGAATGAATGAGTCCCTGCTCTGTGCTTATCCTCGTGATCATCACCATCACCGATACGAAAGACTCTTCTCCTCATTGACAACCCCGCTGACATGCTTTAACCCTCACTGTAACAAATCATTTCATAGGTATGAAGGTGACGGTGACTTCTCATGCAAGTGAAGTACACCCTGCCAGCAGCCAGAGCCCTTTAGAGCACTTAATTCTCAGCACAAGGTCTGAGGATTGCTGGGGTCCCACTAACCCTTTCAGGAGGTCAGCGAGGTCAAAGCTACCTTCATTACAACACGGAGATAGTATTGCCCTTTTTTTTTTTTTTTTTTTGTATTTTTCTGAAGCTGGAAACGGGAAGAGACAGTCAGACAGACTCCCGCATGCGCCTGACCGGGATCCACCCGGCACGCCCACCAGGGGTGATGCTCTGCCCCTCTGGGGCATCGCTCTGCCGTGACCAGAGCCACTCTAGCGCCTGGGGCAGAGGCCAAGAAGCCATCCCCAGTGCCCGGGCCATCTTTGCTCCAATGGAGCCTTGGTTGCGGGAGGGGAAGAGAGAGACAGAGAGGAAGGGGGGTGGGGGTGGAGAAGCAAATGGGCGCTTATCCTGTGTGCCCTGGCCGGGAATCGAACCTGGGTCCCCCGCACGCCAGGCTGACGCTCTACCGCTGAGCCAACCGGCCAGAGCCTAGTATTGCCCTTTCTACTTTCACTTATAAGCACACGGTGAAGGCTTCTGTGAGCTATGTGATGTGATACCCCATCAGATCGAATGCAGAAGCAGAGAGACTCCAGCCGTGTTCTGTTGAGGGAGACAGGAAGATAGATGCTCAAGAGATTTGGAACATGGTAACACAATGCACCTCTTCTCATTATATATATCAATCTAGTTATTATAATTAAAAGATTTGATTAACATGCAACAAATTTGCTATTGTTATAAATGCCTGAGTAAATACTAGAAATCTCTCAGTGTTGGTGTCTAATTCAACCAGTGTGAATAGCTATATAGAACTCACACAAACAAGAGTGTTTTTGGTGTCCCGAGTCATTTTTAAGAATGAGAAGGGGTTCTGGCCCTGGCTGGTTGGCTCAGTGGTAGAGTGTTGGCCTGGCGTGCAGGAGTCCTGGGTTCGATTCCCGGCCAGGGCACACAGGAGAGGCGCCCATCTGCTTCTCCACCCCCCCCTCTCCTTCCTCTCTGTCTCTCTCTTCCCCTCCCGCAGCCAAGGCTCCATTGGAGCAAAGATGGCCCGGGCGCTGAGGATGGCTCTATGGCCTCTGCCTCAGGCACTAGAATGGCTCTGGTTGCAGCAGAGCAACACCCCAGATGGGCAGAGCATCGCCCACTGGTGGGCATGCCGGGTGGATCCCGGTCAGGCGCATGCGGGAGTCCGTCTGACTGCCTCCCTGTTTCCAACTTCAGAAAAATACAAAAAAAAAAAATTAAAAATTTAAAAAATTAAAAAAAAATAATGAGAAGGGGTTCTAAGACCAACAGCTGTGAGGGCTGCTGCTTCCGGACACTACTGTCCCTCACACACCTGTCCTCACTCCTCCCCTTGTTCCCGAGGGGTGTTGTTCCCCACAGCTCTTCCCTCTAACGCTATCTCTTTCAAGATGTCAAAATTATTGTTCTGACTACGTCGTTCTTCCATGGGATATAAAATTCAAAAGCCGCAAAGGGGCATGCTCCAGCGTCAAGTCTCCCCTCCCCAGCGCCCCACTCCCTGTGATAATGCAGTCTCCTCCCCCAGAGGTTTCCCTGCTGAGGATGCCTGAGGCAGAGCCAACCAGGAATATGCACCCTCAACCTGCCTCTCTCTGTCTGCCCCCTTCTCTCTCCGCTCCCATCTCTCTCTGCTCCCATCTCTCTCGCTCTCTCTTCCTCTCTCTCTCTCTCTCTAAAAGAACATTACTAATATTACTTCTCCATTAAAAATAGTATTTTCATTGTCATGACCAACTAATTACTTTAAAGACTAAGAAAGATGAAGCCCATTCCCTCACTCCAGCCGTAGTCACATCACCAAGAGCTCCAATCACTAGAAAGAGGAAACGAGAAGGTGACCACCACCCCACCCCACCCCGAGGACACGGGGACTCCTCCAGGGGCACCTGGAGTGGTAGCAGGCCCATCCCTTCCTAATTCCTGGGAAAATGTT
Source organism: Saccopteryx leptura (assembly GCF_036850995.1). Taxonomy (NCBI): domain Eukaryota; kingdom Metazoa; phylum Chordata; class Mammalia; order Chiroptera; family Emballonuridae; genus Saccopteryx; species Saccopteryx leptura. Next base: position 216,063,098 of record NC_089507.1, on the reverse strand, counting down.
AAATCTGCATTCCCTGGATTTTTAGGGTTTTCCTCCCACACATTTCCCCACCCCGCGCCTGGTCCAGCCTTTAGCACCAGCTCTGGGCACATGTTCCTCGGAACACAACGAGGATGGCAGCAGCACCAGGGGAGGTGGGGGACTCCACGTCTTTAGCTTGGAGGGCTGCACTGACTTCACCGGCAGGAAAGTCCTTCAGGGAAGTGTCCTGTCTCACCGGGCGCGAGGTGCAGAGCTAAGGCAGGCTCTGGGCTCAGTTTGCTCGAGAGCCTTGCAGTGCGTGGTTCTGTCCTTCTGAGTGAATATGCCACTTAGTGGTCAGGCTGGTGGGCCGTCTTGTCGCAGGCGACTGCGGCTCTCTCCCCTCTTTTATTTTTAAATTTATTTTCTTGTTGGACTACATTTGTTTCTCCCCCCCTCTTTTCGATCCCACCAGGACTTGGGGAGCTCACAGGATCCCAGGGACGGGAGGGAGAGCACTGAACTTGGGTCGGTGGCGGCCGTGGGTGTCATTGACTTTTTCCTTCTGCTGCATGAAGTGTACCTAGGTCCTTCCCTAACATGCAAGTGGGGCTTCTCGGCTGGACTCCAGAGGGGACCTCGTGGAGCTCTGTAAATTCCCGGTGACAGGAGTGAATAAACCGGTTTGCCTGGGAAGTTCACAGTCCGGAATGGGCAAAGGGAGACTCAAGGTTATCCATCTGTTGGCATCACGTGCAGGGAGGTTGCCTGGGAGGCTGTGCCCTGATAGGCTCCACCCACCCTGTCTTGTTCCCGCCCCCCCGCCCCCCCCCCCCCTTGATGCGGGGAAAGAGTTACTTTGTCAGATGGAAACTAGCACTTTGGGTTTGGCTCAGCCTGGGTGCCCAGTGTTTAGGGGAGCAAAGGGAAGGCCCGCTGAACAGCCTCTGGGTCCCCAGGACAGGAATAGCTCCAGGTCCCAGGCGACGCCCTCCTGGGTCAGCCCCTCCCACCTGGGTGAGGATGGGGTCGGATCCAGCTGACCAGTTGTTGCCTGGCAACCCAGAAAGTCCCTGTCTGCACAATCCTGCCTGTCCTCCCCCAGGGGAATCCGACGTATTGGGCTATATACACTTTGGGTGCTTTCTGGGGTTCCCTGAAGCACCTTCTTCTCGCTCTTAGCCAATATCCCCACCCACCCCGGGGCACTCCTCTATTTTTGAACTTGGAGAAAACACCACAGGAAGAGGCATAAGGCCAGTATCCTGATCAGTCCGCAAGAGACCAAAACTCATAACTCAGTGAGAGACAGGAGTGAACTGGGCCGATACATGAGCTCTGCTTTCTCCCCCCCAACCCCGCCCCCTCCGGGAAACCTTGCAGCTGGATAAACCAGGTGTTGAGACGGAGCCACCCACCCGGGGCCTCCCTCGGACTCCCTCCCAAGGGAGCAGGGTGCTTGGTGGCTCAGACCCTCTCCTCGCCTCCCGGAGCACTGGCTTCTGCCTCCACTCCCTCCTTCCCTCACTCTCACTGCTCTGGGCTCGCACCTCCCAGTAAGCCATTAGTACCCCCATCTTTGTGCAAGCGTCTGCTGTGTTGCAATCCCGACCCGGGTGGCCACGAGTCCACTCAGGCTGAGGCCACCCATGCAGTCCACATCCACTGGAGTCGGGACTGTAACAACCAACAGGGACGTGCCGGGCAGGCCCGGGGTGAGTCATGCCATCTGCTCACCGACTTCTCACAGGAACCCCTGGGGTGTTGGTTCTTCCCCCCCCACCCCCCACCCCCGGTCTCACGCTAAGGAAACTGAGGCTCAAGGAACACCATGAGCTGGAAGAAGCCACACAGCATCAGGACGGGCCACGTCCCCAGGACTCAGTGTAAGCCTGAAACCAGTCAGGCAGGTCCCGCAGCCCGAGCCTCTTATGTAGGCCATGACCTACTTATCCGCTACCTGGGATGGCGACTGTGCGCCACGTGGCCGGTCCCGGGGGGTGGGGGGTGCCTGCGGGGCCTCTGCCCCAGCCAGGGCGACACCTGGGAAGGGGCGCCCGCCAGCCCTGGCATGGACGAGGCACAGGTGCCGGGTGAGAAGAAACGCAAAGCCTTACCAGCTCCTTCCTCAGCCACTGCAGGGTTTGCCCCAGGTCCGGGGTCGGCTCTTCGGCTGCTTTCATCTCGGGGGGTCTTTGGGAGAGACCTTCACGCTGACCCAGCGGGGGGCCTGAGGCACCTCTGACCCCTACTGTCTGCTGCCCGCTTCAGGCTGGAAGCTGGTTCTGGCCAAGGCACTGAGGGTGAAGTTAATGAGATCAGGAAGCAGCTCACATGGGAAAATGTAGTAGCTTTTTTTTTTTTTTTTTTTTTAAAGGGCTTCAATCTCTGGAGAGAAAAGGAGGGCGGGCAGGAGGGAGGCCATCGGAGAAGCGGTGCCCAGGTCCCCGTGAGGTCCAGCAGCCAAGATCTGATGGCAGATGAGACTGTAGAGCTTCACATGGTTCAAAACAAAACAATTATGATGAGAACAGGTGTCCCCTTTTGAGGGTTCTCAGTGAGATTGTATCTATAAAAAGTCAGTAACATGGTGATCCCCGGGGAAGAGCCGAGGTCACTCACAAAACAAGCTCAACCCATTTCAGAGAGACTGCCCTCGACCCAGGCCACACAAGCTGTCCACAGATAAAACTCCCCCCTGAAGACGAACTCATCATCCAAAATTACAGAACACCCAAGGAAACAACCTACCGCAGGTGAGAGTCAGCGGACACTTCCCACAGCGGGCTCAGGCCCTCCTCCCGAGGGTTTCCGATCAGGAGGACGGGAAGGCATTTCGAAAAGAACTAAAGTCACACAAGCAGGAATCAAAAACATAAGGGGAAGAAAACGGCATTCTTTTTAAAAGGCATATGTGGAGAGGAGAGGTTGGCAGGGGGGGTGGTGGTGGTTAAGATGGGTGAAGGGCATCCAAAGGTACAAACTCCCAGTTAGAAAATCAGTAAGTCGTGGGAATGCAACTAACGTACAGTATGGTGAGGACAGTTAATAATACTGGGTTGCAAAGAGAGTACACATTTGAAGTTGCAAAGAGAGTACATCAAAATATATTCTGTCACTACGTGTGGTGATGGATGTTAACTAGGCCTGCTGTGGTGATCATTTTGCAATACACACACATCTCCCCTCATTATGTTGTACACCTGAAACTGATACAGTGTATCAATTATACCCTAATAATTTGAAAAAGGAACAAATAGAATGGATAGAAGTAAAAATGAGAGCAAATGTTTATAAATGAAAGAAACGAAGTGCACAGTTAGGGTAAGTGTAGCTCTCTGGACTACAGAGCTAGACTCGTGGGTGCAGGGAACGCGGAGGCACATTGGTGCAAGTGTTGCTTGTGGGCACTCAGGGGAATATGGAAGCCCAGCCCAGATGAGCAGGGACTCTGGGAAGGGGCTTCACCACTCAGCATCTTCAGAACCTTATGGCTGCAACACCCAAACCATGTGCCAAGGCACCCTGAGGCGTGGCAGAAATCTCACAAAGGAGGCCCCCCCGCAAAAATATTTTAAAATCTCGAGGGTAACACAGTAACATCTGTTGGGAACTAGTTACTAGGTTGTTAAAACAAATTGCTTAATAAATAACTGTTAGGTATTTCTTTGTGTCCGGCACACTGGAAAAAAAAAGTCCCTTCTCCTAGTCGCTCACTGGCAAAAGATGACATTCCCAGTCTCCTTTGCAGGTAAATGTGGCCATGTGATTAAATCCTGGCCACTGGGATCTGAATGGAAGTGATGAGTACAGTTTCTGGGTTGGGCCATTCAAAGGAAGGAGGAGGGTTGATGTCTCTCCCCTCTGCCCTCCTGCTGACTGGAATGCAGTCAGAAGGGCTGGCGGTGGTGCAGCCATCTTGGACTGTAACGTGGAGGAGGGCAGAGCGACAGAGGAGGAACCCAGGTCTCTTGTGACTGGTGAAGCCACCGTGCCAGACTTAACTGCCAAGTATATTTTTACATGCCAGTGAAAAGAGTTCTGTTTTATCAAAAACCTTTTTTTTTTTTTAGTCCCTTTAATTTAGGAGTCAAACCAATGTCCTAAAAGTATAGCAGCAGGATGAGCACAGCACAAGGCAGGTGCCTTCATTTCCCCCACTTGGGCCCTTTCTATAACCCTCTCTCCTAGGTATTTTATTTTCTTCCATGTATTGCTTTATTCGTGGCCTGATCTACCTCTCACCACAGCTCTGTGACGTTCACAGCAGAGAGGGGACTTCGGTAACGCCCACAGGGCAGACAGGAAACCCTGAGATGCAAGAGTTGTGAGAGATCTTTCCTGAGGCTTATGGGCAGAGTTTTCCGGGCCCTAACTGGGAGTCAGAAATGGAAGCAGAGCTCTATGACATTGGGAATAGCATGCTACCTTTAATCACCATGTCTCTCTCTCTTTTATTTTTTTATATTTTTCCATAGTGAGAAGGGAGGGGGCAGTCAGACAGACTCCGGCATGCGCCTGACTGGGATCCACCCAGCATGCCCACCAGGAGGTGATGCTCTGCCCATCTGGACCGTTGCTCCATTGCAACTGGAGCCATTCTAGTGCCTGAGGCGGAGGCCATGGTGCCATCCTCAGCGCCCAGGCCAACTTTGCTCCAATGGAGCCTTGGCTGTGGGAGGGGAAGAGGAAGACAGAGAGAGAGGAGAGGGGGAGGGGTGGAGAAGCAGATGGGCGCTTCTCCTGTGTGCCCTGGCCAGGAATTGAACCCGGGACTTCCACACGCCGGGCCAACGCTCTACCGCTGAGCCAACCGGGCAGGGCCTAGTCACCATGTCTCTTTAGGCTCCACTTGGTTGACAGTTTCTCAGACTTTCCTTGGGTTTTTTTTTTTGTTGTTGTTTGTTTGTTTTTTTATGAGCTTGAGAGCTCAGGTATTTTGAGAAAAAAAAATGTCTCTCAATTGGGATCTGTCATGTGTTTATCTCGTGGTTAGACTAGGGTTATGGGTTTGGGGAGGAAGACGACAGGGATCAAGTGCCATTCCCATCACATCCTGCCAAGGGTTCATACTACCGACATGATTGGACGGTTGCTGTTGACCTTGCTCACCTGCCTGGGCTACTCAGGCTTGTCAGGTTTCTCCCTGTACAGTGGCTCCGCCCCCCACCCCAGCTCCCTTTCACACTGTACTCTCTGGAAGACGCTACGCTCAGCCCACACTTAAAAAACCGGGGCGCTACAGTCCTTCTTGAGGATGGAGTGTCTACATATTTACATTTTTTTTTAATTAAGTGAGAGACGGGGAGGCAGGGAGGCAGAGAGACAGGCTCCTGTACATGCACCGACCGGGATCTACCTGGCAAGCCCCTTACAGGGCGACGCTCTGCCCATCTGGGGCAGCTGCTCTGTTGCTCAGCAACCGAGCTATTTCAGCACCTGAAGTCAGGCCATGGAGGCATCCTCAGCACCCAGGGCCAGCTTGCTCAAGCCATTTGAGCCATGGCAGCAGGAGGGGAAGAGAAGAAGAGGAAGAGAGAGAAAGAGAGAGAGAGAGAGAGAAAGAGAGAGAGAGAGGGAGAGAGAGAGAAGGGAGGGGGAGGGGTGGAGAAGCAGATGGTTGCTTCTCTTGTGTGCCCTAACTGGGAATTGAACCCAAGAGTCTCACATGCTGGGCTGACGCTCTACTGCTGAGCCAACCAGGCAGGGCCCAAGTAGGAATTCCGTGTGAGAGATAAATCTTTTCTCCCATTTAAAAAATTTATTTATTACACTTTAGGTTACAATCCAATATCCTGTATTTATTTTGTTGATCAAATTTTTCTAGGTTTGGCCATTGAGAGCTCTTTCAGTTGGCCCCCGTGTCTTCTGATAAACCCCCACCTCTGTGCGTGTGTATGTGTGTGTGTGTGTGTGTGTGTAGTTGTGTAGTGTTTTCTTTTGTTTATTTAATTAAGCACTTCCTTCCTTTCTGGCACTACAGGATGCCCAGGCTCATCTTGTCTATTTTCTGCCCCAGTCCTAGAATCAGCCCCATTTCCCCTGGTTCCTTTTCCTGGAGAATGGTGTTAGAGACCAAGATCTGGGTGCTAGGTGTGCTCATTGTTACGCAGCATTGTTTCTGGGACCTCCTGGCTGACAGAGGAGAGAAATCTATGCTTCCCTATAAATACATCTATTCGGAATCATCTGCATCTATATTAAGCTAAGCTTGAGTTCATCCCGGTAGCTCCAATTCTCATCCATCACCACATTCTAGCCTCCTCCTCAGGGGTCATTTTTTTTTTTTTTTTTTATCACAGCAACGTTGCCTAGTAACATAGTGGACATAGGTTTATCTGTTTCCAAGGAAACAGCACCAGACAGTTAACTCAAGGTATAATTTTCATGTAAAAGATGAAAAGATTTTAACGCCTTACTCTCACCGACCAGTGGCTTCCCACTGCTCTGGCGGTAAAGAACTCACGCTCTGCCCCTGCCTGGTGGCCCGGTGGATAGAGCGTCAACCCAGTGAGCCAAGGTCACAGGTCCCATCCCCAGTCAGGGCACAAACAAGAAGCAATCGATGAGTGCCCGACTAAATGGAACAACTAAGTGGAACAAAGAGTTGATGCTTTTCTCTCTCTCTCCCTCCACCCCCCCCTTTCTTCTCTCCCTCTCTCAAATCAGTAGAAAATTTTAAAAAGAACCAACCCTTTGGCCTACAAGGTTCTGCAGCGACCTGGCCTGCTGATCGTCCAGACTTCTCTCTTTCGTTTCTGAGGCCTCCATGGCAACCACTCTGGTCTCTTCCAAGCCTCACAGTCACCACGCTCCTTTCTCTCCGAGGGCCTTGGCCCACGCCACTCCTGCTGCTGGGGGACTCTCCTCCTGGCCCTCTCTACCTGGCTGCCTCCTGTCCATCCTTCCGATTTCCGCTCAGCCCTCGCTTCCGCTGGGGATTCGAGCGCTCTGGGTGGGCCCAGCCAGGTCTGCAGGTGGCTGCAGGTTCGCCCCGCCCACGCGCCTCTGCTCTGCAGCACTGGCGACGGCGCAGTCTTCTCCCCCTTCCTTTCCTTCTTCTCCCCCTGGAATACAAGCTTCCCGAGGGGAGGGAGGAAGCCCACCCAGTTCACCCGTCTAGAATGCCTGCTCATTTTCTCTTTGTGGAAGCTCCCCTTGGGTTCATCTGTTCTTCTCCCCCAGTTCAGAGAGCATCCTTACGACCATTCCTTTAAAGCAGGGGTCCCCAAACTACGGCCCGCGGGCCACATGCGGCCCCCTGAGGCCATTTATCCCGCCCCCACCGCACTTCTGGAAGGGCACCTCTTTCATTGGTGGTCAGTGAGAGGAGCATAGTTCCCATTGAAATACTGGTCAGTTTGTTGATTTAAATTTACTTGTTCTTTATTTTAAATGTTATATTTGTTCCCGTTTTGTTTTTTTTTACTTTAAAATATGTGCAGTGTGCATAGGGATTTGTTCATAGTTTTTTTTTTTATAGTCTGGCCCTCCAATGGTCTGAGGGACAGTGAACTGGCCCCCTGTGTAAAAAGTTTGGGGACCCCTGCTTTAAAGTCTTTATCAGGTGAGATACTTATCTACACTGCAGGAAGGATTTTTTTTTTTTTAACTTGCTCTTTCATTTACAATATACCCCTGTGTTTCTCCCTCTGCTGGACTCTCTGTGCTGTCTCCAGACGGCCAATGAAAACCACCACCTCTCCCCGTCCAGACAGGAGTGGGCTTGTGGAAGAAATGGACTGTCATTATTCAGCCCTGCCTCAGCCCTTTCTTGGCTGTCTCCTAAACCTTCGTACTTGTCCAAGCAGCCTGTTATGTGCTCAGTAGCTCCCAGGAGTTGAGGATGTACCTCGCGAGACCTGTGAGCATCGCAAAGGGGAGGATCTCAGGACCTCGATACAGGCTGAGTGGAAGCCAGATCCTCAGGTACCAGCTTTTAAAAGTATGCAAAGGTAGCCTGACCAGGTGGTGGCGCAGTGAATAGAGCATCGGACTGGGATGCAGAGGACCCAGGATCGAAACCCCGAGGTCGCCAGCTTGAGCACGGGCTCATCTGGTTTGAGCAAAGCTCACCAGCTTGGACCCAAGGTCACTGGCTCGAGCAAGGGGTTACTCGGTCTGCTGAAGGCCCGTGGTCAAGGCACATATGAGAAAGCAGTCAATGAACAACCAAGGTGTCGCAATGCGCAATGAAAAACTAATGATTGATGCTTCTCATCTCTCTCCGTTCCTGTCTGTCTGTCCCTATCCCTCTCTCTGACTCTCTCTCTCTCTCTCTCTCTCTCTCTCCGTCTCTGTAAAAAAAAAAAAAGTATGCAAAGGTAAACAGCAGCAAAAAGAAAAAAGAATGAGAAAAAACCACCACCAGTGAAGACAGCTTCAGGGACTCAAACAGCCTCAGATTTGAATCATAGGGCTCTCACAAGGAGAAGAGAAAGAGAAAGGGGCAGAAATATTATCTGGAAAAAGACAATGGCTGAAAAGTTCCCTAACCTGGGGAAAGAAACAGACATCCAGATCCAGGAAGCCCAGAGAGTTCCAAATAAGAGGAACTCAACAAGACCCACACCAAGACACATTCTAGTTAAAATGTCAAAAATTAAAGCTAAGGAGAGAATGTTTAAAAGCAGCAAGAAAAACAACTTGTTATGGACAAGGGAACTCCCCACCCCATCAGACTATAAGCAGATCTTTCAGCAGAAACTTCACAGGACAGAAGAGATGGCATGATCTATTCAAAGTGCTGAAACAATAAAATTTCCAACTAAGAATACTCTATCCAGCAAAGTTACTCAGAAGTAAAGGAGAGATAAAGAATCTTCCAGAATGGGAAAAGCTAAACATGTTCATCACCATGAAATCGGTCTTACAGGAAATGTTAAAGGAACTTCTTTAAGCTATAAAAAGAAAGGTTGCTAGTTAGTAACAAGAATATATATTAAAGAATAGATCTCACTGGAAAGGCAAATCTATAGTATAAGTGGTGATTGAATCAATTATAAAGCTAGTATGAAGGTTAGAAGACAAAAGTAGTGAAATTAACTATGATTACAATCATTATTTAAGGGAGACACAAGATGAAAAAGATTAAAATGTGACATCAAAAACAAAACGTGTGCGGGAGAAATAATGGTGAACTTTATTCAATGAGATCAAACTTAAGTTGTTCTCGACTCATAACAGACTGTTACAGATATAAGGTGTTTTCTGTAAGCCTCGTGGTAACTACAAAGCAAAACCCATCATATAGACACAAAAGATAATCAGAAAGAAATAAAAGCATAGAACTAAAGAAAGTCATTAAACCACAAAGGAGAAAAGCAAAAGAAGAAGAAAGGAACAGAGAGGTGCTACAAACCAGCCAGAAAACTATTTACAAAATGGCAATAAGCATGTGCCTATTAACAATTGTTTTAAAGGTAAATGGACTAGATCTTCCAATCAAAAGACTGAGTGCCTGGATGGATGAAAAAAAATAAGTCCCACCTACATGCTGCCTACAAGAATGCTCACTTTAGATGTAGGAACACACACACACTGAAAGTGAAGGAATGGGAAAAAAAATATTCCCTACGAGTGGAAAGCTAAAGAAAGCTGGGATAGCCATACTTCTACCAGGTAAAACAGACCTTAAAACAAAGACTGCAATAAGAGATAAAGAAGGGCATTCTATAATGATAAAGGGGCCAAGCTGACAAGAACATATAACATGCAAACATGAATGCACCCAACACAGGAGCACCTAAATATAAAAATATCAACAGACCTTAAGGTCTGTAAATATTAAGGGAGGGAGAAACAGATAGAGGACTTTAATACCTCATTTCCATCAGTGAATAGATAATCTAGACAGAAAATCAATAAGGAAACATTGGCCTTAAATGGCACCTTGGACTAGATGGACTTAACAGATATTTATAGAACACTCCATAAAAATAATACACATTTGGCCTGGCCTGTTGGCTCAGTGGTAGAGCGTTGGTCCAGCATGTGGATGGCCCAGGTTCGATTCCTGGTCAGGGCACACAGGAGAAGCGCCCATCAGCTTCTCCACCCTTCCCCCTCTTGCTTCTCTCTCTCTCTCTCTCTTTCTCTCTCTCTCTCTCTCTCTCTCTTCCCCTCCTGTAGCCATGGCTCTGTTGGAGAGAGTTGGCCCCAGGTGCAGAGGATGGCTCCATGGCTTCCACCTCAGATGCTAAGAAGAGCTCGGTTGCTGAGCAACAGAGCAACACCCCAGATGGACAGAACATTGCCTGGTAGGGGCTTGCTGAGTAGATCCCAGTCAAGGGGCATGTGGGAGTCGGTCTCTCTGCCTCCCCTCCTCTCACTGAATAATAATAATAATAATAATAAACATGCTTCTCAAGTGCACATGAATCATTTTCCAAGTTAGATCATTCGTTAGGCCACAACACAAGTCTTAACAAATTTAAGAGGACTGAAATCACATTAAGCATCTTTTCTGAACACAGTGGGATGAAAGCTAGAAATTAGTTACACAAAGGAAACTAGAAAATTTGCAAATATACAGGGATTAAACAATATGCTTCTGAACAGCCACTGGGTCAAAGAAGAAATCAAACTGATGTGATTATGCCAAGAAAACTGGAAAATACACAAACTGATGGAGATTAAACACCATGCTGCTGAACAACCAATCAAAGAAGAAATCAAAGGAGAAATGAAAAACACCTTGAGACAAATGAAATGAAATGGAAATATAAGACACCAACATGTGTGGGATGTGGCGAAAGGAGTTCTCAGAGGGAAGCTTGGAACAATATACCTACGTCAAGAAACAAGAAAAGTCTGAAATAGGCCCTGGCCGGCTGGCTCAGCGGTAGAGCATCGGCCTGGCGTGCAGGGGACCTGGGTTCGATTCCCGGCCAGGGCACATAGGAGAAGCGCCCATTTGCTTCTCCACCCCCCCTCCTTCCTCTCTGTCTCTCTCTTCCCCTCCTGCAGCCAAGGCTCCATTGGAGCAAAGATGGCCCAGGCGCTGGGGATGGCTCCTTGGCCTCTGCCCCAGGCGCTAGAGTGGCTCTGGTCGCGGCAGAGCGACGCCCCGGAGGGGCAGAGCATCACCCCTTGGTGGGCAGAGCTTCGCCCCTGGTGGGCGTGCCGGGTGGATCCCGGTCGGGCGCATGCGGGAGTCTGTCTCTCCCCGTTTCCAGCTTCAGAAAAATACAAAACAAACAAACAAACAAACCTCGGTAAAAAAAAAAAGAAAAAAAAAAGAAAAGTCTGAAATAAACAGCCTAACTTTACCCCTCAAGGAATTAGAAAGAGAAGAAAAAAAGGAGCCTAAAGTTAGTAGAAGAAATAAAAGATTAGAGCAGATATAAATGAAATAAAGACTAAAAAGATAGTAGAAGAGATCAATAAAACTAAGAGCCAAAGTAGGTTTACAGCTGCATGTATGAAAAATAATACAATATCTAATAAATAATAGAAGAATAAACTCTTGTGTTTTGCATACGCACAGCTGTAAACCTACTTTTGCCTCACCCTGGATACTGTTATCTGCAAATAGGGACAGTTTCACTTCTTCCTGTCCAGTTTGGATGCTCTTCATTGCCTCGTTGCTCTGGCTAGGACTTCCAAGACCACATTGAATAAAAGGGGTGAGAGTGGGCTTGTCTTGTTCCTGATCTTGGAGGAAGTGCTTTCTGCTTTTCGGTGCTGCCTGTGATATTAGTTCTGGGCTTGTCGTAAAGGGCCTTTATTATGTTGAGGTACCTTCGCTCTATACCCACTTTGTTGAGAGTTTTTGTGATTAATGGATGGTGAATTCTGTCAATTATTATAATTAGTATTATTATCATTATTGCATCTGTTGATGTGCAACAAATTGGACAGGGCACCTCCTCTGCTTATCGTTCCAGATGGCCGACCTCCGCTAACCCTGTCAAAGAGGCCGGGGGCTTGCATTGTCATGATTCCATCAGCAGGGGCGACAACTGAGGCTCACAGAGGCAAGAGGACTTAGCTGAGGTCACGCTGGTGGCCAACGAGTCTTCTCAGGAACCCTTTATCTTCAGACCAAACTTCTCTCTGGACTTGGCCTGGGCGCCCAAAGGGGGAGTGTCTCTTTAACTTGTGTGCTCTGGGTACCTCGCTTGTTTCACCTTAATCTGCTCCCTGATAAAAGACAGAAACAGAGTAAAAGTCACCCCTGTTCACCACCTGTCTCCCACATCCACCGCGCTGGGCTCCAGGGAACCAGGAAAGCACATCGCTTGGGGGGCTGTGCACCCCACTGTCCCACTGAGAAAGAAGAGCAGGGGAAAAGGTGGTAGAGGTGGTGGTGGTTGGGGGGGGGGGGTCCCTTAAAGGCTTTCTTCCAGCCTTCAGGTGGCGCCCTTGTGCCACGGAGCCGCATGCGTCTGCGAGGACTGTCCGGACCTAGGGACCTGGGTCCCACCTGGGGGCCGCGTGCGTTGCGCGCGAGAGGGCAGGGTTGGGGCGGGAAGGCAGCGTCTGAGCGTGGCGCAGTCCCGGGTCCCCAGCGGTACAGACAGGCAAGCGGCGGGGGAGGGTCTCCTTCGGCACCCCCTCCCCACGCCCCGCCCCTGCGCCCGGGCAACTAGCGCTCGAAGCTTCAGTTCCCTTGACCCGCAGATAAACCCGAAGGAGGGGAAGAAGGATGGAGCCGTGTGCCCCCATCCTTAGCTCAGTCCGTTCCCCGCCCCCCCGGGCCTCCCCATCCTAACTCTCCGGGCGCCCTCGCCGGCCGCGGGCGGAGCTCGCTCCCTGCGCTCGGCTGTCCCCGGCTCCCGCCCCTTCCCTTGTCCCTCCTCCCAGGAGCTCCCAGCGGCCGCGGCCGCCGCCGTGCAGCCCCGCGCGGCGCGAGCAGGTACGTGCGCCTCGGCAGCGGCTCCGCGCCGGGCCGGGAAGGGGGCGGGATCCGGGGAGGGCGAGGCGGCGGCGGCCGGGCCCGATCCCTCCCGGGCTGCGCCGCAGCGGTGACAGCGGCGGGCCGGCGCCGGCTGCAGGGAGGCGGGTGGGCGCCGGGAAGGACGCGCCCTCCCCTCGCCCTCCCGCTGGCCGCCCGCGTGGGGAGCAGGGAGGGAGGCCCGGCACAGGTACGCACGCGGAGGGAGGGCTGCGGGGGCGGCGGGAGGCTGAGGCCCGCGGCGGGGAGGGCGGCGACCGGGAGCGAGCCTGACCTCGCGGCCCGGCCGAAGGGCATGCGGCCAGGGGACCCGGGCGCACGCCGGCTCTCGCGGAGCCTGGCCTCCTTGGACCGCCTGGCCACCCTGCTGCCGGCGCCGCCCGACCCGGCCCGGCCCGGCCCGGCCCGGTAGTGTTTGTGGTCAAGGGCAGGAGCAGGGGGTGTGAGCTGCGGGCAGTTGGGCGCGCGGGAGCGGCGGGCAGCCGGGTGTTGGCGCTTCCTGCGCGGAACTTTGGGTACAGCAGCGTGGACCTGCGTGTGCGTATGTGCGCGCCCCAAGGCTTTGTGTACAACTCGTGCGTGTATCTGTCGATTGGGTTTTGTGAAGCTTCACCCATGCCTGCTGTGCATCTGTCTTTCCGCGTGTTAGTGGGGGCGGGTGCGTGGGGTGCTGGCCCCGGGTGGGTTGTAGTGGGTCTGGCTTAGATCTTAGCGGTCCTGGGGGTAGTTAGCTCTGTGTGTGAGTGAGTGTGGGGTGTGTGTGTGTGTGTGTGTGTGTGTGTGTGTGTAACCAGCTCTGTTCCTCTGGGTGTGTGTACCAATGTGGCCTGCGAATCTGTGGGTCACACCGCGTGTCTTCCTACGTCTGTGGGTGCTCCGAGTGGAGACGGCCCCTGGGGTGTGAGTGGAGAACTGGGGTGTGCCTTTCGGGTCCTGTTGGACGGCAGGTGAAATTGGGAGTGGCACCTGTCCAGTTGCGGGGTGTGAGCAGCGTACCCCAGCATCTTGGTCAGTTTGCTTCTCCAGACGTGTCCTTGCCTGTAGGTACCTGTGACCCCGTGCGTGACAGACACACAGTAACTCTGGGTACGAGGAAGTCTCCTTTTCCTCTGCCCTTTTCCTAACTCCCCATCCTAAGGAAAAAGTTTTGGGCTCCTGCTGGTGAGAGGCCCGCTGCCAGAATGCGGGCGCCCTGGGTTTCCTCTGGGATGCAGAGGCATCGGCGGCGAGCCGGGCTCGGAGGGTGGCACCTGGGGCACTGCCGGAACTGGGGTTCTCTGGAGAGGGCTGAAAATCCTGGGGGTGGGCGCATCTGGACACCCCCTGGGCAGGAGCTGTCCCTGCCAGTCCCTGTGTGGCCAGGCCCTCAGGAAAATGCTTTCGGTGCCAAGAGAAGAGAACCCAAATGACATACATCTCCTCGTGGTTTACCAGGAGCGTGGGCAGTCTGGGCAGGGCCCAGCCCGGCCTGGAGTCAGTCAGCCTCCCTCACCCCTGGCGTGGGAGGGATTGTCTGCCTGTCTCACAATGGCTGTTAAACAGCAACAGCGGGACCTAGTCTAGAGCGAGGGCTGGAAGAGCCCCGGAGGGAGGCTGGAGTGATGCCCGTGGTGCAGGAGCGGGTGGGCTTTTGCAGGTTTGTAGGCGAGGGCGGTTCCTAGGGAACCGGTGTTGACCCTTCCGGTGCCCACGTGCACACTGAGGGATCCTGGCCGTGTGTTCTCCAACGGAGGTAGTGAGTCCTGATCTCAGGACTGGGGTGGGTGGGGGGGGGTCTCTGAGATACTCCTGAGGGAAGTGCCCATGACGGGGTCCGACAAGGAGTGTAGGTAGGTGTTCAGCACACAGTTGTTAAATTGGGACCCGGGAAAGAGGGATATGGCCATGGGAATGGGTTGTAAGTGGACACAGGCTTTGTAGTCAGATGAAAGGCCCCGTGTGTGCTCAGAGATGCCCAGTGCAAGTCCACGTTGGGGAAAAAGATCAGAAAGATCGAAAAGTGTGCCTGCCTTCCTGCACGGAGGCTCTGAGAGCGTCATTCATCCATTCCATTCATTTTTCACTGCGTTAATTTACTCATATTCTTTCTCTCCCTCACACAGACAGACAGACACTCACACACACACACACACACACACACACACACAGACACCCTGCTTGGAACCACAATGCACTGGAAAATAAACTCAGGCATGGGAGAGAGTGCAGAGAAACACCTTAGAATCGTGTGTGTGTGTGTGTGTGTGTGTGTGTGTGTGTGAGAGAGAGAGAGAGAGTTAGACACACCAGAGCGTGTGAGCCGCTCTGTACGGGGGTCTCTGTGACAGTGTGGGGACTGGGGTCTTCGTGCCTAGGGCCCCGGGTATATGTACTGCCGGGACATCGTGTGTACGAGGAACAGAGTAGTTCTGCTGTGGGACCAGGGACTTTACGTTCCAGGTGGGGAAGGGCGCTGAGGTGGGGCCTGTGGGGGACAGCACTGGGTCTGCCAGTGGGGGGGGGGGGGGCTGAGGTGGGGCCTGTGGGGGACAGCACTGGGTCTGCCAGTGGGGGGGGGGGCTCCATTGTCAACGCCAGCTGAGTGTTGTGAGGGAATGGGGGCCCCGGGGGTGGGGGGCAGGATTCCTCCATTGTATAAGAGAAGCCAGGAATCCAAAGCTTAAAATGTAAAACTTTTTTGCTTTTTATATGTTGGCAAATGCTTCACCAAAAACAAATGGACAAACCAGAAACAAACAACCCCCACCTCCAAAACTTCTGGGAGCCAAAGGGGGCCCCTGGGCTGTATATACACCGGTGTCCTTGGGCAGGGATGCACGTGGCTACCTGCCTGCCTGTCCGCCTGTCTGTCTCTGCACGTGTGTGTTCAGGTGTTGGGGGGGTACCTCCTGTTTGAGCAGAGGCCCCCCTTTCCCATTCCCCTCCCCCCTCCCCTTCTGGGGTCCTCACCCCGGGACACCCCCTGCCTTCTCCTTACAGAAAGGCTTTGACTTCAGTCATGGCTCTCCAATATGCTCCTCCCTCTCCGTCCCCGTCCGGGCCTCCCCTGACCGCATCAGATTTCTCCCCGCACCCCTCTGGCCTCCACTCGCCCTCCCGTCTGTCCGTCTTCCACACAGCGGCCAGAGAGAGCTTTCTGAAACCGAGGCGGAGGTCAGCGCGTCCTGCCCCGACACCTCAGCTCCCCGGCCCCTTGGCCTGGCTTCCCGAGTCCATGGAGGGCTGGTCCCAGCTGACCTCCGAGGAACCCCGTAGCCCCGTCCAGAATGCCCACATCCACTCTTACTGCTCCGGTGTCCCTACGCATCCTCTCAGGCAGAGGTCCCCAAACTACGGCCCACGGGCCGCATGCGGCCCCCTGAGGCCATTTATCCGGCCCCCGCTGCACTTCCGGAAAGGGCACCTCTTTCATTGGTGGTCAGTGAGTACTGTATGTGGAGTACTGTATGTGGTGGCGCCGCAAAGCGCAGCATCGCTCACGTACAGTACTACTTCCAGTGACGCAGGACGCACATGTCACAGCTCCGGAAGCATGTCACATCACTTGTTATGGCTAGCAGTGACAAATATGGAACCAGACAGTGACCATCACATTAGCCAAAAGCAGGCCGATAGTTCCCATTGAAATACTGGTCAGTTTGTTGATTTAAATTTACTTGTTCTTTATTTTAAATATTGTATTTGTTCCCATTTTGTTTTTTTACTTTAAAATAAGATATGTGCAGTGTGCATAGGGATTTGTTCATAGTTTTTTTTATAGTCCGGCCCTCCAACGGTCTGAGGGACAGTGAACTGGCCCCCTGTGTAAAAAGTTTGGGGACCCCTGCTCTCAGATCTGGCTCAAATGCCACCAACTCCCGGAATCTTCCCTGACTTTCTCCTCTTTGAGAGGAGACACAGTGGCCGTTCGCCGAACGGACTGGGCCTTACAGGCATTATTTTATGAAACCCTCACCTCAACCCTAGAAGGGAGGCATGTTGCTTATTGCCATTTAACAGATAAGAACACTGAGTGTGGGCCCTGGCCGGGTAGCTCAGTTGATTTTAGAGTGTCATCCCGACGTGCCAAGATTGCGGGTTAGGTCCCCGGTCAGGGTATGTACAAGAGACAAACCATAACGGCACGAATAAGTGGAACAACAAGTCTCTTTCTCTCTGTGTCTCTGCCCCTTCCTCTCTCAATAAAGAAAGGAAAGGAAAGGAAAGGAAAGGAAAGGAAAGGAAGGAAAGAGAGAGAGAGAGAGAAAGAAAGAAAGAAAGAAAGAAAGAAAGAAAGAAAGAAAGAAAGAAAGAAAGAAGAAAGAAAGAAGAAAGAAAGAAAGAAAGAAAGAAAGAAGAAAGAAAGAAAGAAAGAAAGAAAGAAAGAAAGAAAGAAAGAAAGAAAGAAAGAAAGAAAGAAAGAAAGAAAGAGAAAAAGAAAGAAAGAAAGAAAGAAAGAAAGAAAAAGAAAGAAAGAAAGAAAGAAAGAAAGAAAAAGAAAAAGAAAGAAAGAAAGAAAGAAAGAAAAAGAAAGAAAGAAAGAAAGAAAGAAAGAAAAAGAAAGAAAGAAAGAAAGAAAGAAAGAAAAAGAAAAAGAAAGAAAGAAAGAAAGAAAAAGAAAAAGAAAGAAAGAAAGAAAGAAAAAGAAAAAGAAAGAAAGAAAGAAAAAGAAAAAGAAAGAAAGAAAGAAAGAAAGAAAGAAAGAAAGAAAGAAAGAAAGAAAGAAAGAAAGAAAGAAAGAAAGAAAGAAAGAAAGAAAGAAAGAAAGAAAGAAAGAAAGAAAGAAAGAAAGAAAGAAAAGAAAGAAAGAGTGGTCACCTCACTTGCCCAAGCTCAAGTAGTGAAGCTGAGATTTGAGCCTGATATCCACTGTGTCAGAGCTCCCTCCATCATAATAATAGCTCATTGCTGATTCTTACTGAGCACTTACTGTTATGAGCGCTTTACAGGGATTATCTCAGTCCCTACACCAGCCCCGTTCAGTGGGGAGTGGCCGTAGCCCTGCCATTTAATAGACAGGGAAACTGAGGCCAGAGAGGAGAAGTGAACTGCCCAGAGCCACACCGCAGCCAGTGGGGGAGCAGGACCCTCGCAGCGAACGGCCCGCGCTGCTGTCCCTGCCTCGTGGCACGCCTCCGGCTACCTGGCAGGCTCCCCCAGGTGGGCGCTGGGCCACACATCAAGCAGGGCCCAGGGTGCCGTCCTGCACCGGCAGGATCCTGGTGGGGGGCTGCTACGTTTGACTGACTTTCTGTTTTCCCTTCCAGCTGGCAAGGGGCCGAGGGATGAGCTGGGACCTTGCTTCCCAATGGCATCTCCCCCTGGCCTGGAACTGAAGACGCTCAGCCGCGGTCCCCAGACCCCAAGGAGACCGGCTCCTCTGGGCCTGGCGGCCCCACCCAGGGAGGGTGTGCAGAACGCCTGCTTCTCCTCGGAGGAGGAGCATGAGACCCCTTTCCAGAACCCGGGGGACCTCAGACTGGGCAGCTCCCCCAGCTCCCCCAGGGGCGTCCCCTCAAGGCCCCGGTCCCAGCGGGACGACCTGTCCCTGCGTTCCGAGGAGGGGCCAGGAGGCCTGGAGCCCGTGAGCCGCCCGGTGGATTACGGCTTCGTCTCCGCTCTGGTGTTCCTGGTGAGCGGGATCCTCCTGGTGGTGACCGCCTACGCCATCCCCCGCGAGGCCCGCGTCAACCCGGACTCGGTGACGGCGCGGGAGATGGAGCGGCTGGAGCTGTACTACGCCCGCCTGGGCGCCCACCTGGACAAGTGCATCATCGCCGGCCTGGGGCTGCTCACGGTGGGCGGCATGCTCCTGTCGGCGCTCCTGATGGTCTCCCTGTGCAGGGGCGAGCTCTACCGCCGGCGGGCCTCTGCCCCCGGCAGGGGCGTCAGGAAGACCTACGGCTCCATCAGCCTGCGGCTGAGACAGCTCAGTGGGGACGGGGGCCAAGGCCTGGTGGAGAACGAAGTCGTCCAGGCCTCAGAGACCGGCCGCCCGCTCCAGGGGTCTTAAGTGAAGAGTCCGCTTGATCTGACCGCTTCCGCTCCAGGGCTACAGGCCCCCCACCCCCACCCCCAAGGCCTTGGGTTCAGGCTGAGCTCCACACGGACAGACGGACGGACGGACGGACGGAGCCTTGGCTGGCTGGGGAAGGTGCCCTGGGTGCCGGAGGGGGTGCCGGGGGCCTGGCTCGGGCTCGGCGGTGGAGGGCGGCCGCCTGAGCCGTGTTGTAGCTTGAGGTTTTGCGTGAGGTTCTGTTCGGAGGGTGGCTTCTGCTGCTAAAAATACAGAAGTTTGGAACCCGCTGCCCTGGGAGGATCAGATTTCTTGGCATTTCTGATGATTGAGAGCAAGCGGTTTGAGAGGCGGCCCGCCCTGTCCTCCGTGCCTCGGGGAGTTCCGGGATCTCTGTTGTCCTGACCTCAGCAACGACGTGTGGGTGTTGGGTGACTTGGCGGGGACCTTCTGGCCTTGACCATCTCAGGTGGGAGGTGGCTTCACCGTGTGGAAGAAGTCAGCACTGGGTCACCGGGGTGACCCTCCTCTCTCCGGACCTCAGGCCCCTCGACTGTGGAGTGAGGGTTGGACATGACCCTTTGGGCCCCTGCAGTCCTGCCCTGGGAATGGGAGCCGGGCATTGGCCCCGGGGCCGCTCGCTCAGGGGAGGACGGTGTTCAAGCAGGTGCTGACCGTGCTCCACGCCCTTTTCTGGCCTGGCCTGGCTGGCCGGCCTGGTCACACAGCCGGCAGCTCGCACGCTCCGGCCAGAGTCCCCTAAGTCTCCCTGTGACGCCGGGTTAAGTCCTGAGTGTGCTACAGCCTGGCTCTGGTTTGGGGATTGAATTTCCTGCAGTGACTAGATCCTAAGCGCATGGTTTCCCCCAACTCCCTGAACAAGAGGCGTCTTTTATGCAAGAAAGGATGCGGCCTTTGTTGTGTTTCTATGGACACGATGTGGGTGGGCCTGCATCGCCGC
Source organism: Saccopteryx leptura (assembly GCF_036850995.1). Taxonomy (NCBI): domain Eukaryota; kingdom Metazoa; phylum Chordata; class Mammalia; order Chiroptera; family Emballonuridae; genus Saccopteryx; species Saccopteryx leptura. Next base: position 216,043,283 of record NC_089507.1, on the reverse strand, counting down.
CCCCTCCCCCACAGTATGTCTTTTGGGCCTGACTTTATTCTGATAGCACAAAAAAAAACAACCCTTTTTTCTTAAGTGCTGAGTTAGTCATCTCCCCGCTCTTCCCCCTTCGTCACAGTACAGCGCAGCCCCAGAATATTTGGGGAGAAACCAAGCACCTTCAGGGGGCCTGGAAACTCCGGCCACGTTGAGCCCAGTCTGTTCTGTTTCTCTCGCCGACCGTATGTCTCCAGGCTCCGGCCAGACTCTTTTTTTTAAACGACTGACGAGGAAGGGACGTGGGTTCTCCGTGGGCAAGGAGGTACAGGTGTGTGAGGGCGGCGGGAGGCACTGTCCCGTCTGGGCTGCCGGGGTGAAGACCCAAAGGGGTCATCTCAGTGAGCCCCTTGACTCCGTGGGCGTGCGGGCGCTGGTTACTCCCTCTCCACGGGGTCACGCGGGCCGTGAGTCCTGACCGTCTCTTGGGGGTGGCCCCTGGGGTCTTAGGCTAGAGAGGCCCTGATTAGCACTAGAACCGGAGCCTGCAGCCCGGTGAGGGGAACATCTGGGCAGTGTAACATCACAGCTTCTGCAGCAGATCAAATATCCGCCCCTGCTGGCAGCAGGTTTTGCCAGGAGCCGAGTGCTGGGGAGGGGAGGGGAGGGGAAGGGGCGGGGCGGGGTCGGCGAGGGCCAAGAGCTGTCCAGCTTGTCCTGCGAGGTGCTGCTCCCGGTGTGGAAGGGATGTGGGTTGAGAGGAACAAAGCTTCCAGACGGTGTAAGATGCATACACAAGTCAGGGCTTCCCCTGCTGTGTCCCTACCCCCCCCCCCCGGGGGGGGGGTGCTGGCTCCGAGGAGGAACCAGGAGCCGGGAGCGGATGCCACAAGCAGCATGAACCGTTGTAGGTGAGCTACCAGAGAACTGAACGTCCCACACGGTGAGCGTGGAGATCGTAAACACATCAACCCGAGCCATAGGGATTGCTGGGACGGGTGGGGGGACTCCTTTGGAGACTTGAACCTGTGGCGTGGATGCAGCCGGGACCGTTGGTTCCTATCGTTCAAACGCAGCGAACTGCGTCGAGGGGCTCACTCGTGTGGGAGATCAAATCCCAGGAGTCCCAGGTTTTCTCTAAGCCGGAGAGCTAGCTGCTCTGCGTCCTCATGCAAAATAACCGCCTTTAGAAAATGTGTGTAATGGATGGAGGCAGTCACTACCTTGTCAGTGGATTGAGAACACTTGAGGGATGCCAAAAAACGTTTCCCCGTTTCAAGACTGCAGCTTGAAGTCTCCCAGTCAGTGGGTGAGAAACAGGGTCCGGAAGGAGTCAGGGAGGAAGGAGGGTGCCGGGAACTTTCTTTGCAGGGTTTTTGGAGGGCGGGGGGGGCGGGGGGAGGGGAGGGGGGTTGTGGAATGGTCCCTAGATATACGAGGGTCCCCAAATCTTGCTTTTTTTTTGTCCCCTGGTGTATTAGAACAGACGATCGATTTGGGAGTTGGGGAAACCCGGGTTTGAATCCAGACTCTGCTATTTACTGGCTGTGTGACTTCAGGGAAGTTACTCGACCTCTCTGAGTGTGTCGCTGTCTGTGAAGCAGAAGAATGGGAGCCCGGGCTCGGCGGGGCGGTAAGAGAGGAGACGGGGACCTGCGCGGAGTGAGGTCCGGTCGCAGAGGGCGCTCTCCCCCCCCACCTCCGTTGCAGATAACTGGGTTCAGCCTAAAACCTCACGGTCCACTCTCTGCCTTTGTTCTCTGGCGCCCCTTACCCAGCCCATCAGCGGTCTCGGTCCTGTCTTTGGAGTCTGACCACCGCCCGCCCTCTGTCCCCCGGCTCTGCCTCCACTCCGCAGCCAGATGATGTTAAAAGGTTAATGGGTGCGGGTCACTCTGCTCAGAACCGTCTGGTAGCTTCCTCACTCCGGGCAAAAGCAGACATTCTGGCCGGGGCCAGAGGAGGGTGTTCTGGCCCCTCATTGCGTAAGCCCCTCCCCAAGGCCTTGAGTCAAAGGTTTATGTGTAATTTTTTTGGTTTAAAAGGATGGCCACCTAAATTTCGTAAGTTTCGGGTCCGCCCTCTTGCCGTGGCTTGTAAAACCCTAAGCCGTGTGGCCCCTGGGCCTCCCTGACCTTATTTCCCACCCCTGGCCTCTTGGCGCCCCCTACACTCGTCCCCTTGCCCTCCTCTGTGAGGGCCCGGTGCCACTTCCTGGGGGAGAGCCACGGGCAGATGGCAGAGGACCCCTCGTCCCCAGCCTTGTCAGGAGACTCCGAGTTCCAGCTAGTCTCGGGGGATATCTGCTGGGTGTTGAGGAGCCTGTGAGCCACACCAGCCTGCTTCTTCCTCACTCAAGGTCCCTGAGTGCCCAGGCTCGGACCTTTGGGACCCCAGTATCCATCGTCACATCTGCTCACCCCAGGGGCCCTGTGTGTCTCCCAGCTGACAATGCCCACTGCCCAGGATTCCACCATTACTGCTCTCTGCCTTAGAGTAAGCGTTACCTTCCCTGCGACTCTCTTTAAAATGCCCTCCTCCTTGCACGCACACACCGACACACGCATGCACATGCACACATGCAGGAGCACACACCTGTGCATGCATGCACACTCACCTGCATATACCTTGTGCATACGCGCACGCGCACACACACACACACACACACACACACCCCAGCACTCTCTCCTGTCTGACCTAGCTCGGAAGCCAAGGACAGAGACTCCTGCAGCAGCTCCACGCCGGGGCAACCTCTGGGTTATCGATCACGTTTCTCTTTCTCCAGAAACCACAGGCTTTGCCGTTCCCAAGATGCTGACCTCTCAGCAACAGTGGGTCCTCCCCCCACTCAGCCGGCATCTCTGTATCCTTCCTGCTTCCCCACCTGGGTGCAAGGGGAGGCGTGTTCCACCCGAAATGCTGTGCGGTTCTGGGCTGGGAGCCAGGTGAATGAGGTCCTACAGGTCACCCCTTTCCTGTGGGCCTCCGGGCAAATCGTGCCACCTCTCTGACCCTCTGAAATAAAACTGGACACCTTTCCGCTCTGTCTTCTCCAGGGACCGAGGGAATCAGGAAACCCAAGCACAGGTTTTTCAAAGTTAAGCGCATGTTACCCCGCGTTTGGAGAGCTTTGGAGGGGCACGAGGAGGAGGTGGGGAGGGAGGCACTAAGAGAGGCTGCAGGAGGCGGATTTCTGTATGCGGGTTCTGTCTGGGAGGAAAGTGGGGTGTCAGTGGTATTGACAAAGTCAAGAGGATGCCCTCCGGCTCTTTTCTCTGGGAGAGAGTGGGTTCCCCTTGATGTCCCCGAGGAGGTAACTTGCAGCTAAGGGAAGGAGAAGCTTGCTGGGATCAAGCCGGCGGTTCGAGCGGTAGGGAGCCCCTGGTCCCTAGAGGTATGTTAGCATTTACTGGTCAGCCGCTGGGTATCTTCAGGGACAGAGTGTAGAGGAGTCAGGTAGGATTTAGTCAACAGGCTCCCCAAGCTTCCCGCTCCCCTCCTTTGAGAAAACCCAGTGCCCCCTGGCCAGAGCCTGGCTGGAGACAGTCGCTGTCTCCTGGACATGCCGTCTCTTTGGCCCGGACACCCTCGTCTCCATGTCATTGTCTCACCTGGGTCGGGCTGTCCGTGAGCGAACGGGAGGGCCCAGGAGAGCCGAATGGCGCAGAGGGCGGCAGGGTTGTCACCTTCCTCCTCCTAGGAGGCCGGGCACTTCTGAGCTTTCTCCCTCCTCAGAGTGGTGGTGGTGGGGGGGTGCCCCTTCTGGAGGGGGTCCACTGAGGCTCGACCGTCCGTTGGGTGCAAATACAAAGGCCCTGGCTCTGGGGTCTGCCTGGTGCGTGGCGGATGCTTAGTGCACCCGAGCCTCCGTTTCCTCGGCTGTAGAATGGGGGTGCTGATAACAGCGCCTTCTTCATAGTGCAGGTTGGGCAGTAAATGGGAGGGCACCTGTGACGCCCTCGGCACAGTGCCTGGCGCTTCGTAGCCCCTGGGCGATGCCAGCCATTCACATCCGTTCGTCCTGTCATTGGCAACTAATCTGCAACCTTCCCTGGGCGAGGCACCGCAGGGCACACGGCCCTGCCCGCGAGTTGGTCACAGACCATCTAGGGAGCCAGGACAGTGCCTGGTAGGCTGTGTGTGCATGCGTGTGTGCGCGTGTGCATGCATGTGTGTGCGTGTGCATGCGTGTGTGCATGTGTGTGTGTGTGTGTATGTGTGTGGGGGGGACAGAGGCGGTAAAGGATTATCTGACCGAGTTGGGGTCCGAGGGGGCTTTCGTGGATGGGATGATATCTAACAGGAATCTTGAACAGTGAGGCGGTATCCAATGTGGGGGAGCGGAGAGCAGGGAAGGTATTCTTGGCAGAGGAACAGCATAAGCAGAGGCTCAGAGGCAAAACCAACCCGGTGTGTGTTGGGGAGACACAGGTCGGCCAGGTTCTGCGCTGGCGTGTCGGGGCAGGGCATGCTGAAAGGCAGGGGCCTCATTGTGGGGGGTCTGCACTGCACTATCTGTAGAACGGGGACGCCCAGGCCTCAGCTCCTAGGGCTGTGATGAGGACTCGAGCTCACGCTGGTCCGTGCGGAGGCTCACTGTCAGCCAGGAGATGCCTGCAGATGTGCGTGGCGGGAGGAGTCTCCTGACGTCAGGTGCATTGGTAGGGGTGACACAGGTGCACTGTAGGGGAGGCCAGTCCACGGGACTGTGCTCTCCCGCGGCAGCCAGAGGGCTGACCTCAACGTCCCCAGGAGTCCCGGTCTCGGCAGCCTGTCTCTTCTCAGCCTTCGAGCTGCCGAAGGTGAGGTGGCCGCTGCTGCTCTGCTGGGCCTGGGGGAAGGTGAGCGAGTGAGTGGAAGGCTCCCTGGCAGGAAGGCTGCCCCAGGGGGGCAGGGGTGGCCGAGGGAGAGGGCGGCTGCCGCCAACCTCTGCCCGGGTGGCGGGCCATCTGAGCCAATACCGACACAGGGTCCAGGGCCTTTAGAAGGGGCCATCCCTCTCCCCCTCCCTGGTCTTCTCTTCCTCCAACCTCTCCCCGTCCTTCTCGTTTTGACCCCTCTCTCCGCATCCACACCTCCTTTCACTGAAGCCACAGGTGAGTCGTGATTGCTGACTCACCGACAGCCATCTGACTCTCTTCCTGAGCGTCCTCGCCGCTCCCCATAAAAAAATGGTGGCAGGGGCCCCCGGTGCAAACGCCTGTAGGTGACATTCACGAGTGAAGCAGGTGGCTGTGGACAGCAGGGGCGGGACTAACGGGCACGGCTGGCTGTTGCCCTGTGATGGATGGGCTTGGGGTTGCCAGAGCTCCTCGTTTCTTTTTAAAGTAGCTGAACATCTGGACCTTTGTGTGGGTAAAAGGCCGGAGAAAGGGATTATCCCACTGCCCGAGAATTGTGACAAGACAAAACTGAGGAGGAAGGAGTGTCCAGTGCGATGCTACCTGCTGGGCCCAGACGTCCACTCCCCGCCCCGCCCTGCCCTGCCCATGGCTGACTGACCCCTCTCAGGGAGGGGGGCGCCCTGCAGAAGTAGACTGGCCTCTGCCTCCCAGCTGGAGGCCTGCTGCCCGGCACGGCCTGCCAACCACTGGAGTACTGCTGCTCATTCGAGACCCTTCATTCATTCATCCAACAGAGATATTTGAGGGCCAGATCTGTGCTGGTTTTGGAGGTATGACAGCAAACATGAAAAATACCAGGATATTATTCTCGGGAGGGCTTGAGAGGTCTCTTCTGGGGCTCAGGGGCGGCCGTGAACGTGAGGATGAGGTCCCCTTCTGACCTGGACTTTCTGATGGGGGGGCCCCCAGGAACAGTGGTGCCAGCCTGCAGGGACGGTGCTGTTGATGATCGGGGAGGCACAGGGCTGCCCTGCACCCCGTCCCAGTGATGTGAGGTCCTGGGGGGCAGGTGGAGGGCCTGTGTCCCCGGGCCCCCGGTGCGGGTGCAGGGAGGGGAGAGGAGGCGGGAGCTGTGGGGTCGCCCAGCTGACTACCTCAGGAAGCAGCACAGGGACCCTGGGCCTCCGGTGGACAGGACAGAGACCCTGACTACCCTCACTTCTCTCTCAGAGTCTAGGACAAACCTCTACCCATTCCCCAAATTATGTAGGTTGTCTGCTGGAGACACCGGCAACAGAAAAGGAAAAAGAAAAACCCCACCAACCAACCAAACAAAAACCCCCTGGAACACAACCACCGCAGTAGGAGTGGGAATAAGAACACCCCCTCCCCATCATCACGGCCAGCGAAGAGAGCTTCCCTTTCTCCCTCCCCTCCACCCCAACCCAATGGAGCACGGCGCTCAGGAGCTCAGAGGGGGGATCTCAGAACCGGAGGTAAGGAAGTTCTCAATGGGACCGGGTCTGAAAATCAAAGTGACCCGTAGGTTACTGGTTGGGCCCTAGCCGCTGAGATGTGAAGAGGGCGTTTGACAGAGGTCAGGTGGACAAAAAGACAAGACTTCCTGTTTCTACATTTCAATGAACCCGTCACTCAACACATGTGAGCTCATCACGTTTTTAAATGAGATATTGTGTCCTCGCTGCACCGGGCACCGTTTTAATTCTCTCCACCCGCGGGCTTGCTTACACCTCACGGCCACCTTGCAGAGTGGACGTGGTCGCGCCTGCCATTATCGCACACAGGCAGCTGAGGGACGGGCAGGCGGAGTGCCTGTACTCAGCGGAGTGCAGACTGAGATGTAACCATGTACCGTCGTGCGTCCTGTGGAATTCAGTCACGTGCAGGCCAGTCAGACCGCGTCTGTGAACAGGTCTGGCCGTGGGCCGCCCTGTGAGGCCCGTGGAAAGCTCTGTGGGTGAGCGGAGCGGTGGGGGGGAGGAGCAGGTGGGGCGGCACTGACCTTGGTCGCCGCCCCCCCCCCGGGGGCCCACTTACAATCATGGGACCTCACAGGTGGGTGGGATCTTGGCGACAGTCAGGCCCACCCTTGTTCCGATTTTACAGATGGGGACAGTCAAAGAGGGGACAAGGTCACCACGGCTCAGGGTCCCTATGCATCCCTCTCTTCTTCACAGGCTGCTGGCTTGAGTTTGTCCCCTGGGAACCAAGAAGTCTACAGGATGAAACTCTGCCCCCCTGTGGTTCTAATCTGGAGGGGGGAGGACACTAGGGCCAGACCCCCTTCTCTTAGGGACGCCTGTCTGTCCCAGGCTTGGGGCCGTCCCGGAACAGGGAGCAGCAGACAGGGACCAGCACTGCAGGAAGGTGGGCGCTGGCCAGGGTGCTGAACCCGTGTGGTGCCTTCCTCCTCCAAGCTCGATCAGCTGAGGGGACAGAGGGAGGAGAGACGGGAAGGGGACTCATTGTACTCATTGTCGTAGCTCGAAGACCAACCTGCTTTGGGAAGTTTTTAGTGGGAAAGCCTTGGAGCTAGGAACTCTGTGGTCTGCACGGCCATGGGAAGCTCACTGAAGTGCTCTGGGCCGGCTTCTTCAGCTGTTCAGCGGGGAGAGTGACTCCTGTCCTACTCAGGAGGCAGAGCATCCTTTTGTGACCGAGCCAGGTGACAGAGCCCTGCACAGAGCCCAAGTCCATCTCTGGGGCCCAGGGACACTGCTCAGGACCTCACCCTCAGAGGGACTTTGTGGTCCTGCGTCCTCTGCTGTGTGATGGGTTCTGTGCTGGGCGGTCTCGTTCCCCTAACCTGTGTGCCCTGGGTGTGGAGGTTGTATCTGAAAGTGTTCACAGACATACGCTTCACAGATGGGACTGAGTTAGGCCATCGGGGCGACGTTCCTGTCTAACACAACTCCTGACTTGGTTCACCAGCTTCAGGAATGGGCTTTGCTCAGGGACGCCCAATCCTCACCTGTGGAAGGTACAGCAGTTCTACAAAGAGCACTGGCTTTGGAACCACGCTGACCCTGGGTGGTTCTACCACCCCTAGAGGGCAGCTCCAGCACCTCAACCAACGCTGCTAACAGTGTCTGTCTGTCAGGGGTGGCGAAGACGCTTCTCCAGACTGGGAAAAGCGGAGCACAGAGCACCAGGTAAACGGTCGTTCCCAGCCCTGCAGGGCAGCCCACGGTTCCCTTCCTCTTGTCTGCGAGCCCCCACACTATCTACCCACGTGGCCTCAGTAATCATAGCTGGTAGCCACTGAGCTCCAACTATTTCCTTATAAGACATTATCTGGCCGGACCCTGCAACAGCCCTGAAGGTGGAGGTGATGCCCACTTTGCAAATAAGGCCACACACCAGCAAAGGCAGGGCTGGGAGCCGCACCCACGCCTGCCTGACGCCGAGACCCCCGCTCGGGTTTAAGCATATTACTGGGCCTTTCCAAAGTCACTTCTTCTGGTCTAGGAGATGAGGATGGTCCCTTATTATGGTGGTACCTCATTTAAGACATAATGTATGCTATTGCACAAGGGTATATGCATTATTTAAAAGCATGAAACACATTTGAGTGACTCACAGAGGTCAAGGGAGCGAGTGGATTCAAGGAGTAAAAGTAGAAAAACTAAAAATGAGGGGGTTCTTGCATGCACCAATCACAGAGTGCTGTGAACCAAGAAGACTGACTCAGACCCTGCACCTGACACCTCTCCCGGTGAAGGCAAGATGTAGCTCGTGTCCACCAGAGCGCTTAAACCTGACTGCGCACGGCACGAGCCGCCTGGGGGGCTTGTTGAAATGCAGGCTCTCACTTCACAAGTCCCGGTGTGTCCTGAGATTTTACATTCCTAACAAGTTCCCGTGGACTGCTGCTGCTGGTGCTGCTGGTTTGAACAGCAAGAATGTAGGAAGTCCTCCCTTCTGTTCTTGGGAATCCTCAAACTTGCCTAATTTGAATCATACGAGGGAATAATAATAATAATAAAAGTATTTAACAGCCCTTCCCTGAGACCTGGATCCGGCCGAGCCCAGGATGTACGGCGTCCTCCGACCAGCAGCACAGGAGGCTGTTGGCTCATGGGAGCTGGGGAAGCGCGGCCGCGGGGGACAGACGGACACAGGAGCCCAGCTCACTGGACCTCTGTCCCAGGGTGCCTTCCTGAATGGAGGGGGGGGGGGGAACAAAGACGTTCTCCCAGGCTCTCTTGCAGCTATGGTTAGGGGGCGATGGAGGTTCTATCAGATGCATTCCATTGAGCCTTGAATTTGAACTCCGCTGAGTGTGGGGGTCAAGGTGGCAGTGGCATGGTGTTCACTTTCTGTTCAGATCTAGGCTGCTGCCGTGTGGCTCTGGAGTTTCCTGATCCCCAGATCATGACAATGACAATGCAATCTTGCTGATAGCAAAACTTTGTTCATAAAAGCTCAAGTCACTTCTGTTGACTGCAGCGGAACCCCGGGACTGAGACTTTAGCAGGGGCCCCTCCCTCGGACGCCCGTCACGGTCACTCTCACACACTTACCCTTGACCGTGCGTGGCTCGTATGGAACAGGCCCTGTCACGTGGTCATCCAGTCTCCTGTCAGACTGCACCGCCAGCCCCAGCAGAGCCTGGGCCTTCCGCCTGGTGCCTCGTGTCCAGTCCTGCCACGAGTGGGAGGTTCAAAACCTCGTTATCCCTGCTGCCCTGTGCATCCTCGGGTCTGTCCTTAGTCACTCGGGCCTCCCGCCCCCCACGGCCCACCATCCTTGCTGCCTGCCACTCCTGCCTCTGGGCCCACGACCTGGGTCAGATTCCAGGCCGAGCACAGCTGGAGCGACTCGGGGGTGCCTTGAGGTGTCCCAACGACAAGGACTGGGGCCGTGCCGCCTGCCCTCGCATCTCTCCTACGGTACAGAAAGCCCGCAGCGGCCCACAAGCACGCGCTTTACGATCAAGAGCTGAGGGCACGCGCGTGGCGACCCTTCCTCTCCTGGGCGGAGGGACCTGTCTTATTGGAACCACACCACAGCCGACGACGAGGTGGCAGAGAATCTGTCCCGCGGATTCCAATGTCCCTTCTGTGAAGAGGGGCCTGGATCGGTACTGGGACATCACCGTGACAGGAAACTGACAGGACATGGGAGGCCGCGCGGGGCGCACTGCCCGTTCTCTATCTCGGTGTCGGCGAGCGCCGACCGTCCCGCCCGGGAGCATCACGTTTCTGTTGGGGGCGTAATACATTCTTGGAGTCGGGGGTCTCAGGAGACTCGGGATTTCATAAAAATGATGTCCTGATACATGCTACAGCACGGACAAACCTTAAAAACGGTGGTGAAAAAGCCAGATGCAAAAACATGATTCCACTTACGAGAAGTGCCCAGAACTGGCAGGTCTTTAGGGACAGAACGTAGACTGGCGGCTGGCTGGGCAGGAGGGGGAACGGAGCGACCGTGAATGCGTCCAGCGTTTCTTTCTGGGCTGGTCAAGAGTTCAGGAAGTAGATACAGTGGTGGATGCACAACACTGGATACACTAAAGACCACTTACAGGCACACTTTTAACAGAGTGTACTTGATAGGTATGTGAACTATATTTCAATAGTTATTTAAAAAAAGAAAGGGGACTACATTGTTAATTGCTGATGTTTATTAAGGCTCCAAACTTTCGGGTTCCAAAAACACACCTGACCCACTCCCATGTGCAGCTTGGTGACTGATTACTTGTGGCTGAAAGGGGGGACGGGTCCCCACTACAAATAGTGTGACCTGGAAGTTCCTAAAAGCCCCCCCCCCCCGCATGGAACCACTGAGACATCATCCGTGTTCTTCGACACCCTTGGTGCAAGGAGACCTCCACAGAGGACGACTGCTCTGCAGACAAGGCACTAGCTTCTGTCTTCAGAGAACGGACCACATAGAGGGCCACCTTCCAACCTTTGCCACTGCAAAGTCTGCACGGCAACTTGGCTATTCCAACCTTGTCTTTTCACGAATCAGGGCCCTAAAAGTTACCCACCCTTCCCTGCCTGTCTGGCGGTGCCTGGTCTGACGTCCCTTCGCTTCCTTTTATAGCAGAGGATGTTTTTACGAGCAGGCTGCCTGCCCGGGTCCTTTCGGTAGGAAGATATTTTCCAATTTCAAAACAGAAACATCGCACCCATTTGCTGGCCCTTGAGGAAGAAAACTATGACTGATGATTGTATTTGCAGCTTTCTCTGGAGCAGACCCGTTCTACAGGGTTCAAGGCGGGCTTTTCCCAGACGAGCGCGGGGTGGGGGCAGCCAGCAGTGCCCAGCGAGCCCACTCGTGCTGGCCTCCCTGCCCAGGCCCGGCCTCCATCTGACGCTGACCCTGGGCACAAGTGCCCGTTTACGTTACCCCGAACTCGCTCTCAGGCCAGGCAGACAGGCAGGCCCAGGCTACAGGGTGCCAGCGGAAGGCTCTGGTGGCCCTGCCCCCAGGTAAATAACACGTCCTAATGAGGGGAAGACCGCAAGGCGCTGAGGAGTGAGAGGACCCGAACACGGCGGAAATGCTGGTGTGAAGCCAGAGTGCCCAGCGCGCGACCTCCTGCCCTGAGCCTGGCACTGTGGTGGGTGCTCTCTTCACCAGCACAAGGTCCGTCAGTGCCCACGTCTGCCCGGCTTCGGGCTGAAAAGGAGCCGGGGAAGAGCGAGGGTCAGGGGGCCTGGGCAGAGGCCCCGGCGCCCGGCGGCGGGCTCCCTGGGGGTGCAATGCCTCCCTAGTTGTCCGGCGCTTGACTAGCTCTTCCATGCACCCCGGCTGCACCTGGAGGCTGGCCCCCCGGCTCCTCCGGAGCTCCACACTAGCTCACCGAGCTCCTGTGCTCGCGGGGCCCGGGGCAGGGGAGGCCCAGCCGGAGGCTCTGCGGGAAGCCCACAGGGTTCTCGATCTGCCTCGTTCCCTGGGCCTGGCTCCCAGGGGCCGCCATGCACAGAAGCAGACAGGAGGATGTTAGTGTCAGAAGGGCGGCACCTCAGCCTCACAGCTGGGCACAGAGGCCACAGGCGGGCAGGGACTCAGGGTCACTCGGTGAACTGGTGGTGAGATGAGATGAGCCCTGCAGTCTGTCACGTGTCCACACTGCGGCTGCCGGGCACAGACGGACTCTGGGGACGGGTCGGACAGGCGGACCTGGAGGGCTCTGCCCCTCACAGACGGGTGGGCGGCCCCTTGGCGACGTGCCTGCTCGTGTGGAAGCCGTCCCTGTGGCCCACGGGGTTTCCTGCCACTCGTTCTCATCCACGCAGCCACACGGGGACCCATCTCAGTGACGTCAGGAGCAGACAGCAACTTACAAAGGGCAGGTGCCTGAGCAGCAAGAACAGGCCCTGGGTAGGAAGGGTCATTTACCCCACACAAACTCAACTCAAACTCAAACTCGGACGTCTCGTAACTGGAAGGAGATGTGCAGCAAAGGGAAGTGGGAGACGGCAACATGACTTCTGTATTGACATTTGGTTCTCAATAATAACATCCAAAATGCGTTCCGTTCTCATAGCGCTGCATCGGGCCAAGGGTATAGGTTGCCGGGGTCTCCCCTGGGAACGGGAGGAGCTGGTGCTGGGAGGCACTGCGCTGCCTCAGGGGCCTACACACAGCCGGGTGGACAGCTGCCGCGGGCGCCCTGGCTCGGAGAGGGGGCGGGGCGGCGATCCCAGCCAGCCTGCAGACACGGGGCCCCCCTCGAGGCCGTCACAGGTACATGTCATCGTAGCCCGGCGGGGGGAGGTGGTCGGGGTTGGGTCTGGAATGGAAAGAGGGCTGGTGAGCAGCGTGCCGGCGGCCAAGGCACGCAGGCAGATGGGGCCGAGCTGAGGAGCCTGCCCTCCACGCCGGTGTGGGGTGTGTGGAGCTGAGGGCGTGCGCTCGAGAGCCACACAAATGGGGGCTGAATCCGATTCTCCTACCACGGGTGAGTGACTTCACCTTTTGGGGCCCCGGTTTCTGCACCTACAAACCGCACAGTCCCTCTACCCGTGAGTGTGGACACAGACTCAGTGAGTCCCCGACACGTGTGGAACTCCCGATGAGTGAGCAACATCCCCTCCTTGGGGCCCCCTGAGCAGAGTGCGGGAGGGAGGCACCGAGGAGCAGGGGCCCCTGGAGCTCTGGGGGGCACCAGGCAGGGCCCGGAGGAGGCCCCATCCTGGCAGTGGGGGCGGAGCAGACGCCCCGCTCCACCAGGCTCTACCTCTCAGCACACCCGAGTGAACACCTACCCGGATGGGCTGGTCCCAATGGGTCCGAAGGGGTCAAAGCGCGCTCCTGGGGGCACTGAGCCTGGAGGAAGCCGGGTTGGGAGGCCCGAGGACGGGTCAATACGTGCTCTTGGGAAGCCAGATCTGAGGGGATCCACAATCATGCCACCTCTTGGACGCCTGAGGCAAGAAGGAAGAAGGGGTCTGGGTGCAGCAGGGAGCTGCTGGAGAAGAGGCAGAGGAGGCAGGAGTGGACCGAGAATGCCCAGGACTCGCCTCTGGAGGTTCAGGCGGACAAGCAGGCTGGCGGCAGGGTCCCAGCAGGAAGTGGGCAGGAATGCAAACACACTCCCCTGGCACGCATGGCTGGACCTCTGGCTCTCCAGGCATCTTGGGCCCACAGAACCGAGACTCCTGCCATGCCCGATACCCCACGGGGGACAACTGGATTGAGAACAGGTGCTAGAACTTGCCCAGGTCAAAGCAGAATCACAAGGCTCTGCAGGGCACTGCTTCAGGCCTCAAGCCTGAGAATGGCACTGAGACAATTCACTCTGCAGCTCTTCTGACGTCTCCTCAAAGAACCTCAGGCCAATCTATGGACTGCCTGTGGGTCTCCCGTCTGGCTCCAGACAACGGCTCTCTCTCATGATGTTCCACGGACCTGAGCTCAGTGCTCAAACTAGGACACATGAGCTGATGTCCCCCTAAACCACTCAAGCTTACCTACGTACTCATGTGACTGCAGCTATCTAAGAACCTGCTCAAGTGGGGTCAATTTGCAGCAGAGGTCAAAACCTAGTTTGAGTCATTCATGTGAGACACTACATAGCTGAGGCTGTGATGACTTTACAGGGTCCATGACAAGAACCACCCAGAGATTAGCGGGAGCACAGGCTCCCTTATCAAGCGAGGGGACCTGTGAGTAGTGCCAAGCTTCTTTAAGGTCTGTAGCCCACCATGCGCTCTCAGTCCTCACCGGACAAACCTGTGCAGTGTCCCGCACCAGAGGGAGCACTAACCCAGGGAGGATGGGGGGGATGGGGGAGGCCCAGGGAGGATGGGGGGGGACAGGGGAGGCCCAGGGAGGATGGGGGGAGGACAGGGGAGGCCCAGGGAGGATGGGGGGAGTGGGGGAGGCCCAGGGAGGATGGGGGGGGATGGGGGAGGCCCAGGGAGGATGGGGGGAGGACGGGGGAGGCCCAGGGCGGATGGGGGGAGGACAGGGGAGGCCCAGGGCGGATGGGGGGGGAGGACGAGGGAGACCCAGGGAGGATGGGGGGGGGACAGGGGAGGCCCAGGGAGGATGGGGGGGGATGGGGGAGGCCCAGGGAGGATGGGGGGGATGGGGGAGGCCCAGGGAGGATGGGGAGGGATGGGGGAGGCCCAGGGCGGATGGGGGGGGAGGACGAGGGAGACCCAGGGAGGATGGGGGGGACGGGGGAGGCCCAGGGAGGATGGGGGGGACGGGGGAGGCCCAGGGAGGATGGGGGGGACGGGGGAGGCCCAGGGAGGATGGGGGGGGATGGGGGAGGCCCAGGGAGGATGGGGGGGGACAGGGGAGGCCCAGGGAGGATGGGGGGGGACAGGGGAGGCCCAGGGAGGATGGGGGGGACGGGGGAGGCCCAGGGAGGATGGGGGAGACGGGGGAGGCCCAGGGAGGATGGGGGGGGACAGGGGAGGCCCAGGGAGGATGGGGGGGGGACGGGGGAGGCCCAGGGAGGATGGGGGGGGACGAGGGAGGCCCAGGGAGGATGGGGGGGGACAGGGGAGGCCCAGGGAGGATGGGGGGGACAGGGGAGTCCCAGGGAGGACAGCCGAGCCGCCCGCCCCTGCACCGGTGTTCTCCCCCATCACCCCAGGCATGGCAGCGCGCAGGAGCACAGTGATTTCTCAGCAGCTCAGCAACAACCTGTCTCCTCCACCCCGAAGAAGACTGATGAAAGTGCTAAAATTAGAAGAGGAGCCCGGCTGAGAAGCCACGGGCGGCGTGGGCCGCCACCTTCAGGCAGTACTCACCCAAAGGGGTCCAGGTCCTCTCCCCCAACAGCAAACGGGCCCAGGGGATCACACCTGAAACAAACAAGGGACAATCACCGCCAAGTCCCAGAGCAGCCGGGCACCTGGGTCCCCACGGGCTGGAACCTGACAGCAGAGGGGTCACAAAGGCACTCACTCCCAGGCTTGGGGACAGCAGACACCCCTGCACAAGGCATCAACTGCTAGGGATAATGCAAAGTGGCCCTTGGCAGAGACTAACACGGATAACGTTACAGTGCCGAACACAAGGCTGTAACAGGGACGGTCCCAGTTCCCTGGGAAGGAGAAATAGGAGAGGTGCTAACGTCCACATAACCTTTATCTTATTTACATTTTTCTCACACTCCTCAACTCTGGATAAAGAACCCAGATCTTTTAGATCAGAAAACTATTCTAAAACCCAAACCACCAAAAGCTCAGATTTAAAAGCTTCCAACGGGGAGAGCAAGATGGTGCTTCCCAACCTTTCTGTCAATATGTCCCGGCATGGGACTCATATAAGTGCTGTAGATCTGCACTGAGGCTGTGGGAGGGGCACAGCCCACTGTCACCTCTGAGGTTTCCTCCCCTCCCCCACTACCCTTATCCACAACACAGGAGCTAGCAGCACTAACGGAGACTCTGTCTTATAGAATATATATATATATACACACACACACACACACACACATACACACACACACAAAATAGAGCTCTTTCAAAAACCTTAAGTATCTCTTATCCTTTGATCCAACAATTCTATTTCTAGGTATCAACTGTAAAGAGAGAACACTTTATTCAAATTAAAATATCACCATAAAAGCTATAATCCAGGGAACTGTGTCGGCCTAAACAGGGACCAGGGCACATCACGGCACATCCCTAAGTGCAGGCACGGAAACAATGTTCTCACAATGTTTTATAATGATGTGGAAGAATGTTTATGCTATAGTGTTAACTATGGGAGAAAGGCGGGTGGGTCGTCGGTAACCTAGGAAATCAGCGGTGTGCATAGAAATAAGGCTAGAAGGACGCGTACTGAAAATATAAACAGTGGGGACTTTCTTCTATTTCCTATGTTTCTTCTACAAAGGACATGGATGTGAATATAATAAAATAAAGATTTAGTGTCCGAGAAAGTGGTCTTCGGGCTGTGCTCGGGGCCCGGTGGGCAGTACTGCCGACAGCTCCGGAGCGCGGCGGCTCCTGCCAGACCGCAGGGCAGCCCCGTAAATGCCCCTCCTCGAAGCTCACAGGTAAGGAGCCATCCATTACAGAGCTGAGGTAGCAGCTTCCTCTGTCAGCTGCCTAATGGGCTGGAAAAGACACTGTGATTTAGGGGGACTTGGCTTCCAAGGGAAGGTGACTGTCCCCGTCACGGTTCACAGAGCTGTCAGTGAAAGTTTCTGGTGGCCTCCCTGGTCAGGCCAGGCGGTGCCAGAGGGCAGCAAGCTCTTCACCCACCGCCACCAACTGGCCCTCTGACCAGTGCACAGAAGGGGCTCCTAGCGGCTCCAAGGATGTCTGGGAGAATGGAGCCCTGGCTCAAGCACTTCACCCATCGCCACCAACTGGCCCTCTGACCAGTGCACAGAAGGGGCTCCTAGCGGCTCCAAGGACGTCTGGGAGAATGGAGCCCTGGCTCAAGCACTTCACCCATCGCCACCAACTGGCCCTCTGACCAGTGCACAGAAGGGGCTCCTAGCGGCTCCAAGGACGTCTGGGAGAATGGAGCCCTGGCTCAAGCACTTCACCCACCGCCACCAACTGGCCCTCTGACCAGTGCACAGAAGGGGCTCCTAGCGGCTCCAAGGACGTCTGGGAGAATGGAGCCCTGGCTCAAGCACTTCACCCATCGCCACCAACTGGCCCTCTGACCAGTGCACAGAAGGGGCTCCTAGCGGCTCCAAGGACGTCTGGGAGAATGGAGCCCTGGCTCAAGCACTTCACCCACCGCCACCAACTGGCCCTCTGACCAGTGCACAGAAGGGGCTCCTAGCGGCTCCAAGGACGTCTGGGAGAATGGAGCCCTGGCTCAAGCACTTCACCCACCGCCACCAACTGGCCCTCTGACCAGTGCACAGAAGGGGCTCCTAGCGGCTCCAAGGACGTCTGGGAGAATGGAGCCCTGGCTCAAGCACTTCACCCACCGCCACCAACTGGCCCTCTGACCAGTGCACAGAAGGGGCTCCTAGCGGCTCCAAGGACGTCTGGGAGAATGGAGCCCTGGCTCAAGCACTTCACTCATCGCCACCAACTGGCCCTCTGACCAGTGCACAGAAGGGGCACCTAGCGGCTCCAAGGACGTCTGGGAGAATGGAGCCCTGGCTCAAGCACTGCACCCACCGCCACCAACTGGCCCTCTGACCAGTGCACAGAAGGGGCTCCTAGCAGCTGTAAGGACGTCTGGGAGAATGGAGCCCTGGCTCAAGCACTGCACCCACCGCCACCAACTGGCCCTCTGACCAGTGCACAGAAGGGGCTCCTAGCGGCTCCAAGGACGTCTGGGAGAATGGAGGCCTCGCTCAAGCACTGCATCCACCGCCACCAACTGGCCCTCTGACCAGTGCACAGAAGGGGCTCCTAGCAGCTGTAAGGACGTCTGGGAGAATGGAGCCCTGGCTCGGGAAGCAGGCAGCCGACTCTGTCTCTCTCCTGGGGGGGAAGGGAGAAGAAACGGAGAACAATGCGGCCAGGAAGGCAGCTGCGAGGCCAACCCCAGCAATCTGGGAACTTGAAACGGTCACAACACATCCTTCAGCGCACGCTCAACGCCCTCTCGCAGTAACACGTGCACGCTTTCGCGAACTCAGTATGGGCACGTGCAGACCCCCCCTTTCAAACGGTCTCCATCCTGGGTGTGCTCACTGAGACGTCAGAGTTTAAAAGCAGGTCAGTTTTGCACATGGTCTCCGAGATCAGGCCCTACTGCTTCCCCTGGTGCCCGGCTGGAGGGAAGCCTGCTGTGCGCTCACCGCGAGGCACGGCTTCTCAGCCGGCATGCCGGACAGGGTGTCCCAGCTCCAAACAGGGCCCCTCCAACAGAGGGGTCTGAGGGACCTGGCCACGCACGTCCCTTCTTAGACACAACCCCTCCTCCCTTGCCCACACAATGCCCATTACTGCCCTCCTGGTGGCTGAGACGCCCTGCTCTGGAGGAAGACGGGCTCTGGGTGGGGAATGCTCTAGCTGGTTGGCAAAGGTCTGTCCTTCTCGCTGTCCTGTACAGTGTAAATCTGCGCAGTGGCACTGCCAGAGCCGCCCAGACGGGACGCAGCCCCGGCTGCGCACAGACGTGCTGACAGCCAGAGGGCCCGGGAGGGCGGAGCACCAGCCACGACCACCGTCCACGGTGCGCCTGCTCAGTGTCGGCACTGGGCTCAGTTTCGTTTTGAAAAGAATACATTTTTAAATTTAATTTTCTGAATAGGTAATACACTCACCAGTTGCAAAATTCAAAAGTAAAGAGGGCACAGAGACCCGCAAGGTTCGGCCAGCTGTGTTTCGGAATTCAGAATTTTTCGTATTTTAGAAAGGTCAGATGAGTACGCCTTATATTCTCTGCTTAACGCTCCCATGTGGCACCCTGTACCCAATTCTCAGACATTTCTGTATAGCGAGTGAGTAGTCAGCCGTGGCATCAGTGGAAATATATCAAGAGCTTCCTGCCACTCTAGGTCAGGTTTGCTACCAAACAAGGTTTGGGACCAATCTCATTTTTGGGAAGAAAAAAACAAACCAACCCTGCTCTCAGGTCTCTTCTGCCTTCAGAATTATAACTAGGAGACTGTGGGCTCGTGAAAGTGACCATCTCCCCCCCCCCCCCGCCCCAGCCCCCAGGTCTCCAGTTTTTGTCATCCGTCCACAGATACTCTGCCTCCCCAAGCAAATACAATCTCCTCCATGTGGCCTTTAGGCAGACGATGTGCCCAGTCCTCTGTGGTTATCTGCCTCATCTCTGCAGCAGCCCCTGGGTGCGTGAGCCCGTTAGTCCAGGAAAGTGACTGACAGCGTGTGCTGCCAATTACACAACCCAAGTTTTCCCGCGAAAATGAGCAACGTGGAAATCCGTGTTCACCACTAGCTTGATGGCTTCCCTACACGACACCGATGCTGATGAGATCAGTGATATGAATGAACGAGAGTTTCTGATACTGTGTGATAAAATGTGCCAACATTGAGTCAATCTGCACATTTCAGTGAACTAATATTTCCCAAACAGCTGATACACGATCTTCTAATATCATTCATGGGCAAAAGATCCCACTGAAAAGGCAGGACAGACCACTGGACTTGAATGGAATAATGAACATATAGAGTTCACTGATACGGATTCAGATGCCACATCACAATGAACGCTCACAGAAACCATCATGTGTCAGGTTCTGGTGAAACGCAAAGACTACCTACAACTATTTGAAAAGGTTGTTCAACGATTCTTGTCTTTTCCAGCAAGCAATCTAGGCTACGGCTCTAACAAAACATTACCACTTACTAAGTGCAGAAGCAGAAGTAAGAATCTAGGTTGTCTGTCTTCCATGACAGACAGTAAAATAATTCGCAACAATGTAAAAACAATGTCACTCTTCTCACTAATTTACTTTCTATTTTGGAAAAGATAGACCTTTTCATAAAACTCCTTTTATATTATATGTGAACACATACTGGGCTTGTTATTTTTTTAATTAATGAGCAAATGTGTATTTAAAAATTTGGGGGGCCCTGGCTGGTTGGCTCAGTGGTAGAGCGTTGGTCCGGTGTGTGGAAATCCCCAGTTTGATTCCTGGTCAGGGCACACAGGAGAAGTGCCCATCTGCTTCTCCACCCTTCCCCCTCTCCTTCCTCTCTGTCTTTTTCTCCCCCTCCCACAGCCAAGGCTCCATTGGAGCAAAGTTGGCCCGGGGAACTGAGGATGGCTCCATGGCCTCTGCCTCAGGCGCTAGAATGGCTTCTGCAGCAACGGAGCAGCACCCCAGATGGGCAGAGCATCTTCCCCTGGTGGGCATGCCGGGTGGATCCTGGTAGGGCACATGTGGGAGTCTGACTGCCTCCCTGCTTATAACTTAAGAAAAAAAAACATTGGCTGTAACTTCTAATATGGTAAACACTGATAGAGTAACTCAAAGAGTTCTCTGGGGTCCTAAATAATTTTTGAAAATGCAAGAGGGTTCCTAAGATCAAAAAGTTTGAGATCTGCCAGTTTAGGAAACGTAACTCAAGGAAGTAAAAAATGCAAAACAAACAAAAAAAACAAACACCAATTTACATACAGATGTTCATAGTGTGCGATTTAAAATGGAAAACTGGACATGCTTGAAACATCGCACTGAGGTGAGGCCGATAACGTAGCTATATAATAAAATATCAGATGCTAACAACATTCAGCACTTCAATCAGTGAATCACGAAATTAAAAAAAAAAATGCAGAACACAATATATTAGGAACATTCAAAAAACATGTAAAAAGATACAGACTGGAATTAAAAATGAAATTTGAATGACATAAGTAAGAGCTTAATAGCTAAGGATTTATTTTTAGCAAAGCTGGTTAAGCATAGGAAAAAATGTTTTTTCGAAATGGGGAACAGGATTTGGGACCGGCTCCTGACTGCCTGAGGGACAGATGGAGCAAAGAAAAATGGGTTAGAATTGTAGTAACAACAAGTTAGGGGGCTGATGTGGCTGTTTTCAGTAATTCTCCCCGAGATCTCTCAGGAGGACTGACCTCCTTTTGACCCTCAATTCTCCACCTACACCAGCACGGAACCAGCACGGAACCAGCACCAAACCAGCACGGAACCAGCAGAGCCAGGCCCTGTGACAAGCTCCGGACACACCTCACCACACTCTGAGAAGCAATTCTCTTCATGCACCAGGGCAGACACCCCGACTGACTCGGGTCTGCACCTGGAGGCTTCCAGGTGTGGGACGGCAATACGGGGCTGTGGGCGGCGAGGCGGAGCCGCAGGACTGCGTCCTGGGGGGCGGGGCAGAGGCTGCCGCTCGCCCAGAGCCCAGGCCAGGCTGTTCAGGAAGGGGGTAGTAACACCTTGCGGTACCAGATGGGCCTGCTGCTGGGGAGCTCCTCCCCTGCTCCCCACCTTAAAGCCCCGCCCCCAAATGTCACATTTGAGGGAAAAACAAAAAGGTGAAAGTGTGACTGCCTGGTTGCCCAGCAACATGGAGGTGGTGGGGGCTATTATAAAGGAATCGGATGTCATTACAGACATCTGGGCTGCAGAGACAGGGGGCTGCTGGCCAAGAGTGGGGGTGGAAGGAGAAGGGGCCACAGAGGAAGGCCTGACAGGCTGTCATCGGGGAAGTGGCTGACAAGCCTCCTCCATCCCGCCTCCTCCATCTCCTCGGTTCAGCGTCCCTGTCCTGCGACACAGGTTATCTGGGGGGCAGGGCAGGGAAGAGATTTTTCTCTGTAATTTGTGGACACTCACTACACTGAACTTGGACACAAATCAACCACATGAGTGCAACTGAAGGGTGCAGCAGGGAAAGTGAGAGCTTCTGAGTGGGGCCCACGCAGGGTGAAGCCCAGCCTTCACCCTCCCGTTAGATACTTCTGGGGGTCCTGCGGCCTCCCCATCTCTGTCTCCTCCCCCGTGAAGTAGGGATGCCAACGACCTTCTGGAAGATGAGCGACCTTAAATGAAAGCACTTCGTCTAGTGGTCCAGCTTGGACAGCCAGGAATGGCAGTTACTCCTGTCCTTGATCAATGGCTGCCAATGTTGACCACAAAGAGACAATGTCCGTAAAATGGCCTAGGTCCAAACAGGGGAACCTCTACTTATTACACCTTTGGTCTTGTTCTCTTCTCTGCTGTTACCCAGATGGGACCCGCTGAACATTTATTGAGCATCTACTAGTTTCTGAGCCATGAGCTCAACATGTGACATCCATCATCAAATTAAATTCAATCCTAAGAAACCGATGAGACGAACAATTATCCCAAAGTGCAGATGAGAAAACCAAGGCTCCGAGAGGCTAAACGTGCCGACAGGTACGGCCGCAAGGTCAGGGTCTGAGCCCAGCTGATCGACCCCCAAAGCCCATGTTGCTAACTGCCATGTAAGACTCTCTCCTTGAATGGGGGCTGGCTGGGCGGCAGAAAGAAGGGGGGCAAGCCCTGCCTGCACAGAGCGGTACGCAGGAGCGACGAGGCTCGGTCTCTGCCTTAGCCCCTCCGATCCACCAGGCTCTTTAGCCAAAGGCACCACTGCCTTCATCAGAATCCTTCAGTGCGCCCTGGCTGGTTGGCTCAGGGGTAGAGGGTTGGCCCAGCGTGTGGAAGTCCCGGGTTTGATTCCCGGCCAGGGCACATAGGAGAAGTGCCCATCTGCTTCTCTACCCCTCCTCCCCTCCTTCCTCTCTGTCTCTCTCTTCCCCTCCCGCAGCCAAGGCTCCACTGGAGCAAAGTTGGTCCGGGCACTGAGGACGGCTCCATGGCCTCCGCCTCAGGTGCTAGAATGGCTCTGGTTGCAACAGAGCAGCGGCCCCTGGTGGGCATGCTGGGTGGATCCCGGTTGGGTACATGCGGGAGTCTGACTGCTTCTAACTTTGGAAAAAAAAAAAAAAAAGAAGTCCTTCAGTGGTTTCCAACTGCTCACAGGGAGATTCACGTACTTCACGTCAGGGCCTTCCCAAACCTGGTCCTGTCCTCCACAGCTGTTACAGCCTAGTTTCCAGCCCCACATTCCTTCTCTACAGCCCCCTTCAGGGACAGTCCACGCAGCTGGCCTACCGTGCCCTCAGCCTGGAACAACCCACCCACTGAAAGAAACGTTAAAAAATAATTCAGACACATGAAAAGGAAAAAAAAATGAAGCTTAAAAAGTACTTCTCTTCCCCATGAAGACAGAGCAGGCAGCACCTCCTCCAGGAAGCCTTCCCTGAGTACCCATGAGGATGGCTGTGCGAAGTCTGTTAACGGCTGCTGTCACTCTTCCTGACTCACGTGCTTCTCAGGCCAGAGGGAGAGACTGTGCCTCAGGAGCAGAGACCCAGCCCTAGGGGTCCCTAACCCACAGAATAGAGACCTCATCAGAAATGTGCAAGGCTGATGAGGGCCAGGGCATGGGGGTACACTGATGAGGGCCAGGGCATGGGGATACAGGGAGGCAAAGGAGGAGGAGAGTACACACTGGAAACAGGCCAAGGACCCTGGGATTAGATAAAAATAACTGAGTGGTAGTGCCAACGGGCTGACCCCGGGCTAGGGGGCCAGGAGCTTTAGCTGCTGCATGGCCGCAGGGTGTAGAGCGGGCTGTGCGTGCAGCAGGGCTGTGACTGGCTGACACCCGTCCCAGGCTCTCCCCTCCCCTCCTGGGCCTAGAACAAAGCCCACATCTTCCCACTCTGCCCACAGACCTGCAGCCTCAGCACAGGCTCCGTCCTAAACGGAGGCCCACACCCTGCCTCGGTAATTCTCCACCTTGACCGGGA
Source organism: Saccopteryx leptura (assembly GCF_036850995.1). Classification (NCBI taxonomy): domain Eukaryota; kingdom Metazoa; phylum Chordata; class Mammalia; order Chiroptera; family Emballonuridae; genus Saccopteryx; species Saccopteryx leptura. The sequence goes on along the minus strand of NC_089507.1, from coordinate 216,019,764 downwards.
GTACTGAATCCTGTCCCTTCCCCGAGTGGGGAAGCCTGCCCTGAGCTCTGCAACCCACTTCCCACCGCCACCCAACCCCACCCGCACCCAGCTCCAAACACACTGCCCGTCCTACCCGGCGCTGCCCGGGACAGGCCTTTCCACCTGACGCTCCGCCTGGCTGGCTACAGCTCCTGCTCAGAGGTCAGTCCCTCCCTGGGGAAGCCTTCCCTGAGCCCCCCCCCCCCCCCCCCCGTGGGATCCAGGCTCCTCTTCCCTCCCGTGCGCAGCCTGGGCGCCTGCTGCTCGACCCCAATGAGGCGCGACAACAGAAGCCCAGACGTTGTCACCGGTCTTAGTGGAGTGCCCGGGGCTCAAGCTGGTGTCCCGCTCACAGCGCTCAGCACATCCCAGACTTGAGATCCTAGGGGGCTCCTCAGCATGTACATGTTAAGTTCGTTTTCATTGTAAAATAATTACCCATGAGTGTGTGGGTTATCTTCGGACTTCCGTATGTCTACCCTTAACGTGGGTCCTATGCTGTCTTGATTATGGAAGCTTTGTAGTAAGGTTTGAAATTGAGAAGTTTGAGTCCTCCAACTTTTCTTTCAAAACTCTTTTAGCTATTCTGGTTCCCTTGCATTCCATATGAATTTTAGAATAATCTTGTCAATTTCTAAAACAAAGCAAAACCCTATAAACAAACAAACAGAACTCTGAGATTTCAGATGGGATTATACTGGATAATCTGAGGAGCACTGACAATATTAAGTCCTTCACTCCATGAACATGGGATGCCTTTCCATTAGTTAGATCCTCCTTAATTCCTTTCAACAAACTTTTGTAGTTCTCAGTATACAAATCCTGCACTTCCTTTTGTTAAATTTATTCTCAAATTATTTTATTCTTTTTGGGATTATTGTAAATGTGATCATCCCTTTAACTTCCTTTCCAGAGCATTTGCTGCGAATGCATAGAAACACAAGAGATTTTTGTTTTTGGATCTTGTATCCTGTAGCATTGCTTCATTTGTATATTAGTCCTAAAAAGTTTTTTTATTTCCTTAGGAATTCTATATACAACATTCCATTGTCACTGACAAACAGAGATCATTTTATTTACTTTCTAATCTGGTACCTTTCATTTCCTGAGTGACGGTGGCCCTGGCACTTGCTATACAGTGAGTACCATCCTGTGTAAGTGTAGCAAGAGCAGGTGCCCTTGCCTGTTCCTGACCCTGGGGGGAAAGCACTGCATCCTTCTCCTTTGGTCGGGTGTGAGCTATGGGGCTCTGCAGATGCTCTTTATTGGGTTGAGAAAGTTTCCATCCATTGCTGAATGCCTTCACCATGAGAGGGTGTCGAATTCTGCAAATGCTTTTTCTCTGAGATGAACATGGGTTTTTGTCCTTTGTTCTAGTAACATGGTGTATCACACTGATTTATTTTCAGATGTTAAGTGAACCAATTCTGGAATAAATTTCATTTGGTCATGGTGTATAATCTTTTTTATATGTTTCTGGGTTTGTTTTGCTAGTAGTTTGTTGAGGATTTCTGCATCTATATTCATAAAAGATACTGGTTTGTAGCTTTCTTGTGATGTCTCTGGCTTGGTGTCAGGGTAACACTGGCTTCACAGAAGGGCCTGGGAAGTGTCCCTTCCTCTTCTATTTCTTGAAGGAGTTTGTGAAAGATTGGTATTAATAAAAAAAATCATTAATAAGGAAATTTTCAAATGGACCGAAATAATAGGAATAGGAAAATGTATGCACCCCTATGCACTCTTCCACTCAGTTTCAACAATTATCAATACTCTACCCTTCTTACTTTCCTGCTCGCTTCCCGGAGTCTGACTCTTTTGCGGGCAGTGAAATCACTTTAAAGCAAACCTCGGACATATCATCTCACCCTTACAGACTTCATTATACATATGTAAACAGGTAACTCAACAGATAAAGACTTCTTTTATTAACAGTCAGAGCCCCCACTCTCTCTTTTCTCTGCAAGACAGTCATTAATTTGATTGGAAAAAACCAACAACAATGTATCGTGTAAAAATTTTTCATCTTCCATTCTTGGCTGGAACACATGGACTTTTTTTAAGATTAAATGTATGGGGTGACATTGGTTAGTAGGGTTATATAGGTCTCAAGGGTAGAGTTCTAGGACACATGGTCTGTATCCCGCATTGTGCGCCCACTGCCCAGAGTCAGATCACCTCCGGCCCCCATGTTTGCCCCCTTTACCCTGTACGACCTTCCACCCCCGGCCCTCTGGTCACCACCACACTGTTGGCCGTGCCTGAGTTTCAGTTTTATATCCCACATGAGTGGAGTCATATGGGTCTTGGCCTTTTCTGCCTGACTTATTTCTCTTAGCATGACACCCTCAAAGGTCCACCCATGTCATCGCCAGCAGCATCACGCCATCTCTCCTTGTGGCTGAGGGGGACACAGGTGCCTTCATCTGTCTGTCTAACTCACTCTTCTATCCTCCATGCTTCTTCTACACTGGGAGTTCAGGCTAGGTTCAGGCTGCGGTAAACTCACTCAAAGAAGACAGTGTCTGGCTGTCCTTTCAGTGGTAGGACTGATCTATGGTTTCAGGTGCTATCGGTCTGACCCATCTGTTATAAAGTTCCCCGAACAAGCTTCTACCTAATGACTTTGGGAACCACTGACAATTTGTGCCAAGGTCCCCCATGTCCGAGAGTCCTTGTGGCATGGACAGGCCGAGACCATGTGCCGCCCGCTCCACACTTCACAGTGGAATCCCACACGACAGAGCACCATGCACCCCACAAAATTTTTGGAAGTCTTGTTGGATGTGATGGAGATTATCTGAGTCCAAGACTATTTTACACACGGTCACAAAGTATTTTTTACACTGTTCTAATGCAGGTGTTTTCAGGAATATAACCACTGTAATATGAAACACTGGCCAACCACTCTTCTGTTTGCCCTCTGCTGAGGGCTGCTCACCCTCTCAGAAAAGCCACGTTACTATTGGCAACCCAGCCTGTGCGCTGGAGCTGCCTACACGACGCATCCGTACGCGCCATGCTGCCAAAGTCAAGGTAATTCCACACACAGCTGCAAACACCTGCCCGTTTTCCAGTGCAATCTCACTCAGGCATCTACACAGTGGAATATACATTATCTTATTATTATTCAATACTTTCTTTTTATTTCTTGTTTATTTTATAGTTAGGACTTCATCCTGATTCCTTTTGAAACTACATTCGGTAAGTGAAGAGTATCTATGAGTTCCTTTTTGAGAGAGTCAAGGAGACTTCACAGAGTATTTATTTTGCAATGGGCAGTGAGCCTGAGAGAGCTGAGGATTATCACCTACTTAACATCTAAAAATCTCCCCACCTTGACTGCTGCCCAGGCCTTATTCTTAAATCTCGCCACCACATCTGGTCCGTCCCAGCCAGAGCACTGTGCCGGGCGTGAGAACACCTGGGCCCCAGCCCAGGCTCTGTCTCTTTAATGGGGGCTCGTGACCTTGGGAAGGTCACCTTACCTCTGTTCCTGTCTGTAAAATAAGAGTGTCAGACCAGACAAGCTGTTCCAGCCTTCTAACCCCTTTTTATTACTCTCTCCTCTCCCACAGGACCCAATATTTCTGAACACTGCTGAACAAATTGCCAATTGTGACCTAAGGCAATAAGTAAATCAATTTCCCATTTTTAAAAATACTAACCAAAGGTATCCAATTGTAAAACAGAAAAATAACAACAGCAGTTGACATTTACTGCGTGCTCATTACAGCCCCAAAGTGAGCCCTGCCTCCACCCGTCCACCTCGCCATTACCACCATACCGCGGACTCCAAACTGGGGCGCAGTCTCAGCAGAGACTCACATCTCCCTGGTCCTCGCCTCCCTCAGAGCACAAGTCTCCAGCCCTAATGCTACCATCCTCATCCGCTAAGTCTCAGACATGATTTACTCACACCCCGTGCTGTTTTGGAAAAGTTCTGAAATTGTAAAAAGAGGTCAGGTGACTAATGAAATCACAAGGCAGGACACGGACTACGTCCTCCCTGGGAAAGTACTTCCGGATCTTTGCCTGTTCCCAGAAAGCCTGGCCAGGGCCCTGCACGCCCGGAGAGCTCTGGAGTGAATAACTGGACCGCCTCGGCCACCGCTCAGGAGGGCCGTGCACGGGCCCCGTGGGCGCTGGCCCTGCGCTGACTCAGAGGCGGTCCGTGGACCCTAGAAAGGGGGCAGGCAGCCTTCCGATGCTGAGGACTGAGGGGGACTAGGAGCACTACAAGAACCCACTGCCCTCCTTCTGTCTCTGCACACGGCGACTCTGACAGCTCCCCTGAGGATGCGCCCGGGCAGGGCGGGGCAGGCGGCAGGGCGGCCGTGGCGGGGAGTCCTTCTGCGGAAGCGGGGCCGCCCACGGGCCCGGTACTCACCAGGGGGGCTGCCGGCTAGGGCGCGGGCCCTGTGGGCGGATCCGGAGTGGGTCCACCTCCCGGGCAGTGGCAGCGGGAAACTCCTGCTGGGGACTGCTCGTGCTGGCCTTGTCCCAGTGCTCACGGATGGGCGTGAGGATCCCAGACACGAAACGGGTCCGGAGCTCCTCGCTGTTTCGGTAGGTCCTGCAGGAAGGAGACAAGGCGTCAGGGGCCTGCGGCCGGCGGGAAGCACTAGACCCAGAGATTTGGCGCTGGCGACGGGGACAATGGCTGCAGCAGCCCTGACAGCTCTCGATGTTATGCTTAGACCGTTTGCAAGGGTGGGGATGGGCCGCCCAGCGGGCCTGGGTGAGGGGGGCAACAGCCTGGCGTGGTCTCCGAGGTCTGGGCCTGAGCCTCTTAGGCATCTGAGCGGCCCCTCCTCACACACCACCCCATTAGAAAGAGAGGAGGGTGTTGGCACAGGGCCTGGGCTGGCTGCTCCTGGCACCTGCCCCATCAACCCCACCCGCCACTGTGTGCTCATCACGATCATGGGAAGGGTCACAGAGCCAAAGGCTCCTGGGGGAGGATGAACCAGGGTCCCGGCCCAGGTAGGCAGTGCTCTGGGGCTCAAGGTCCAGCGTGTCACTAACCCAGGGCCCCTGGAAGGCACTCGGGGCCGCTCGTCATTACCGGGACAAGCACTGTGAGCCTCAGACGAGATGCCGAGGCAGACAGCAGTGACAGGGAGCGGGCAGGCCTCGCGAGTTCCCGGAACTCAGTGTTTTAAAATAAGCCTCATCCTGGGTCAAAAAAGCAAACCTCACAAACGTGTAAACTGAAACCCTTATGTCTCTGACCGTGTGGAATCACACTAAACATCAACAGAGCTCTAAATATGGGGAAATGAAGCAACATGAGTCTAGGTCATGCATCAATCAAAGAGGAGGTCTTGGGAAAAAACAGAAAGCACTGAATAAAAATAAAAACACAACCTATTAAGCTATGTGGGATATAGCTAAACCAGTGTCGAGAGGATACTTCAGGGCACCAAATGCTTACACTGGAGGAGGAAAGAAATCACGATCAAGACTCTGACTTAAAAACCTAGGAACAGAAGAGCAAACTACAAGCCAAAGACACTTTGCTGAAGAAGACATACAGATGGTAAGTGTACACGTGCAAAGATGCTCAACAGCGTTAGCCATTAGGGAAATGGAAAAACCACAGCGAGAGTGCTACACATCTACCAGAATAACTAAGACGAAAAGTAGTGACAGCACCAAACGTCGGCGAAGACAAACACGGTGCGCTCATGCACTGGCGGCGGGTGTGTAAACTGGTGCAGGCTCTCTGGAAAACTGTTTGGCAATTAAAAAAAACCCAACTAAACATGCAATTACCACGGTACTCCTGGGCACCTACGCAGAGAAATGAAAAGTATACCCATGTGAAAGCCTCTACGTGAATGTTCAAGCACCTTTATTTGTAATAGCAAAAAAAAACACCTGCGAATAACTCAGATACCCTTCAACTAATGAAGGATTAAACAAACTGGCCCATCCTCATGATGAAACACTAGGCAACAACAGGAACACACTGCTAACGCGGGAACACCCGGGCGGCTCCCAGCGAGGAGAGCCAATCCCAAAGGCTCCCATGCTGCGTGATTCCATCTGCACATCCGAAACGACAGGACTGGAGAAATGAGGACTAAAGGGCGGTTGCCAGGAGATCGGGGTGGGGCGGGGAGTGCGCGGCTATAAAAAGGCCTCCAGTCCAGAGGGACGCTGCTGGGGATGGAAATGCTCCGTATCATCGTGTCAGTGCGATCCTGGCTGTAGTATCTCCTGGTTTCCTACAATGTTATCATTGACGTAAAATGTGTAAAAAATAGTCTCCCTGTATTATTTTTTACAACTACATGTAAGTCTAAAATTAAAGGTTTAATTAAAATGCATTTATTGTCTAGCCATAAAATACACCGAGGCTGACTGGATCAGTGGCTTCCGTCTCCTCTAGCCGAGAGCGGGCCCAGGGAGGCAGGAGAGGAAGCCGGTGCCCGCTCCCAGCCTTCCCACCAGAGCGCCTCTACTCCAGCCAGTCTGACCCCAGTCCTGAAGAACACTGCTCTTCTAACCGCCACGCTGGTTAGAATGACAACAGCCGCCCTGGCTTGAAAGAGCTACGGGCCCCGTGGTCCACACACGCCTGTGGAGACCAGGTTTCCACACAGAACAGAGCTGGAACCCTGCTGCTCCCCGACCAGGCTGGCCGGGGACATAACTAAGTCTAACTCCTCTTTCCTGTCCAGTCTGATCTGAGCGTGAGGCCCCTGGAGACCCGATGTCCCCGTGTGACACGTTCACCGCAGAACTCGGATCTGACTGGAAAACTACCGAGAGGCCTTCACACAGTTTCTCAGTCTCAGAGAACGCCGTGTTCAGCGCAGAAGACAGCTTACACCCGAACACGGAGAGGGCACGGCAGAAACCGGGCTGCACTCCTCGGCAAACCGCCGCCTGCTCACCAAGGGGCACTGATAGCTACCCAAAGCAGACCAGAGGTGCCAGGAGGGCCACACGGAGGACAAGCAGCGAGGCAGAGAGGGAGGGCCTTCTGGTTAGGAACAGACCCCACCCTAGCGCTCAGCGCCTGTTTCCATGGCGATGATTCCAGGGGTCAGCTCCTTCTCCCTCAACTCGCTGAGAGCCTGGGCCCGGCCCTGAGCGCTCTGTGCTGACACATGCCATTCTCACAACAAGGCCGCTGCCACCACCACGCCGAAACAGTACTATTGTACCCTCTTTCCACATAATCAACAACACCCACACACAGGAAACCCCAGCAACACGTGTATTAAAAACAAACAAATGGAAACAGTACCACTGTTTCTCTCTCTGTATTGCTATGGCAGCTAAACTGCTCTAATGTCATCAGTAAACAGCTGAAACAGGGCCTGGGCTCCTGCACGAGTTTGTCCGTTTCTCTCCTAATGGAGTTCCAGGATGAAGAGTCAGGAGACCACCCTCCAAATGCCCTTCTCTTACCTCCTTACAGGGAGGGCATGGTGGGGCCCAGGTGGGCAGCACCCCAAAGCACGGCTCTGCCCAGCCTGGCCCTGGCCTCCCCTCACCCTCTGATCCCCCTGTGAACACAGTGCTCGTCAACCGGCTCCATCTCAGGGCAGACCCAAACTAATTTAATTACTACAACCCTGCGGCACACCAAAAGAGCTGTAATAGTTTTTGCCGATCTGAGAAATAAAAGGTATGACTTTGATTCATTCACACCGGAAGGCTATTGTTATGTGGGCTGTTGTCTTTTTTTTTTACAATCTAAGGGAAAAGAGGTCAGTGCCCCTGACTAAACAGTCAGGTATTGCTTGTTTTAAAGATTCTTGTGGCTGCAGGATAGCAACAGCCGGAGGGAAAGGGGGTGGAGGCAGGGGTAGGGGGCAAAGGGGGGTGAAAGGGGTGAAAAGAGATTCTGCATGGGCCATGAGGGTGCATGATGCGGTATGCTTGAAAGCATCGTAACCCGATAAATTAAAAAATCAAATCAAATTTGCACACACACACACAAAATCCCAACACACCTCCTGTGGCCTACCGGTTGAAAATTGCTGTTCTGCTCCATGCAAAACAGAGCCAGGGCCAGCCCTCACGGAGCTCC